>NC_080593.1:1515848-1841038 GCF_027887145.1 Ammospiza caudacuta
TATACATATATATATATATATCTATATATATATGTTATTTGTATACATAAAAATAAAAATACATATGTTATTTATATATTCTAATACATATAATATAAACATAATGATATAATTATAGAATTAAATAATTATAAAACCATATTATATTCTTATAATTATTAATGATATACTATATTTATATATTTATATTTTATGGTTATATTTATTTTTAAATTTTATTTTATTATATCTATATACCTATCTATATCTATATCTATATCTATATCTACACACACACATATAGATAATTTATTTGAAAACTTATTTATTTATTTATTTATTTATTTATTTATTTATTTATTTTTAATATAAATATTTAATATTTCCAAGGAATAATCCATGTGGTTCATATCCATTCCCACTTTTGACAAAAGAAAAACAGGGAAAAACTGAATTAACTGTAATCACTGAGGGGAATGGGGATGAGGACAAAGGACTCAGGATCCAGTCCCTCAGTTCCTAAAGCTGGCTAAAAAGTGCCTTTGAATTCCCTAAATGTGGCCCCACAGGAATATTAATTTTTTCACTGATTAATAACAGGTCAAACACTTGAGGATGTGAAAAATGAGGATTGAAATCCATGGAAACTCCCTGTTTCCAACTATCCATGGAAAACCGTTCCAACTGCAGATTTTTGTGGTCCCAAAAAGGGAATATTGCACTTTTCCACCTCATTCTGTGCAGGATTTTGGGAATGCTCAGTGGAACCATGCAGGCACCTTCAAAGGTGACCCCAAAGCACCAATCAGCTCCTTCCAATGGGATCTGCTGGAAGATGGGAAGGAAAAACCAGGAAAGGATCAAACGCAGGGATTTTTTCGTGTTTTCCCCTCTTTTTCCTTTTCTCCCTGTTTTTCTTCCTCCTCAGCATCAACACTTGGTGCTGCTGAAGGGAAAACACTGAATTTAGG
Organism: Ammospiza caudacuta; assembly: GCF_027887145.1. Taxonomy (NCBI): domain Eukaryota; kingdom Metazoa; phylum Chordata; class Aves; order Passeriformes; family Passerellidae; genus Ammospiza; species Ammospiza caudacuta. The sequence goes on from NC_080593.1 coordinate 1,516,799, forward strand.
GGACTTGGTCCTACTCTTCTCCAAAACCAAAGCTCCATCCCTAATCCAAGGTTTCTCAAGGATTATTGGGAACAGACCGCCCTTTATGGACCAATCCCTAGAAATGTCCAAGGCCAGGCTGGACAGGGTTTGGAGCAACCTGGGCTGGAGGGAGTGGATGGATTCCTTCCTTCCCTGCCCATGGCACTGGGATGAGGGAATCTTTCAAGTCCCTTCCGACCCCAAATATTCTGGAATTCTCTTCTTTTCCATGTGTTTTCTTTAAAGGCTTTTTTGGAGCATTTTCCCACATTCTTTGTGCTGATGGATCTCTCGTTGTTTCCAAACCCAAGGCAGAGTCCTGGGATTCCCGAGTCCCAAGGAATTTTCCTTTTGCCAGGAGCTGCAGCGGGATGAAGCCAGTCAGGCTCTGACCCTCCCACTCCAATCCCCCCTGGATAACCCGGGAAAAATCCTTGGAAGTGTGAAATGGAGTTTGGAAGGTCACCTCTAGATTTCTGCACTTACGGAGTCGCAGGAAGAGACAAAACCTCTGTGTTAGACACCACAAATCCGTGGAAAAAGGAATTATCACCATCAGGATCCTGCACATGCCATGGATAATTTCCCAGGTGAATTTCCAGTGCTTTCCATTCGCTGTTCCCTATTGGAATTTGGGCAGTTTCTTGCCTGCAAGATCTTGAAGTAATTTTCCTTAATGGATTTAATGGCCAAATATGCCAGTAAAAAAGGTAATTCCAAAAGATATTCCCTGTATTTGCACATGATTTTTCTTTAACCTGTTCTATGGTGCCACTTGTCATCCTGGAGTCCTGCAGCCTCAGGATCTGTGGCTGGAAAAAACCAGGATCCAAACCAGGATTTAGGCAGGGAGGGAGAGAAAAAAAACTATTTAATGAAATCTGGGATCTTGCAGAAGGAAAAGGAACTTCAGGATGTGTGGGCAGAGGACACAGGAGGAAGGAAAAGAGAAGGAAAACTTATTCCAATCCCAGGTAAAATTTTTTTCCCACTGGAACTTCTTGGAAGGAACAATGCTGGGCCAGCTCCAGTTCCAAACCAGAAATAAAGGGATCAGTTAGGGATAAAAGCAGAGGAATGTTGTCTGGAAAAGCCCGACGTGACATTTCCCTGCGGATGCTCCAGGCTGACCAGGGCCAGGCCGGGTCCTGCAGGAGATGGATGCGGGGTGACAGCCCCGCGTCCCTGCCAGCCGCTCACACGGGGACACTCTGGGCATTCCTGGCAGCCCTGGAATGCCCCTGGGAGCTGCTCTGGCCACTCCACTCGGTTTAAATCCAGGCAATGCCCTGGTTTTCCGTACCCTCGTTGTTCCCGGTGTTTTCTTTCCCTGCCTGGGCTGTTTACCAGGTTTGAGGGCTCGACCAGCCCAGGGGGTGTTGGGCCAAGCAGGAGTTATTTTGGAGATCCACCCTGCTGGCTTCAGGAATCCAGAGGGAAATTCCACACTCTGGTTTTAGCTCGTTCCCAGGGATGGCTCCATTTGCCCAGGTGGGACTCTGGGATTTGGGGGGGCTCGGGGGGAAAACAGGGATCACCCACCCTGGGAGCACTGGAGGCATCAGTAGGGTCTGGGAATGTTCCTCATTCCTGGTTTTTATAAGGATTGGGATATTTTTTGGCCCTGTGGATCATGGAGGGACAATTAATGGGAGTGATCTCCTCAGGATTAGTGGGATCTCCTCAAGGATTGGGACAGCAGGAACATCTCCAAGCTTTGGTGTGATCCAGGCAAGATGGCTTTGGAAATTTCCATAATTTTGTTCCTGGTTCCTCCACAACTTCTCGCTCCTCTGAGGAGGAACCAGCCCTGCTCAGCTTGGAAAGAGATTCCTCAGGATTCTGTAGGACCCAGCTAAACCCATAACGCCCCTGAACCCTGAGAGCTGGGAGATAAAAGATAAGAAATTGCAGATAGGAGTGATTTGTGTGGCTTTGGATGGGCACAGATTTATGGAGTACAAGGAAAGATTCCTGAAATCCCCTCTCCAGTCTCCCCAAGCAGCAGGGATTTGGACTGGGACATTTTTATCTGGATTTGGATGAGGATATTTCCATTTGGATCTAGATGAGGATATTTCCATTTGGATTTAGATAATGACACTTGTACCTGGATTTGGATGAGGACCCCTCTGTCTAGATTTGGACTGGGACATTTCTATTTGGATTTGGATAAGGGCATTTTTATCTGGATTTGGATGGGGACATTTCCATTTGGATTTGGATCAGGACACTTCTACTTGGATTCGGATGAGGACACCTCTGTCTGGATTTGGACTGTGACATCTCTATCTGGATTTGGATGAGGACATTTTTATTTGGATTTGGATAGGGACATTTCAGTTTGGATTTGGATGTGGATGTTTCCATTTGGATTTGGATGGGGACATTTCTATTTTGAGCTCGGGCCAGCCCAGGTAAAACCATTTGAATTCCCCTTTATGTGATGGAATTTTTGAGACTCCCCGGCTGGGAATAACCCCAAAGTGAGGGGTTTATCCAACCTGGAATGAGGAGGGAAGGCCCCAGGCTGGCTCCAAAGTCAGGTTCTGTTCCTTCCCACTGCTCCTTCTTGAATGCATTGGAAGAACCCCAGCTTGGGCCAAAATAATGTGTGAGCCTCAACTCCCCTGAGGATGGGAGAAGGATTTGGGGGAGCCTGGAGAAAGGCAGGAAAATCCAACATAATTATCCTTGAAAAGAATAATCCTGAGTAGATTTGTGCATAATGAAGAAATCTAAATATAACAAATAAAAAAATATCAGAAATGTAGCAGGAGAAGAGAATAAAAAATAAATATTAATTTAAAATATAAATAATATAAATAAAAATAATAAAAATAATAAAAATGTCATTAAAATGTAAATAATAAGTTTTAAATCACAAAATACAAATACAAATAAAGTTACAAAAATATAACTGCAAATAATTTAAAAAATTATAAATCATGTAAATGGGTTTTATAGATGTCACTCCAAAGAATGTCCCTGCTTTATTTATGGCTTTCCAGCTGCTGGGACACAGAGCAGAGGATTTATCTGCTCTAAATTTAGCCCAAAATGTTGTCCAGCCGGAATCCCAGCTATTCCAGGGATTAGCCTGGATAAATTGTGTTTGATATATGCTTGAGATAAGCAAAATATTCCCAGAGATAATTCCTAATCGTAATGGAGGATCTGGAGGCTCAGACTTGACTTCAGAAGAGCAAAGGGAGGACATAAATCCCTGTGGCAGAACGTTCCTTAGCCCTGGATTGCCACCCAAGGGAAAGGAGTTTGTTCCATGCCTGGGTTCATTTCCCACCAACATTCCCAGACAGACAACCAAAAATTGTCCTGGTTTTTCACTCAAAGGGAAAAAATTCCTGCTCTTTCAACACAGGAGTAGAACAGGAAGGGAATCCTTGGATCAAAATTCAAAGCCTGAGGAACTGAAGCTGTGCAAAAGCCGTTGGTTGACATCTGTCGGGAAGGGTCTGGAAAATCCAGCTCCAACGGGGAATGGTGTCTGATTAAACTGGGATGTGGCCGCTGGTGAATTAACAGAGATCCATTTTCTTTTCCAAGGGCCTCCACCCACACTGGGACAATCCCTGGAATCAGCATAGCCGGGGAGATGAAGGGATTGGGGAAAACCCCTGGAGAAAGGCTGGGAGTGCTGGTGGGGGAGGGATGAACACGCCCTGGCCTTGTGCTCCAACAACTCCAAACTCTGGAGGGGTCCTGGGCTGATCCCACAGTTTGGGCAGCAGGCAAAAAGGGAATTCTGCACCTCTGCCCCTGAGGTGAGACCCCACCTGCAGAGCTGCTCCAACCCTGGATCCCTGTGGATCACAAGGACCTGGAGTTGCTGGAGACATCCAGAGGAGGCTCCAGAGCTGTTCCCAGGGCTGGAGCCAGGCTGGGAGAGCTGGGAATGTTCATCTGGAGAGGAGAAGCTCCAGGGAGAGCTCAGAGCCCCTGGCAGGGCCTGAAGGGGCTCCAGGAGAGCTGCAGAGGGACTGGGGACAAGGATGGAGGGACAGGACACAGGGAATGGCTCCCAGTGCCAGAGGGCAGGGATGGATGGGAGATTGGGAATTGGGAATTCCTGGCTGGGATGGAATTCCCAGAGCAGCTGGGGCTGCCCCTGGAGCCCTGGCAGTGCCCAAGGCCAGACTGGAGCACCCTGGGACAGTGGGAGGTGTCCCTGCCATGGCAGGGCTGGCACTGGATGGGCTTTAGGATCTTTCCCAACCCAAACCATTCCATGATTCCCTGTCAATTCTATCCTTTAAAGTTCCTGGTTTGGGACGCATTCCCAGGAAGGAGAAGCTCTGAAATTCCGGAGTTCCATGGAAATGTCTGTAAGACCAAAGGTGAACCAAAGCCTGGGGAGCTGCTGGGGCTTTTCTGGGAAGACTCTCCCAATTTGTCATATCCAGACAAGGAAAGTGCTCCAGCACTCCCAATATTTGGGATTTAGGAGTTATATCCATCTCACCATTCCTGGTGCCTCAAGGATTGGAAGGATCTCAAGGGCAGCGTGGGGATCTCATTCCTGCTTTATGGACAGCACCTGGAATTTCACTTTTCCCATCTGGCTCCTGTTGTATCCATACCATGGAGGCCCCCCTTTAGTTTTTTTATTTTCTTCCCTCTAGGAAAGCCCCAGTTCCAAGAATTCTCTTTTCTCCTATTGAAGAATGGTCAATAAACAAAACTTTCCCACTTTCTCCCCATTTTTGTGTAACTTGGATTCTTATTCCAAAATTATCCGTACTCTCTTCATCCTGATAATGCAAAAACCCCCCAACTTTTAATGAAAATTGCTTAATTAAGGCCTCCTCTTCTCCACAGATATGAAAATTGGGTGTTTTGGCCTTTATTAACGTGTTGTATTCCCAGGGGGAGGGAATCCTTCACCTTCCCACAAGGAACCCGGGACAGACTTCATGAAAATATCTCCCATCCCAGCATTCCCTTAAGGACTGTGCAGGCAATGCGGAAATAACTGGGAATTCTCAGATTTTCTGGAAATCCGAATGGATTCCCTGCATCCTGAGGTGTTTCCATCTTCATCCCGGTCCTCCACTCCACTGATTCCTTTTAGGGTTTCCTGGTTTGTGTCCTAAAAATGATCCATCCCTGCTTTTCCTAAAGTTTCAGTGGGGTTTGAGGGATCCCAAGGAAGGGAAGATGGGGGAAATTCAGGGAAGGGAAGATGGAGAAATTCAGGGATGGGAAAACAGGGGAATTCAGGAATGGGAAGAGGGGAGAATTCAGGGATGGGAATGTGGGGGGAATTCATTGAAGGGAAGATGGGGGGATCCAGGGGAGGGAAGATGGGGAATTCAGGGATGCGAAGATGGGGGAAATTTAGGGATGGGAAGACAGGGAATTCAAGGATGGGAAGATGGGGGAATTCGGGGGAAGGAAAATATAGGAGGTATCCAGGGAAGGGAATGCGGGGAAAATTCAGGGAAGGGAAGATGGGGGAATTCAGGGATGAGGAGATGGAGGGAATCCAGGGATGGAAAGATGGGGAATTCAGGGATGGGAAAACAGAAGAAATTCAGGGATGGGAAGATATAGGATGTATCCAGGGAAGGGAATGCAGGGGAAATTCAGGGATGGGAAGATGGGGGGAATTCAGGGAAGGGAAGAGGGGGGGATCCAGGGATGGGAAGATATGGGGGGGATCCAGGGATGGGAAGATGGAGAATTCAGGGATGGGAAGATATAGGAGGTACCCAGGGAAGGGAATGTGGGGGAAATTCAGAGAAGGGAAGATGGGGAGAATTCAGGGATGGGAAGACCGGGAAATTCAGGGAAAGGAAGATAAAGGAGGGAAGCAGAGAAGAGAAAATGGGAAATTCAGGGAAGGGAATATGGGGGAAATTCAGGGCAGGGAATATGGAGGGCATTCAGGGAAGACCAGGGTCTGATCCCTCTCTTTCACACTTCCATTTCCCATCCCCAGGGCTCTATCCCGAGTTCCTCGATTATCAGGAGCCAATCCCAGGGAACATCCATCTCTGCTCCCCTTGAGGCGAGGCACGGCTGAGCTTTGTTCCTTGACAGCTCCGCCTGGATTAAGGAGCCTCTAATCCTGAGGGGGGGATTTGTGAGCAGAGCCCCCGGACGTGATCCCTTGTAAACAGCTCATTAAGGACTTTACATCTCCCAGGGTTTTTTTCCCTCCCACACTCCCAGCCCGGGTAATTCCCTCCTTCCCAGGCGTTGTAAGAGGATCCCGAGGGCAGGGCCGGGATATTTTTAAGCCTCCACAGCTGCCAGCCCATTTTGAAGTCCCGTTTTAAGGCTGGTTCATCCTTGGCCTTCATAACTTTGCATAACCCGTGGCTGGAATTCTCTGCTGTTCTCTCTGGGATATGAGAGAGACACAAAACTGATCCAAGGGCTGGAGCCAGGCTGGAGAGCTGGGAATGTTCCCCTGGAGAGGAGGAGGCTCCAGGGAGAGCTCAGAGCCCCTGGCAGGGCCTGGAGGGGCTCCAGGAGAGCTGGAGAGGGACTGGGGACAAGGATGGAGGGACAGGACACAGGGAATGGCTCCCAGTGCCAGAGGGCAGGGATGGATGGGAGATTGGGAATTGGGAATTCCTGGCTGGGATGGGATTCCCAGAGCAGCTGTGGCTGCCCCTGGATCCCTGGAATGTCCAAGGATCACCCTGGGATAATGGGAATCATCCCTGTTTTTCCGATCCATGGTTGGAACCAGTTGACTTTTAACCTTCCAAGCCAAACCATTTCCTGGTTCCACAATAAAATTCCACAATAAACCCAGCAATTTTCACTCGTCCCACTCATGTCACACCAGGGCTGGGAATTTTGTCCTTGCCCTGCTGGACTTTTCCATCCCTGGATTTTCCTCTCTTGGAAGGAGCTGCTGAGCTTTTCTGGGCACAACCAGGCAGCCTGCAGTGGGAATAACGTGTTTTATGGAAGTTAACTCCTTAAATAAACACTCCCTGGGATCCAGGAGCTCCCAGCAGAGCCTCTTTCCCAAAATCCGCTAAAACAACACCGAGGCAAAAAGGGAGCAGGAAACACTCTGGGAAAATGGGAAAAACGCTGTGAAAATTGATTTTCCTCCTGTTTAATTGAGGGAATAGGTGGGGATATTGCCCAGCTCCAAGTGCTTCCCATCCCTCCCCTCCATTTTTCTCCGGCTGGGATTTCCTTCCACTGGATTCTGGGGAATTCCTGCTATGCTAAGTGCTGTCCTGGCATGGAAAAGAGGAATCCCAGGGGGATTTTTGTTTGCAAACATCCCGTGGCTGTTGGAATAATGTTAAAGCGATGGATTTCTGCCAGGTGTGAAAAATGCCTGGCACAGCTGGAATTCCATGTGCAACTCCACGTGTTTCTCCCTGCTTTGGACTGTTTCAGCACAAGCTGAAAGGATGATTTTTATTTATTTTTTTTTTCCAGGAATATCCTCTGCAATAACAATCCACCTCTTCACCAGGAATTTTAATGGCTTTGCCTGGATAATGGCAACATGATCCCATCCAGGATGCAGGGATATGAACTTCAAACTGGGAACAGAAGCAGCTGGATGAACTTTTATCCCAAAGAACAAGGCTGGGAAGGAATTCCAGTCCCACTGACAGCCAAACTCTGCCAGGACACGATGACTTTCCAGGGCTTCCTCTTGTTGGAGCCCTGGTTAATGAGAATTTTAATTTAAATACCAAAAATTTCTGGAATTTTAAACTTTCTGTGCCAACAGACACTGAGCCCCAGGAAAACACTTTACATTTAACTTAAAGCCATAAAAAAACCTTCCAAAATTAAGTAATGGAACTAGGATTACAAGTATGTAGGTTAAACAAAAGTATATAATACCACATAGCAGAAAACTTCAAATTTAAAGGATTAGAATATTTATATTTATTTTATAAATATTATATATATTATATAAATATTTATATATAATTATTATATATTATATATAACTCCTATATAAATTACTAAATATTATATAATAATTATATATTACATAATATTATACATTATATTTAATATTTATATATAAAAAAGATGTTTTAAAACAGAAGCTAGTCCTTCTTTACCTTCTTCTTCACAAGTCTAAATAGTATGATATAATTAAATAAGTCCACATTACAAACAACAAGTAGTTAGTTATTAAATTATAAGTAAAAATAATTGAAGTATCATTTCTTAATTAGATAATTTATCCTTAAAAACCTTATAAATGAAAAGAGAGAAGGGAAATGCAGATGGGCAATTAGGATAAAAAAGAGGCTGCATCCTCCAAAAACTGGAGAGATCCCAGGGAATGCCCCATGGCCTCTCCCTTTATTGGAATAAAGCCTGAAAGGACTCCTCTGTCTCCTTTTTGGACATAAACCTCGGCTGTTTGTGGATTAATTTTCTTAACACATTGGTTTTTGGTGTGAGTTGTTTTGACTCTTTGGCCAATCAGGGCCAAGCTGCGTCGGACTCTGTAGAGAGAGTCATGAATTTTCATTATTATCCTTTTAGCCTTCTGTCTGTATCCTTTCTGTGTTCTTTAGTATAGTTTAGTTTAGTGTTCTTTAATATAATATAGTATCATAAAATAATAAATTAGCTTTCTGAGAACATGGAGCCAGATCCATCATTCCCTCCTTTGTCAAGGAATCCCACAAATAAAGCAGGGATGGATTTTGGCAGCTCCATGGGCCCTGCCAGAAATCCCCGCCCCGATTGCTTTTGGGATGGCTGCCTTGGGACAATCCTAATTAAACCCAGCTGGCCCTGACTGTATTTAGGGATATTTATTTGGGGTTTGGTGCTTTTTGGGGTTTTTCCCCTTCTGTTTCATGCATATGGCTGTAAGGAATTTCCAACCAAGGAATTTCCAACCAAGCAGCAGCAGGTGTGTCTGGATCAGGTAATGGGAACAAGGGCTGGATAAAGGGATTAACTGGGATAAAAAACTGGAATTGTGGTTCCTGCTGCAACCTCAAGGGAATCCCAGGATTCAAATCACAATAAAAACTGATGGCAAGGTGCAAACTCCTCGGAGCATCACTGCAAAGGGATCCATGGTTATGGACACGGCTGGAATTTTTAATCAATGCAAGAGGTTGAAATCCCAAAAAACTGACCAGGGCAATGTGGGGATTTATTTGGAGCATCACTGCAAAGGAATCCATGGTTATGGACGCGGCTGGAATTTTTAATCAATGCAAGAGGTTGAAATCCCAAAAAACTGACCAGGGCAATGTGGGGATTTATTTGTTGTAGGGCTGTGACTGGAAAGGAAAGCCCCAAGTGTTCACAGCTGTGGGAATGAGAGGCGGGATTAGCTCTGATTCCTGGTGGGAATTTGAACATCCTGAGTGTCCATCCAATCCCAAGGCGGGAATAACAACATCCCTGCTTTTCCTGACAGAAGTTTATGTAAACCCAGCTTAAAGCTTTCCAGCAGGCCCAAGTTTTCCATCAGACAGATTCCAGCAGCTGGGATTCATCCGAACACGGAGTTTTCCCAAACATTTCAGCAGGAAGATGAGGTGCAGGTTCTCACAACCTCTGGGAACAGAGTTTTGTGTGCTTTGAGCCACGGAGAGGGAATTTTATAAGGATAGGCAGTAATGGGATAGGCGGGAATGGCTTTAAACAGAAGGAGAGTGGGTTTGGATGGATATTGGGAAGGAATTCCTTACTCTGAGGGTGATGAGGGTCTGGTATAGTTTTCCAGAGAAGCTCTGATGCCGTTTCCCAGCCATCCACACTGTGCCAAATGATGGCATTGCAGCTTCCTCAGCAAAACCAGAGGGGCAGGATTGGTGGATCCGTTGGAAAAGAGCCCCAGGGATCATTGATTCCAGGCAAATCAACAATCTCCATCCAGCTGGGAATAACTGTGAGGATGAGGGAAGAGTCCTGGTGATGTGTTCTCCAGGTGAGGGGTATCCATGGTTATTCCTGCTGTCCTCAGGCCAAAGGGAAAGGTTTAAATGACCCCAGGAGAGGGCAGTGATCCTCACTGGCTTCCCTAGGGGGAAAATACACATTAAGAATGGACTCAGAGAATTCCAGGGTGGTTTGAGATGGAAAAGAACTTAAAGATCATCCAATTCCATCCCTTGCAATGGGCAGGGACACCTTGCACTATCCCAGGTGGCTCAAAGCCCTGTCCAACCTAGCCTTGGACATTCCAGGGGGCAGCCACAGCTTCTCTGGGAATTCCATCCCAGCCAGGAATTCCCAATTCCCAATCTCCCATCCATCCCTGCCCTCTGGCACTGGGAGCCATTCCCTGTGTCCTGTCCCTCCATCCTTGTCCCCAGTCCCTCCCCAGCTCTCCTGGAGCCCCTCCAGGCCCTGCCAGGGGCTCTGAGCTCTCCCTGGAGCTTCTTTCCAGGGGAACATTCCCAATTTTCCCAACCTTTCCTCACGGGAAGGCTGTTCCATCCCTGGGATCACCCAGAACTGGCTCATGACAAGCAGCTTTCCAGTTCCCACGAATCTCTGCCCTACTTTTCCCATTTGAAATTCCATGGATGTCAAAGGTGGATCAGCTGAGCTGTCACAGACCTCGTGCAGTCCTCAGCCCTTGGATCTGTATCCAAATCTTGTTCCAGCTCCTGGAGTCTGGATGTGGGAAATCTCTCCTGGAAGAAAGAGGAAAAAGAGGGGAAAATGTGTTTAAAAAGGATGAAAGGATGGGTTTTGAAGGACAATCAAATTTTAATTCGGTCAAGACTGAAATGCTGTGTTTGGTGAATGCCTTATTAAAAGTGATCCCAAAATCTTTCAGGAATGAGGGAAAGAAAAGGAATAAGAGGATAAGGTGGGAACTGAGGCAGAGAAATAAAAAGTGACTGGAAGTCCAGCCTGGGGCAAATCAATTCACAAACACAGGATCCCATTCCCTGTTTATGAGCTGAGCTGTGACCGTCCCAGACAGATCCAGGGGCACTTTTGGATGTTCCCTTTGAGCCCTAATCTTGATCTCAGCTCTTCCCACAACTCCCAGGCTCCTCCAGCTCAGCTGGGCAGAGCATTCCCGGGATTTCAGGAGCCCTTGATGCCAGGACATTCCTGGCGTTCCTACGTGCCCATTGTTCCCGAGCTGGAGGCTCGGATTGGGTTACAGCCCCACAGGGAAGGGGGGGGAGCGTCGCAACCAGAGCCCAAATTCCGCCCCATGAGAAAGGCAGGGGAGTATTTTGGGAAGTGACATCGATGTTCCACCTGTGGCATCCCAAAAAAAGGCTCCGTGTTCCCTTTGGATCTCCCCTCTCCTTGTTAAAACACCGGGACAGCATCAACACCAAGGAAATTAAGGAAATTTGCTGTTAAATCATTCCTGTTTAAGTTTTTCCCCATCCTCTTTTCCTCCTCTTCCCACTTATATTTAGGCTTCATTTTGATGCTTTATTCAAGTTTTATCCCATAACGTCAAAATTTCCTTTCCCCCCTCCGTGTCTAATTGTGATAAAAGCTGGAATTGTGGTTCCTGCTGCAACCTCAAGGGAATCCCAGGATTCAAATCACAACAAAAAATAATGGCAAGGTGCAAATTCCTTGGATCACACTGTGAAGGGATCCATGATTATGGATATGGGTGGAGTTTTAAATATCTTGGAGAAAAAACAGGAAGAAGACTGGGATAATTTTCCAATGGGAACAAAATCTGTAATTAACAGAAACAGATTATCATGAAGTCTGCAGAAATAATTGTTAATTAATCCTTTAAATTGTTTAATTAATCCTTTTTTTCTTTCCCAAAATCCCTGAAGGATCCTGCTGATTTTTTTTCCAGGTTTTTGGAATTTTTTTCTGTCTTTGCAGCAATGGAATGCCAAAACCCAGATCCCTTCTGCTCCTTGTCCCGTGGTGCCTCCACATCCAAGGATCCATCAGAAACTCATTTTCCATTAAATCCCACAGGGCTTCATGAGGAAGAGCACATTTTCCCTTGGATTTTGCTGCTTGGTATCTTTAACATTCCATTTTCTATAGAAAAAATACTTTTGATTCTAATTTTTGATCCTTCTTTTCTCGTCCCAGGGAGGAGTCAACATGTGTTGTCATGATCCCAGAAGTTGGGAAGGAATGGATGGATCCTGCTCCATATCCACAGCTGGGATAATTCAGCATTTTCTCCTTGAAGTTTTGGAAGTGATTTAGAACAGCTGAAGAGTTGGGCCGAAAGTGGGAGTTGGATTTTTTTTGGGAGCTGAAATTCCTATAGGAAATAGGGATAACACCCCATGGGATTAAATAAGGTATAAATTCCCATTTTTCCCTTTATTTCTGTGCCCCACAGCAGCTTCTCAGCAGGCAAATCCCTCTCATGGTCCCACCTCATCCCTTTGTCCATGTGGATCCAACACCTCCCCATCTCCCTTCCCTTCCCTTCCCTTCCCTTCCCTTCCCTTCCCTTCCCTTCCCTTCCCTTCCCTTCCCTTCCCTTCCCTTCCCTTCCCTTCCCTTCCCTTCCCTTCCCTTCCCTTCCCTTCCCTTCCCTTCCCTTCCCTTCCCTTCCCTTCCCTTCCCTTCCCTTCCCTTCCCTTCCCTTCCCTTCCCTTCCCTTCCCTTCCCTTCCCTTCCCTTCCCTTCCCTTCCCTTCCCTTCCCTTCCCTTCCCTTCCCTTCCCTTCCCTTCCCTTCCCTTCCCTTCCCTTCCCTTCCCTTCCCTTCCCTTCCCTTCCCTTCCCTTCCCTTCCCTTCCCTTCCCTTCCCTTCCCTTCCCTTCCCTTCCCTTCCCTTCCCTTCCCTTCCCTTCCCTTCCCTTCCCTTCCCTTCCCTTCCCTTCCCTTCCCTTCCCTTCCCTTCCCTTCCCTTCCCTTCCCTCTTTATCCACTCTGGTGTTGATGGAAAAACTGGGAAGATCTGAGAAAAAATTGGGAGCCAACTTGAGATTACCCCTAAATTCCCCATCTGGTTTTCTTTTTTTTTTTTTTTTTTTTTTTTTAATTTAATAGTTTTCCTTTTATTTTTAAACTGCTTTGTATTTTTCTTCCATAATTATCTTGGAAATGCCAGAGCCTTTTGGAAAGCTTGGAATTTCTGTTTTTAACTGGGTTCGCTAAAGGGTGAGGAGCAGATGTGCTTTGGAGCTGGTTTTCCTCATCCAACATCTGTCAGGAACATCTGCGCTTGAGAAGCCCCCCCCAAAAAAATCCTCATTTTTGGGTCGCAAATCATCTAAAAATGATTTTTTTATGCTCTTGGGGGAAGGCCTCAAGCTGTGGCCATCTACCAATTCCAAGGGCAGAATTCCTTAGTGGGAAAAGTTGCACAACAATTTTTGGTTGGAATTGGGAACATCTTTGACGTGTCAAGATCTCGTTTAAAGACATCTGGAGACCTTCCAGGGATGTTTTGGAAGTGAGAATTGGAGTTTAAAATCCCAAATTGATTTGATTTTTATTTTGAACAGAAATCCCAAAACGTTCCAGAGGGGGGATAAATCAAACATCTGGAAACTGATGCATTTTTTTTCCCCCAAATAATTGAATTTTAATAGCCCACAACAATATTCTATGGGAATTGGTCACTTCTCCCAGGTTTTTGTTTTCCTTGGAAAAAGGGGATTCACATTCCCTCTCCAGCCTCCTTTACATGGGGGGAAATGTGGCAAAATGCAGGAAAAAGAGGGAAACTGGGAGATAATCTAATCCAGGTCCCTTTTCCATGAAATGTGCCTCCAGATATTTTGAGGTCCCTTCCAACCTGATTCCAGCAGACATTCCAGCATTCCTTTCCATGGGACAGCCAGAATGATCAAGGGTCATGAGGCACCGTGGCAGCATTCCCGAATTCCAACGATCCAGATTTTGGCTGGAATGTTTTGTTTTCACTTCAATCCTAATTTTTTGGTCTTTAAATCCAGTTGGTTTTGGGTTTTGTGGGAAATGTCTTGCTGAGTCTTGGAGAAACTTACTCTATCCTGAGAATCCAGGGAATTTTAGACAATTCCAGTTATCCCAGCTTCTCCTATGGGATTCTGGAACTATGGAATGACTTCCTGGCATGACTTCCTGGCAGAAATGTTGAGGAGAAATCTCCAACCTCTTCCCCAAATCCATTTGTAGGAAAAAGGATTTTTTTGCAAGTTTGGGGTTTTTTGGGAGCTGTTGGGATTCCAGTGATCTTCTTGGAAGAGACGGATGAAGCATTTAGGAAAAGATTTGGCTGTTGGCAGAAGGATTTGCAGGGCATTGGAATATCTCGAATCCATGGAATTTGTCCAAGCAGAGGTTTGGTGTCTGCAGGGATTAAAATCCATCAGGTGCTTCTCTGGTTTGGGTGGATTTTGGATATTTAAAATAAAGAGGAACTTAGGAAATCTTGGAGTCCTGGAATGGTTTGGCTTGGAAAGGACCATCAGACCATCTTCTTCCAATCCATGGGCTCCAAGCTTTGTCCAACCTGGCCTTGGGCACTTCCAGGGATCCAGGGGCAGCCCCAGCTGCTCTGGGAATTCCATCCCAGCCAGGAATTCCCAATTCCCAGTCTCCCATCCATCCCTGCCCTCTGGCTGTTTCCTGGAAAATCCACCTGATCTGCTCAGGGATTTTGGCCGTCCACAGATCCTCACCAAAGAACTCCCCAAAAATCCGTGGATTTACCCTGGGTCTAGAGGATGAACAGACAGGAGGAAACAGAATCAAATACCAAAGGTTTTAAGTGGGATTTCTATCCAAAATTTTCCAATCCAAGAAGAAATGACTTCCCATAAAATGTCAGGAAACGAGAACTTTTTGATGTTCACAGAAGTGCAAAGGATCACTCCCAAATATTTTTTACCACAAATATATAAAAACATTATGGAGAAAATTGGATAATCCAGAATTTTGCCTGAAAATCCAACTGGGGTGATTTCCAGGCCTTTTCCCTGACCATCATTCCTATTATTTCTTTTCAGTAGGAAAAAAGCTGAGGAGAAAAATAAACCCCAAAAAATCAGCCAACTTCCCAAATGTGGCTGATCTGTGGGATTTGGGAGAGAAGTGAAACCTGATCTGTGGGATTTGGGAGAGAAGGCAAATCCATCCTTCCCGGTTTTTCTGGGCTCTTCTTATCTGGCAGAGGTGGAGGTGATGATCCCAAGCTGCTGCTGAGATCCTGCTGGCGTCTTAATGGCCTGATATTTTCCAGGGCTGTTTTCCATCTGGGAATGCAGCCCGGTGTCTTTGTAAACGTGTGAAACTTCTCCCTGTGGCTGCAGCCGATCCCAGATCCCAAATTAATTTTCACTGGAATTTTGCTGCTCTAAATGAGCAGAATTCAAAATTTCCTGGATCTGTGCTGATCACAGAAATATGGATTGAGGAATTTATAGTGAACATGGTGAAATAAATCCTTGGGATTTTTTGGGATCTGCGAAAGCTCCCCCAATTCTCCAGCCACGACTCCTTCCAATGCAGGAATTAAAGAGGGAAAAACTTTTCCAGGATATGAAAACAAGGAATAATTCCTGTTATTTCTGTTTTTTTCCCCAGTTCCTGGGAGTTTTCCAGGCCAGGCTGGAATACCCTGGTCTAATGGAAGGTGTCCATTGCATAAATGGGATAAATGGGATAAATGGGATAAATGGGAGAAATGGGATAAATGGGATAAATGGGATAAATGGGATAAATGATCTTCCAGGTCCTTTCCAACCCAAACAATTCAATGGATCCCATGGTTCTGTTTCTTCTCAGGGATATTTCCAGTGTGCAGAGTTTGCAGGGATCCATTCTGATCCCAGAAACTTTCCTGTCCTAATTCCTGTTGGGATAGAAAATGGGAAAATTGGAAAGAAAAAACCTGCAGGAAAACCTTTCCAATGGGGCTTTGCCATCTGAAGGAAATCTGGGAAAAGGGGGGATCCAGGAAAAGCAGAGGGAAGGGGTTTGGATTATGGATCTCTAGGATGACACCAAAAGGAACTCCAAGAGATTTTTATGATTCAGCTGATATTTATTGGAATTCCAGCCTGGATCCCCTCACAAGTACACTGTGATTTGGTGGGTGGCTGCTTTGTTCCAGGTTTTTTGGGAAAATACAAATAACCCAAGGAATGTGCAAGTGCCCCTGTGTCAAAGATCCTCCTGGTAAAGAAAAATGACCTGGAAATGGAAAACATCCCGGAAAAACGACATGAATCTGGGAATTATTCCCTGCATTTTGCTTTGAGGGGAAGCATTATCCAATCCGAGTGAAGGAAAGCTCCAAATGGACGCTCTTATCTCAGTCCTTGGGACAGGAATTTGGCACTCGAGTCCCAAAAAAGGCCTGGAAAATCCAGGATGAGGAGGAACTTCCAGCACAGCCCCTTTCCCTGTGGAGTGAGGGAGAAAGGAGGAGAGGAAAATCCAGCAGAAGTCAAAGAAGGAAGGACAGAGGGAAAGAAGGAAAGGAAAAGAAAGAAAAAATGGGGGAGGTGGAATGAAGAGAAGGAGTTGGGGAAGACGGAGAAAAATCTGGGGTGCAGAGTGTGTGGCTGAATGTTTGAATGCTCCTGGGTGCATTTTCCTCCAAGCCATCCTGGTTTTTGGGCCCCTTTCCCAGGAGAAGGGGCAGCGTGTGATCCGAGACGGGAATTCTCCCTGCGCCAGCTGACACGACGCGGATGCTTCAGCTTCCCCAAAGCCCCATCCTCAGCTCTAAATATAAACCCGGGCTTATCTTTGCCTGACAAAGGCCAGGGAGGCCATCCAGCCTGGAAAAGTGAGCTGGGAATGTCACTCAGGAGCTGGGAATGTCACTCGGGATGGCCCTGGCAAGGACCAAACCCATCGGAGCACCTGGACCGTAACCCAGCCTCCCCCTTGTCCCTGCCCAGCAAAAATGTTTGAGCCGGCGCCCGGCTCGGCCTAAACCCCCCAAAATCTCTTTTCCATGGAAGTGTTAATTGGGAACAATGCCGGATCCAAGGGCAGGATCCAAAATAGCCGGGGCCAGTCTTGTCCTTTTATAGCCGTGGCCCCATTGTGAGCGGCGGCATGTGACGGGTCTGGGAGGGACAATGTGGCACTTCCAGAGGGGATAAAGACCCACTCCAGCCCGGGAGTTTTCCTGCAGCAGCTCCTCTTTCCTGCCTTTCCCACCCTCTCCAGCTCTCCTTCCCACATCAGCCATGGCTCCCAAGAAGCCCGAGCCTAAGAAGGCGGCCGAGCCTAAGAAGGAAGAGCCCAAACCAGCGCCTAAACCAGCGGAACCAGAGCCCAAAAAAGAAGTGGAGTTTAACCCAGCTTCGGTCAAAGTAGGTGGATTGATCCTGTGGTGGCGTTGGAGCTGGTGGAGGAGTTGGATACTGGCAGTTGATATCCTCAAAAATTAGCTGGGAATTTGGTTTGTGCCGAAAAGAGAATGTTCCATGAGGGATAAACTCTGCAAGGCACAGGAGGAATTCTTGGTGGGGCTTTGTCCTTTGGGGGAAAGGATTGTCCTTTGGGAGTTGTCCTTTGGGAATTGTCCTTTGGGAATTGTCCTTTGGGGGAAAGGATTGTCCTTTGGGAATTGTCCTTTGGGAATTGTCCTTTAGGGAAAAGAATTGTCCTTTGGGAATTGTCCTTTAGGGAAAAGGATTGTCCTTTGGGAATTGTCCTTTGGGAATTGTCCTTTGGGGGAAAGGATTGTCCTTTGGGAATTGTCCTTTGGGAATTGTCCTTTGGGGGAAAGGATTGTCCTTTGGGAATTGTCCTTTGGGAATTGTCCTTTAGGGAAAAGGATTGTCCTTTGGGAATTGTCCTTTGGGGGAAAGGATTGTCCTTTGGGAATTGTCCTTTAGGGAAAAGGATTGTCCTTTGGGAATTGTCCTTTGGGAATTGTCCTTTAGGGAAAAGAATTGTCCTTTGGGAATTGTCCTTTGGGAATTGTCCTTTAGGGAAAAGGATTGTCCTTTGGGAATTGCCCTATGGGAATTGTCCTTTGGGAATTGTCCTTTAGGGAAAAGGATTGTCCTTTGGGAATTGTCCTTTGGGAATTGTCCTTTGGGAATTGTCCTTTAGGGAAAAGGATTGTCCTTTGGGAATTGTCCTTTGGGAATTGTCCTTTCGGGGAAAGGATTGTCCTTTGGGAATTGCCCTATGGGAATTGTCCTTTGGGAATTGTCCTTTAGGGAAAGGATTGTCCTTTGGGAATTGTCCTTTGGAAGAGGGCATTGCCTTTGGAAAAAGAAGAGGAGCTTTTCAGGATCTCTTTTATAGTGGGAATTTGGAGCAGACAATCACAGAATCAGGGAATCCCAAAATTCTGGAATGGTTTGGGTTAGGACAGACCTTCAATCCCATCTCATTCCGTGGGCAGGGACCTTCCACTGTCCCAGATTGCTCCAAGCCCCAGTGTCCAGCCTGGCTTTGGGATCCAGGGGCACCCACAGCTTCTCTGGGAATTTCATCCCAGCCCCTTCTCACCCTCCCAGCCAGGAATTCCCAATTCCCAATCTCCCACCCATCCCTGCCCTCTGGCACTGGGAGCCATTCCCTGTGTCCTGTCCCTCCATCCTTGTCCCCAGTCCCTCTCCAGCTCTCCTGGAGCCCCTTCAGGCCCTGCCAGGGGCTCTGAGCTCTCCCTGGAGCTTCTCCTCTCCAGGGGAACATTCCCAACTGATAAATATCCCTGGATCCTCAAAAAGCAGTTTCCCCTCAGGAAAACATGGGAATCATGAGAGAAAGGGAAGAAGTTGCTTTGTCTCCTCAGTGATTGAATCCTCCTCTTCTCCCACATGGGACCCAGTCCCACAGCTCAGGATCTGGGACAAATCCCAGAAGGGCGTTTTCCTGCCTTGAATCCCAAATTCCCTGTAAATCTTTATATATCAATGAAAAAAAGAAATTATTTGTAACATATCAAATAATCAAGTCCCAGGGAATTCAGTTTTGGGGAAGTTTTGAAGGGAATAACTCCAGAGTTGCTGCTGTGCTCCCAGAACAATTCCATGACCTTGAACCAGAGGTTTGTGATGGGCTCCAGCTCCCTCCAACAGCTCCATGCTCAACATTCCAGTGCTGGAAAAGGACAGGCACAAAGGGAATTGTTTCCCTTGGAGGCACAGGGAGCTCCAGCCAGGACGCCGTGACTTTGTGGGAATATCCACCGGGATTCTGGGACACTGTGGGGTCAAGGGCAGCAAGGATGAGTTGTCATTAAAAAAAACCCCAAACCCAAATTGGTATCTCTCAAAAAAAAATCTTTATTTTTTAATCAAAACAATTCCATGCTCCACATATTTATTTTTATCTTTATTATATTTATTTTTTATCTAAACAATTAATTCCTGCATTTTTAAAAATTACTCTGCACAGCTGTTTGGGAAAACTCTTATTTTTCATGGAAATGTTTATTTTTCCCTTTGGCACAATTTTGAATTTTGAAGGTTACATGTATGATAAATATTATATAAATTATGAGTTCTTATCCCACTTTGAAGGTGCTAAAAGTTTGTCTAGAATTCCCAAATAATAAAAAAATCCCAATCCCTGCAGGGAATACCCCATTCCTAAATACTGGGTCAGGGAAATTGGGAAATACAGAGTTGGTGTCTGGGGCATTTTTTCCCAAACTTATAGAAAGGGAAGGGGATATTTCCTAGACAAATTTTCCCAGGAAATCTTTAATTTGATCAGGAATGCCCTTGTCTGTTTGTGCAAATTCCAGCTCTGCTGGAGCCAGAATCCCTTCCCAATGTTTGGAAAAATGCTTTAATGAGGGTTGGAATTCTCCAAATATCCCAATTTCTGCACTGCAGGGTGAAATCCATTCTCATTTCCACAAACTGTGGTTTAAAAAAGTAGGAGAAACAACCTTGTACCCAAACAAAATGTTCAAAATTAACGGGAATGTCTCAAATTATTTCTGTTTATTCCCAGATTTTATTGGTTGTGTTTGGAATTTTGAGACTTTTTTTTTTTTTTTAACCACTAAAAAGTCTCAAAATTAAAATATTCCTGTGGTAGGGAAAGGTGCTCCTTGTTGGAATTTTCCCACCTCTCCCAGTCCAGATAATGATCCCAGGATCTTATTTGGCACTTGGAATGATATCAGATTTTCCCCACTTTTTTCCTCTCGCCTTTGGATGCTCCTGGTCTGGTTTTTGTGTGTGTTGGGATGCCAGTTCCAGAGGCCTAAGTGTGGGATCCATCCCTTACCTAAAGCCATTATCCCAAATTTTTGGAGTTTTTGTCATGCACATTCCCACTGGATTTACCCAACGCTCTGAGATTTTCAACATTCCAAATACTTCCCAAATTTCCAAGAGTGGGTGCAATTGGATGTTGTTTGCAACTCATCCAAAAATTTTGGGGGATTTATTCTCCATAAGAGTTGGGCTCATTCCTTGGAAAATATTTTTTTAAGGAAGTGTTTTTCTAGGATGATCCCGGTATTTTTTATTTTGAGGCTTAAATTGTAAGATAATTGTAGGAATTGAGGAATAATTGCAATCTGAAAAGATTTGGTAGCAAAAAATTGTCTTTTCCATACATTTCATTCATTCCCACCTGGAGGCTTTTTAATAGGGAGGTGCATTTTCCCAGGAATATATTTTGTTTCCATGAAAAATAATCTGAAAAATGGGATCAATTTATGATTTTTAAGGGCACAGAAAGAGCTTTAACCATGGGAAAATGGATCATTGGATTTAAATCCTCAATAATGAACGGGGAGAAAATCTCTGGAAGTTCATCCCTTGGGATGGGGCCAAATTCCTATATCTGGGTGGGCTGAGTCACCCTTGGGAGAAGCTGAGCTGGGATAAAGGGAGATGAGAGGGGAATTTGGGAATTTGGGCGCCGGCATTTCAGTGGCTAAAGTTGGATGAGGTGATGTTGCTCCAGGTCTGGTGACTGGGATCAGAATCCACGTGGAGACAGCTGGGAAACGTGAGGACCTGGAAGGGTTTTCCATAGAGAGTTTTCCACATTTTCCATGTTTTCCTGGGGAAAAAGCAGCCAGGAATTTTTTTTTTGGGGGGTGCTGGGATCTCAAGGCCGTGGGGAATCTGTTGTCCCTGCAAAGCCCTGATGGGATACCGGAATGGAAAAGCTTTTCCCCTTTTTCTGCATGGAAAGATGGAATAGCATCCATGGTGGGAGCAGCCAGGGAAAACAGGGATGGTGCAGCAGCAGGAACGGGGAATCCTGCTGGATTTGCCTGTTCAGCTCCAGAGTTTGGAGCGTTCCACAGGCAGAAGGCCTGGGAAAAGGGGAGCTTCTCTTGGGATGAACGGGTTGATTTTGGGAGAGATGGATTGAATCGTTCGGTTCCGTCCCACCCCAGGGATGGGATGATTCCAGCTGCCAGGTAAGTTCTCTCCATCCTTGGGCACTTCCAGCTGTTTAAAAATCCAGCTCCAGGAGCTGGAGCTCTTCAAAATGTCCCTGGAATGGTCCTGAAAGATAAACAGGAATGAGCTGCCCAAAAGGGACTGGGAAAACGGGATAATGGGATAACGGGATAATGGGATAACGGGATAAAGTGGTGACAGGAGAGCTCTGCTTTTGTTTCCCAACTCTGGCGGTGCAGAATTCCCAAAATAATCCCTCTCTAACCCAGTCCTACTTCCAAGGGGGTCAAAAACTTCCCTGTGGAAAATGAGAGAATCCCAGAAGTTTTGGGTTGGAAGGGACCTTAGGGATCATCCCAATCCACCCCATTCCATGGGCAGGGACGCCTCCCACTGTCCCAGGCTGCTCCAAGCCCTGTCCAGCCTGGCCTTGGACACTTCCATGGATCCAGGGCAGCCACAGCTGCTCTGGGAATTCCATTCCACTCCCTCCCCACCCTCCCAGCCAGGAATTCCTTCCCAACATCCCATCTCTCCCTGCCCTCTGGAATTTTAAGAGCAAACAGAAAATAAAAGGAGCAATTTTGTGCGGATTTTATGCAGCAGCAACCTCTGCATGACCTTGACAGAGATTCTGCTTCATATTCCTATTCCTGAAGTATTTTGCTATGGAATTCAAGCTGGAATTAAGGGTTGATTTCTGGTTTTATTTTCCTTTCCTTTTTGAGGGGTGGAGCTATTGGAGACTGGATCAATGTTCGTCCCAGGGCACTGGAGGAGTTTATATCCATCATAATTACTGTGGAAAGTGATGGGAGAGGGGATGATGGGAATGTTGTGTATTAATAGGATTAAAAAAGTTTTAGTGGAAGAAAAAGCCCCACATGATGGTGAAATCCAAATGTAACCTCAACCCCCAGGATCCTGATGGTTTTCCTGGCCTCTTTCCAGCTCCTGCATTTCTGTCTCCTGAAGCAGAATCCCAAGGGAACAATAAAAAAAACCCCAAAACAAGAACAACAACAACAAAAAAACGAAACAAACAACTGCCCATCAAAAAACACACCAAAAAACCCCAAGCACCCCCAAAACTTCAATGAAATAAATAAATAAATGAGGAAAAAAACACCTAAAATCCAACCTCCTCTTCCTCCCAAACTATCCCTGCCGTGGCCGAGTGCAAACCCTGCTGTTCATCCCCGGATTCCTCGGTGTCCTATGAAAAACCAGGAATGTTGTTTCACTCTTGGGGGCTCCATTGTCTAAATGCTTCCCCCCCCCAGCTCAGCTCCTGACTGCTGGGTGACAACAGATTTATTCATAGGACTGATGTCAGGCTTAGCTATGCCTGGCTTAGCGCGGAGTGACGGGGTTTATTGGGATTGATAAAAATTCCAGGAGATTGGAAGCTGTGAATGACGTCAGCAGGGCCGAGGGTGGAGTTAATCCCTCCTGGAGCCTCCGGGACAAAGCAGGGAAAGAATCCAGCGGCATCAGGATGCAGCTGATGCCACCAGGTGATGACTCCCTGAAGCCAGGAGTGCTGGAGATGAGGAAAGCTGGTGGAAAAAGTTTGGATTTGGAGGTTTGATATCATCGTGGAATGTCTAATGTTTTCTACACATCAGGGCAGGAGAAAAATGGGAACTTCTCTGTCTCCCATATGGATTTGGACCAAACTTCAGCACTGGGAGCCTTAGGGAGAGAGAGGCTTGGGTGGAAATGTCCTGGCTTTAAATGACAATTTTTTTTTGCCTTTTAAAATGGTATTTGTAGAGGAATTCACATATTTTTTCCTGAAAACGCTCCATTCCCACTCCATTCCATGGAAAAAACGCCTGGGAAAACTCAGTTCTGAAGAAGAAGATCCCTTCTGCTGGGATATTTCCCACAAAAAAAAAAATTCCCAAGGGAAAGCATCCTGATGTCCCTCCAAGGAAAAGGGGAATGAGTTATGGACTCATTTAGGGTGGGGAAAGCCCTCAAAGGTCATCAGATCCAACAATTAATCCAGCACTGCCAAGGCCATTGATGTCCCCGAGTGCCACATCCACGTGGATCTGAAATCCCCCTGGGAATGGGGCCTCCAGCTCTGCCATGGGCGCTGGACAGACTTTTCTGGGAAGATTCTGTCCCAATATCCAACCTGAACCTCTCCTGTGACCGAGTGTCCAAGGCCAGGCTGGGCAGGGCTTGGAGCAACCTGGGCTAATGGGAGGTGAATCCTCCCAACCCTCCAGGATCACAAAACTGAGACTAAACCAATTTCTTCTTATCTGAGTCATTTCCCCCCTTCTTATCAGCTTTCTTATCTTGTTTTTGTCTCGTCCAGGTGGAATTCAGCCCCGACCAGATCGAAGGTGAGGAAGATTTTTCTCTTCTGGGCTCAGTAAATCCATCCCTGGGAAGCGCTGGGATGAGCGGGGCTGGGACATTGGAACAACTTTGGGAAGGCTGAGTTTTAATTCCTGGCTTTTATTCCTCTCCTCAAAATCCTTCCCTCCAAAAGAAAAGCATGGAAGTCGCATCCAATTTCCAGGAGTTACACCCCCAAAAAAGCCCAAATACAAGTTTTTATTTAGGAAAATACCCACCAATATCAGTATTTTCAAAGCAAAACCCTCAACTCTGCTTCAGATAATTTTTTCCTGCCTTCCATCACAGCTTAATGCGTTCCAGCTCTCCCGAATCCAGCAAATAACACCAGGCATGGAATTTCTTTATCCTTTCAAAGCCAAACATCAGGATCAGTTTCCAAACCCTTTGTCCCAGCTCAAGAAACTGATCCCAAACGCTCCTGCCTGAAGTCCTGGGAACGCTGGCACTGCAGCTGTTCCCTTTCTCCTCAAAAACCAGCCTGGGTTTTATGGGATAATTGATGGATGGCATCAAACATCTGGCAGGATTTGCCTTTGGTCTTTAAACCCTTGGGAAATCCCCTAAAAGATGGGATCAGGGAAGGGGTTAATTAGAGCAGGGGAAAAAATCAATTAGAGAGATGTTTAATTATCACCTCCCTTTGTCATTCCCTGCTGGCCCAGGAGGGTCCAGGGGTCTCAGGAAGATTGGATGTTTCCCAGTTTCTCCGATGATCCCAAATCTGACAAATTCCTTTGGAATTCCCAAATTCCATCCTCTGGGTTGGTCTATCACCATCGATTGGGGTTCTGGCAGCTGATTCCAAATGGAGGAGAAACAGAAGCTGCAGCACCTTTTAAAACACCCCAAATTCCTTCTTTTTGCTCAGGAAAATGTTGCGTGGATCAAAGGATTCCCTGAAAAGATTCATGGGTGGTTTGGTCCCCAAAATGTGGCTCTGGGGTGAAGCTTTGTGGAACATTCCCATTTTTGGGGGTGTCCTGCTCCTCATTCATGAGTGAAACCCATCCCTGCTTTGAACCCTGGGTTTGGGCCTCTTCAGCTCCCAGAATTGCTGGAAAAGGGGGAAAACGAAATGTTGCAGATGGGCAGAAAGGCAGGAATTAGGAATCTGAAAATATCCAGAGGGTTCCTGGCCAGAGGGAGGGCAAAGGACACCAAGGTGGTTTTGGTGCATGGATGGGAATTTCATGGAGTCTGCAAATGCAAATGAAAAGATTAAAACAGTAGGGAAAAAACCCACAAAAAAAACCCAAAAAAACAAAACCAAACAAACAAAAAACCCCCCAAAACAACAACAAAAAAAACCCCCACAAAGCCTTGGAAATCTGAGCTCTCAGAAATTTTTGCTGGATTGGGAATCTTCAGGAGATGGTCCCAGGGAGTTGGAGAGTGGTGATGGATGAGGAACTGAGGGGGGTGGGGAACATTCCCCATTTTTCCTCACCCATCTTGTTATGAGACCCCCGGGGAAAGGAGCTGGGAAGGGGTCTCTGCCCCCATTCCTCTGTCAGCAAGGAGCCCAGGAAAATCCGCGATTGCCCTCTGCTGGAATGAGGGGCTGGAAAGGGATCGGGACACGAGGGAAAATCAGGAGAGAGGGGCAGGGAGGGGAGGAAAGAGAGGAAAGTGGAAAGAGGAAAACAAGGGGAATGTTAATTAGTCCCAAATGAGAACTTCCAGAGCTGTTTGGAAGTGTTGGATGGAGAAGGAAATGAGGAAAATTGGAACAGAATGATCCAGAATGATGGAAAGGGAGGAGGAAAGGAGGAGAGGAAAATCCAGCAAATGTCAAAGAAGGAAAGGAAAGGAAAGGAAAGGAAAGGAAAGGAAAGGAAAGGAAAGGAAAGGAAAGGAAAGGAAAGGAAAGGAAAGGAAAGGAAAGGAAAGGAAAGGAAAAGGAAAGGAAAGGAAAGGAAAGGAAAGGAAAGGAAAGGAAAGGAAAGGAAAGGAAAGGAAAGGAAAGGAAAGGAAAGGAAAGGAAAGGAAAGGAAAGGAAAGGAAAGGAAAGGAAAGGAAAGGAAAGGAAAGGAAAGGAAAGGAAAGGAAGAAAGGAAAGGAAAGGAAAGGAAAGGAAAGAAAGGAAAGGAAAGGGAAAGGAAAGGAAAGGAAAGGAAAGGAAAGGAAAGGAAAGGAAAGGAAAGGAAAGGAAAGGAAAGGAAAGGAAAGGAAAGGAAAGGAAAGGAAAGGAAAAAGGGGGAGATGGAATGTAGAGAAGGAATTGGGAAAGATGGAGAAAATCTGGGGTGCAGAGTGTGTGGCTGAATGTTTGAACAAATCAGGATTTAGGGAAAAGAAGATAAATTCCCAGAGTTTGGAAATGTGGGACAGAAATAAAGGTGGAAAAGCGACAGCAGCGCAAGGGGCCAGATCCAGGGATTTAAAGCCAAAGGGATTTTTTGGGATCAGTTGTGGATGGTGCAGTGAGAAGTCAAGGATAACAGTGAAGTTAAAGGATTAGGGATAAAGTTAAAGGATAAAGGATGAAGTTAAAGAATAAAATAAAGGGATAAAGGATGAAGTTAAAGGATAAAGGATGAAGTTAAAGGATAACAGTAAAGGATAACTGCCTGTTACTGCTGCTCCATGG
This sequence comes from Ammospiza caudacuta, assembly GCF_027887145.1. NCBI lineage: Eukaryota > Metazoa > Chordata > Aves > Passeriformes > Passerellidae > Ammospiza > Ammospiza caudacuta. The sequence goes on from NC_080593.1 coordinate 1,543,029, forward strand.
GATCCTCCCCTGACCCTGCAATTCCAGCAGGGGAAAGGGAGAGCCTGAGGAACTGGAGAGTCTGGGGAAGTGTCTGCTGAATCCTGGCATGAGAATCATGGAATAATTCCATTGGGAAAAGACCCTTAAAACAATTGATCCCAACCTTTACCCCAACAACACTGCCAATGCCCTCAAGCACCACATCCACGTGAAATCAGTGGTGGAAAGGAGAACCTCTCCCATGGGAATGATCTTGCCAGGATCCTGCTCCTCATAGTCGTGAGGGATTCCATTTAGGGAGAAGCGAAACCTCTGAACCTCACAGGAGATCTGGCCCGTTCCCGGTTTCCTGAGGGAACAGCAAGCCCTGTTCTCTGGATCCTGCCCTGGAGGCATCTCTGGGTGCTGTGTCCAGCTCTGGCTCCTCAGCACAGCAGGGACGGGAGCTCCTGGAGCTGAGCAAGGGCCTGGAGCATCTCTGTGCCCAGGAAAGGCTGAGGGAGCTGGGGCTGCTCAGCCTGGAGAGGAGCCCCAGTGAGAGGGGCCCTCAGGCCTGGGGTGTCCCTGGGTGTCCCTGGGTGTCCCTGGCTGGCCCTGGCTGTCCCTGAATATCCCTGGGTTGTGCCTGTCTGTCCTTGTGTATGCCTGTCTGTCCCTGGGTGTCCCCATCTGTCTCTGGGTGCCCCTGCGTGTTCCTGGTGTCCCTCGGTGTCCCAGTCTGTCCCTGTGTATGCCTGTCTGTCCCTGTCTGTCCCTGAGTGTCCCTGGATATCCCTGGGTGTCCCTGGGTGTCCCTGGCTGTCCCTGGGTGTCCCTGTGTGCAGGGAGGGGCAGAGCAGGCCCAGACTCTGCTCCAGAGATGGCACCAGGGCCACGGGCAGGGACTGATCCCAGGAATTCTCCTGGCACAGGAGGCAGAACTTCTGCCCTGGGCAGTGCCCAGCCCTGAGCACAGAGCAGAGAGGCTGTGGGATCTCCCTCACCGGGGATATCCCAGACCTGTCAGGATGTAATCCTGAGCCCTGTGCTCTGGGATGGCCCTGCTGGAGCAGGGAGGTGCCACCAGTGACCCACTGCGGTCCCTTCCAACCCGACCCATCCCGGGATTCTGGGATAAGGTTTTCCATACACCTTCACCCTTCCCCACCAATATACAGCTTGCAGGGTGACAATCGTGACAATCCCAGTATTTTTTCCTGGCACAGCTCATTTCCAGCTCCTAGAGGTGCTCCTGGAGCTCCAGGCTCTGGGTCAGTGCTCTCCAAGTATCCATTAATCCAAGATCCGGTTCTCCCATCAGCAGAGCTGCTGTTGGATCCTGGGCCTTCCTGAGTGCTCCTGAGCAGCTGGAAAGCTCCCAAGGCAACGATTTCTCCTGTTTTCCACACTTCCTGATGTTAACTGACACGGAAATACCACGGGAGAAGCATTTGACCTCTCCAATTCCATCCCGCGGTGGAACCAGAAAACGCAGGGAAGGAGGAACACAAACATCGGAGATAACAAAGCTCATCCAAATTTTTCCCAAACCACAAAAGGAAACAACCAGGCAGTTAGCAAGGGAAAGGTTCTGTTGGGTTTATCTTTTATCCAAGGGAGCACAGAATTAATGTCTCCTGACCTTTTTCCCTTCCAGAATTTAAGGAAGCATTTTCCCTTTTCGACCGGACCCCCAAGTCGGAGATGAAAATCACCTACGCCCAATGTGGAGATGTCCTGAGGGCTTTGGGGCAGAACCCGACCCAGGCTGAGGTCATGAAATTGCTTGGCAGACCCAAACCTGAAGGTTGGTGGCCGCCTCCATTTGTTTTCCCAGAATTTTTCCGGGAGAAAGTGAGGTCTCCATTTTCTAAGTGAGAAGTAACTCAGGATACGGAGCAGCCTCTGAAATTGCCAGCAGAAAGGGAAGAAAAATTGGTCTGGAAGTCAAGATAATTGTCCCAAATTGAAGGGAATTAATTAATTTAACAGCCCTGGGCATCAGTGTGTTTCAAAATGACAAATTTTTTGTCTTTTAAAATTGCATTTGTGGAGGAATTCAGGTGTTTTTCCTAAAAGCACCTATTATTTCAAACCCATCCAGAGAAACAAAGGGATAACCTGGGTGTAAGGACATGGATTGTTCCACAAAAGATGGGTGGGAATGCCTGTAATGATTGCAGTGATATCCTTCTGTATTCCATATTTTCATGTTCTTCTCTCCCTTTTATCCAATGTTTATCCCCACATTTCTGTGCTCATGCTGGATATTCCATTGTTATTCCCAACTCTCCCAGAATCCCCCAAAACTTCCATTTCCAGGTTCTTTTCTCCTTTTATCCGACATTTATCACCACAGATTTCCACCCATGGTTATTCCCAACTCTCCCAAAATTTCCCAAAACTTCAATTTCCAGGCTCTTTTTTCCTTTTATCCAACATTTATCACCACAGTTCAGCCCTCACAGTGGATATCCCATGGTTAATTCCCAACTCTCCCAGAACTTCCCCAACCTTCTCTTTCCAGGCTCTCTTTTCCTTTTATCCAACATTTATCACCACAGTTCAGCCCTCACGGTGGATATCCCATGTTTAATTCCCAGCTCTCCCAGAATCCAACAAACCTTCCATTTCCAGGTTCTTTTCTCCTTTTTTCCAAATTTATCACCACAGTTCTGCCCTCACAGTGGATATCCCATGGTTAATTCCCAGCTCTCCAAGAATCCAACAAACCTTCCATTTCCACACTCTTTTCTCCTGTTTTCCAAATTTATCACCACAGTTCAGCCCTCACAGTGGATATCCCATGGTTAATTCCCAACTCTCCCAGAATCCAACAAACCTTCCATTTCCACACTCTTTTCTCCTTTTATCCAACATTTATCACCACAGTTCAGCCCTCACAGTAGATATCCCATGGTTAATTCCCAACTCTCCCAGAATCCCCCCAAGCTTCCATTTCCAGGTTCTTTTCTCCTTTTATCCAAGTTTATCACCACAGTTCTGCCCTCACAGTGGATATCCCATGGTTAATTCCCAGCTCTCCCACAATCCAACAAACCTTCCATTTCCATACTCTTTTCTCCTTTTATCCAAGTTTATCACCACAGTTCTGCCCTCGCGGTGGATATCCCACGTTTAATTCCCAGCTCTCCCAGAATCCAACAAACCTTCCATTTCCACACTCTTTTCTCCTTTTATCCAAATTTATCACCACAGTTCTGCCCTCACGATGGATATCCCATGTTTAATTCCCAACTCTCCCAGAATCCCCCAAAACTTCCATTTCCAGGCTCTTTTCTCCTTTTATCCAACATTTATCACCACAGTTCAGCCCTCACAGTGGATATCCCATGGTTAATTCCCAACTCTCCCAGAACCTCCCCAAAACTTCTCTTTCCAGGCTCTTTTCTCCTTTTATCCAAATTTATCACCACAGTTCAGCCCTCACAGTGGATATCCCATGGTTAATTCCCAACTCTCCCAGAACCTCCCCAAAACTTCTCTTTCCAGGCTCTTTTCTCCTTTTATCCAAATTTATCACCACAGTTCTGCCCTCGCGGTGGATATCCCATGGTTAATTCCCAACTCTCCCAGAATCCCCCCAAGCTTCCATTTCCAGGTTCTTTTCTCCTTTTTTCCAAATTTATCACTGCACATCTTCCCCCCCGTGGTGGGTATCCCATCATTATTCCCGGAATTCCCCCCCAAACTTCCGTTTCCCCTGGGTTTTCCAGAGATGAATTCCAAGATGATCGACTTTGAGACCTTCCTGCCCATGCTCCAGCACATTGCCAAGACCAAGGACACGGGAACCTACGAGGATTTCGTGGAAGGGCTCCGGGTGTTTGACAAGGAGGGGAACGGGACGGTCATGGGAGCCGAGCTCCGCCACGTCCTGGCCACGCTGGGTGAGGAAAACCTTCCGGTGGGAATTCCCATCTCTGCCTTTCTCCCTCTCTCTTCTCCCTTCGTGTTTTAGTTATCCTTTAAATATCTCATTCCCCTCACAATGAAATGATCCCGGAATTTCCAACCCCGTGTATTCCCTTAGTTTGTCCCCATTTTTCTGCACTTTCAAGAGGTGTTTCCATCCCTTCCTTCTCCTCTCCTTCCCTCCTTCCTGTTGTGTTGGATTTCTCCAATAATTATTAAATTTCCACAAATCATCCCAACATTTCCAACCCCAATGATTCCCTTGCTTTGACTCCGTTCTTCTTCACCAAAATGAAGACTTACAAAACAACAGGCACCAAATATTTAAATCATAAAATTAAATTGAATTAAGTCCATCACTGATCCATGCTAATGCTTCCAAATTTGACCTTGGAATCTTCCAGAACCTCAAACTCAGAGGGAAACTGAGTTTTCACTGAGAGCTTTTTCATCGGGACTTGGTTAAAACTGACCCAAACCTTCAAGATTCGGCACTTAGACCAAATTATTCTTAGGAAAATGAGTTGTGCCCATAATATCCTGCAGGTTTCCATATTTTCCCCGTCTTTCTGGATTTGAGATCAAATTTCTTCTCAAATTTGGATCTAGATTTGAGTCAAGTTTGGAATTTGGATCAAGTCTGCGACTCCAAAATGAGCTTTTCCCATGGTCAGCACCCCAAATTCCTTCCAGGAGAAATGTCCCCCTCTTCTCTCTCACTCCCATTTGTCTTCCTCAGAAGCTTCCTAAATTCCTACATCGGGGGTTTTGATCCAGGGATTTTGTTTTCCATGCAGGGGAGAGGCTGACTGAGGAGGAAGTGGATAAATTGATGGCTGGGCAGGAAGATGCCAACGGTTGCATCAACTACGAAGGTGGGTGAGACCCCTGAAAACTTTCTTAAAATATTCCCAAGAAAGTTTAAATCCACGGGAAAATCTGGGGCAAAATTTCCAAATTTTAGACAATTCTGAGTCCGTAACTCTTCTGATAAACCCCGTCTATGAAAGGTTAATTATGTTTCCCATAGGATAACTGATCCTTCTTTCCCTCTTTTTTCCAGCTTTTGTGAAACACATCATGGCTAACTGAGCCCAGGTGAGTCTCCTCTGCCCTTCTCCTGGATTGCCAAGTCCTTGTTCCCTTAGGATTGACTGGAAGCTTCCAAGAAAAGAATATTTTCCACGTGCATTTACAAATCGCTGCTCCCAAACTCCTAAAAAAGCAAGGAAATAGAATTGAGCTGACAAGAGAGGGGGAAAAAATAAAAGAAAAATAGATAAGAAGGAATCAAGAATGCTTACACCCCTGGCAGTATAATTAGTGGTTTTCCATAAATCTTGCTCCCACCATCTCCTGACAATGGATTGGGTTTCCAGGGAAAGCTTTGTCCAACACATCCAAACCACAGCACCACCAAGGGCATCTCTGTCTCACCCTCACAAAGGAGCTGGGCTTTGTTTCCAGGATTTCCTGGGCAAGGTTTATCCCAGTTTTACTGGAAAAGGTGCCCGCTGCCTTTGTCTGGCATTCCCTGGGTTTTCTCCCTGCTCAGCTCTTGGGGAAGGGGTTGACCGATCCATCTAATCTGATATCCCAGGAAAAGCTGCGCTCAGATTTGGTCTGGATGTTTTGGGTTTGCTGTGTTTGTTTTTAGTCTGTTTCAACAACTCTGGTTTATTTTTAGGCCTGGTTTTGGTTTGGTTTTGGAGCTGACCTGGCTGTCCTGTGGTGACTTTTGTGTCTGGGTTAAGTAGAGTCACATCCAGGTTATTTGGGAATTTTGTTCCAAGATATAACTTAACAAAATATAAACAAGCTAAAAAAATAACCAGATTTGGTTTAGGTTTTTTTTCCCTTTATTTCTATTTTTTCCCTATTAGAATCCACTTTTTTTTCCCCCTTAAGGCACTTACCTTTGAACTTGGATTTTTCCAACTGGTTCCCAGTTTATGATATAAAAAATCAGGAGTTTTGGTGAAATCCCAATCCATGGTCCCTGCCTGTTGTTCAGGGATGTTTTCAATCCTTAATCCAAACCTACAGGAAATTCCCGTTCCAATGGGAACCAATGTCAGTCACCAGAGAAGACAAGTGAGCATGAGCAGCTTGGTTTGTCACAGGAAAAAAGTTCCAGTTCCATAGAGAAGCTGGAAAACTGGAACAGGATTGGGAAGCAATCTGAGGGTCTTTGATGAGTTTGGAAAGTTTCTGATTCCCAGGAAACCAACATTCCTGGGATTTGCTGTTGAGCCTTGGAGGCGTCATCCAGCGGTGGCCCTTCCACCCCCGCTGTGGGACTTTTGGAATGTTTAGGCCATGGTCCCTGTCTGCTGTTCAGGGATGTTTTCAATCCTCAATCCATACCCACTGCCCTTGGAAATTCCCATTCCAATGGGAACCAACGTCAGTCAAGTGAACATGGACAGCTTGGTTTGTCACGGGAAAAAAGTTCCAGTTCCATAGAGAAGTTGGAAAACTGGAACAGGATTGGGAAACAATTCCGAGGGTCTTTGATGGGTTTGGAAAGGGGGCTGGGAGCTTGTGATTCTCAGGAAAGCAACATTCCTGGGATTTGCCGATGAGCCTTGGTGGTGTCATCCAGCGGTGGCCCTTCCACCCCTGCTGTGGGACTCTTGGAAAGTTTGGGGAAAGCCAAATGGAATTGATGCCTTGTGCAGGCTGACCTGGGGCAGAGGCTGGACAGAGCTAAAGAATAAAGCAGGGATTTATTAACAGGATCTCCTCCATGGATGCACCTTGGGCAGCACCAGAGCCCAGCCAGGGCTGCACCCAAGATGAACCAAAATGGCCCCAAAATGCACGAGCGCTGCCGGGGTCTCTCCCTGGGATCAGTTCTGCTCCATTTGCACCTTGCAGTTCATTGTCCCATTCCAGCTTTAGCCCAGGCAGTCCCACCCTGCTTGTTTTTCTCTCTCCAGCCCACGGGGTTTGTGCTCTGGGGCTGAGATTTGGCTCATTTGTCCTTGGTGCCCAGCTGGAGCAGGAATTGTTTTGTCTCCCTGCTCTGTGCACAGAGCTCACCATGCCCTGATGTGGAGCTCAGACCCACACACTAAAGCAGCACAGAATCTGAAAATATAAAAGCTGAACCTGAGGCATCAGAATGTCCACCTGGAAGGAGCCAAGGTCCTTTGCCACAGGATCTGAACTTGATGGGAATCTGGAGCTGAGCCCAAAAATTCAGAAATGGCTCCGTCTCTTGGCCATTCCTGTGGGATGGAGGAAAGATAAATCTGTGTCTCTATATCAGGATGAAACTGTGCCTTTCCTTTTCTCCTGATTTCCTGAAGGAATTGGGACTATTTTATATGGAATTTTCTTACCTGGATCAGCTCCAGGTGTTAGGGACTTCTTCCCCTGTTTTCTCCATCACTGAGGATGGGACTGTGGGATTGGGATGATTCCTCGTGTTTTGGCAGCTCTTGTTGTTGATAAGCTGAGAATGATTCCCGGTGGAATTCTTCATTCCTTCTTTTTCCTCTAATTCTAAAAAAAATCTTTATCTTTCAGGACAACATAAGCACTGAGAATTCCGGACACTGGCCTTGGATTTTCATCCGCTGGAATTTCTCCTTGTTTTTCAGCCCAGACTCCCATTCCAGAGCTCCAACATCCCTAAATCCCTAAAGATATTTGGATATTTTTGTTTAGTTTGCCTTGTTCCTCCGTGGGAAGAGGGTGGATCCTGTGGAGATCCAATGGAAGAAACTGGAATGTGAACTATGAATCCCTGGGAATTTCTTTAGGATGAAGGATATAAACAGAAATACAAAATTGAGGAAAAAGGAGGAATTCTTTTCATTAATAAATTGATCAAAAAATGATTGATCCCTTTTCCCATCCCAAACTCCACCTTTTCCCTGTGTTTATGGGACACCAGTATAAATCCCAGGGATATCATTCATCCTTCAGGAAAAACTGTGAAATTCCCAGAAATTACCAACAACCAGAACCTTGCTGATGTTTTTTCCTCTGCTTTGGATGATGGAAAATTAAGGATATAAAAGCAAAAAAATCCCAGATTTAAGCAAAATTTTCTAAAATCCATCTTTTCTCCATGAGGATTCCTTCCCATTCCAATAATTTCCCTAGGAAACAAGGAAAAGTCTTCCCCAAAGGAAGTTGTTCTAATAAACACAACTTGGTCCTGGAGTTTTTGCAGTAAAAAATGGGATTTTTCGTGTCTTTGTTTCCTCATTGTTTCTGTGTCTGGGTGAGGGAAGGGGAAAGGGAAAGAAATCCTGAGAAAAGCCTCAGCAGAGGCCAAGGAAAGCTGAGAAGCATGGAAAATCACACGGATTAGGAGAGCTCCTTTTCTGGGGAATAATAATTGAAAAAGTAAGGGGGAAAAAATCCTCTGGGGCTGGAAAAAGGAGAGGCCAGGAGCTGGTAGAGATTTTAGGAATGTCAAAGAACCTGAATGTGCAAAAGGCCTGGAGCAGAAGGGGTTGTTAAAACAGGGAAATTCCAAGTTTAATGGAGGAAAGATCAATGGGGCATCAGAATTCTGGGATACGAATGGATGGGAATGAATGAGCAGGTCAGGTCATTCCCACAGAGAATGGAAAAGAGAGCAGAGACTGTCCCAGGATGAGCCAGGGAATAACCAGAAAGGGAAATCAGCAAGGAGAGCAAATTGAAATAAATGAGGAATATCCCTTCCCTTCCCTTCCCTTCCCTTCCCTTCCCTTCCCTTCCCTTCCCTTCCCTTCCCTTCCCTTCCCTTCCCTTCCCTTCCCTTCCCTTCCCTTCCCTTCCCTTCCCTTCCCTTCCCTTCCCTTCCCTTCCCTTCCCTTCCCTTCCCTTCCCTTCCCTTCCCTTCCCTTCCCTTCCCTTCCCTTCCCTTCCCTTCCCTTCCCTTCCCTTCCCTTCCCTTCCCTTCCCTTCCCTTCCCTTCCCTTCCCTTCCCTTCCCTTCCCTTCCCTTCCCTTCCCTTCCCTTCCCTTCCCTTCCCTTCCCTTCCCTTCCCTTCCCTTCCCTTCCCTTCCCTTCCCTTCCCTTCCCTTCCCTTCCCTTCCCTTCCCTTCCCTTCCCTTCCCTTCCCTTCCCTTCCCTTCCCTTCCCTTCCCTTCCCCTTTTTTTGCCCTTTTTCCCCTTTTTTCCCTTTCCCCCCCTTTCCTTCCTGCACATTCCAGCAGGAATTTCCCTTGCCACACCACCCCTGCACAGAGATGGAGCCAGGAATATTGGCTGGAATTTCATTGCCCTCTCCTTATTCCCATCCCAGCCTGGATTCCAGCAGGGAGTGAAGTTTGGGAATTGTTTTATCCAGAGGAAAGTGAATATTTTAATATTTTCCCAGTGCTGTTCAAAAGGAAATAAAGAAATCAACAAAAATCCATAATTTAATTAATTCTTAATGAAAAATCCTTTGCCCCCTCAGTCAACTTCTGTATTTATTCATCCCTTAGGAAGCTGATTTAAATTGATTAATTAATCAACCTGCATCTCCCTGAAATGAAATATTTTAACTTTTCCAACCGTTTACTCTGACAGAAATTTTTTTTGTAATTTTTAAAAAATTTTGTTGCCAAAATTACCCCTTATTTTAACCCCAAATTTCTTCCTAAAGAACCTGCTGTTTTTTTTTTTCCCAGAACTGATCCCAGGATTAATTTTTCTCAACTGACCTATTCCATTTTCCTTGGTATTTTTACTCAAGGATTAATCACCCCTTAGAATCCCTCTTTTTCCCTGCACTGTGGATAAAAAACTCCAAACAACTTCTTCAGGAATTGTCAATTTGAGCTCAATTCCCAGCTTTATTTAAGACAGAAATTCCTGGAATTCTCTGAAGTTCCTTACACAGCTCTGTCCACCTCTTCTTTAAAGCAAAGTGGCAAAAAGAACTTGCCTGTATGCCATAAAATCCCACAAAGTCCCATAAAATTCCATCTATCCCAGGAACTGCTGTGGGATAACCGGGTGCTGGAATTTTCCAAGGAGCTGCTTTGTGGAGCAGGGATCTCCAGGCTGGATTTTCCTCCTTCCCTCCCCTTCTGCTGACTCCAGCCAGCCCCAATTCCCTGGAGGAGCTTCAATTCCGACACAGATAATCCATAAATGACCCCAAAACCTCGTGAAGACGGGAAGCACAGCCAAGGAAAACAAATCCCAAAGATCCAAAAAATGCTTCTCCAGCCTGTCCCCAGCGCCACCAGCAGGGCCAGGTCGGCTCCGGTTGGGTTGGGAATTGTTGCCAGAGGGGAACGTGCTCAGCCCATCCCAACCTTCCCAGGATAAACACAGGACAGATCCCATTCCCTGGGACTTCCCACAAATCCCTCCAGGAGCGGAAGGAACAGCAAACAACGGGGACAAAACAGGAAAAGCCCTTGGGGATGTGGCCAGACGGACGAGCACGGCGTGTCCCCAAGGCTGGATAAACAGTCCAGACTTGCAGGGAACTTTTGCAATACTGTTTTACCTCTGGGCTTCTTTTTAACCAAGAAATCCTAGAAAAACCCTCTGGAAGTGGGATAAACACAATCAGGAATTTCTGGTTTCATTCGTAGCTCCTGCAGACAATTCCTTATTCCAGGTTACCAAACAAAAACAAAAATAGTCCAGGTGTGACAGTCCCAGCTGCAATATCCCAAAAAGCCCTGCCAGGTTCAGCTCCTGCCTTCCCCACCTTTAGAACCTCATGGTCCTGTCTCTCCAAATCCACGGATTCCAAGGACCAGGTGCAGCTCCTGGGCTGGAGGAGCTCCGAGGCCTCCAAGGATCCATTTCCACTTTGGTCGCTCCATCTCCCAACCGCCCTTGATGAGCCGGAGGTTCCCAGAATTGTTTGGGTTGGAGGGGAGCCTGAAGATCCTGGAATTCAGTCACCAGTGGTGTCCCTCAGGGGTCTGTGCTGGGGCCAGTTCTGTTCAATGTCATTATTGATGACGTGGGTGATGGAATTGAGGCTTCCATCAGTAAATCTGCAGATGACACCGAGCTGGGAGCTGTGTCCATCTGTGGGAAGGCAGGAGGGCTCTGCAGGGAGACCTGGAATGGCTGGAGGGATCGACAGAGTCTAACAAGGTGAAGTTTAATAAGTCCAAGGGCCCAGTCCTGCATTTTGGCCACAATAATTCCCTGAAACTCTCTGGGCTGGGGATGGTGTGGCTGGACAGTGCCCAGGTAGAAAGGGACCTGATGGACAGCAGGGTGGACAGGAGCCAGCAGTGGTGGCCAAGCAGGCCAATGGCTCCTGGCCTGGCTCAGGGATGGAGTGGCCAGCAGGAGCAGGGAGCTCATTGTGCCCCTGCCTGGGCACTGCTGGGGTCACACCTCGAGTGCTGTGCCCAGCTCTGGCCCCTCAGCTTGGGAAGGACCTGGGGACACTGAGCACATCCAGAGGGGCTGGGAACACAAACCCTGAGAGGAGCCCCTGAGGGAGCTGGGGGTGCTCAGCCTGGAGAAAAGGAGACTCAGGGCTGCCCCCATCACTCTGTGCAGCTCCTGAAAGGTGCCCGTGCTCAGCTGGGGCTGGGCTCTGTCTGCAGCAGCACTGACACAGCCAGAGCACACAGCCTCGAGCTGCACCAAGGGAAATACAGGTTGGTGTGCAAACCCAGGGCACTGGGAATATTTCTGTGTCTGCTCTGGGCTGCCCTGACCCCCAGGGCAGCACTGACTCTGACCCTCATCCATGGAGAAAGTTTCCCAGACTCCAAGACAGACTGGAATCCACCAAAGTGTGCAATAGATTATAGAGAGCAGTGTGGGTGTGTCACTGGGTGAGAAATTGAGGGTTTGGGGTTTTTAGTGTGTTGTGGATGGCAGCAAGATGGAGGGCACAGGGTGTCATCCTGGGTTTCTTCTCCATGCTGCTTCTTCCTCCTTCTCCATGGGTTTGGGTGGCATTTTGTAATTGGGCAGAAAAGTCCCCTTGGCAGCTCTGTGGGATCAGTTATTGGGTTAAAAGGGAAAATAATCCAGGTGTCAGTTCTTAATGGGATAGTTTAGTCTGAAAAGCCCTTGGAACAAGAGATTGTTGGCCATTTTGTGCCTTCTCACGAAAAGCTGCTGAACTCCCAGCAGTGAGACTGTTTTACTGATGAGAAATAATAAACACCTGAGTGTGAGCATGAAATAACATCTCAAGTGCCTTCAGTCCAGACCCAGAGAAACCCACAACTGGAACCAGCTCAGGTTGGATATCAGGAAAAAGTTTTTACAGAAAGAGTGATAAAGTTCTGGAATGGCTGCCCGGGGAGGTGGTGCAGTCCCCATCCCTGGGTGTGTTTAACACAGCCTGGATGTGGCACTGGGTGCCAGGGTTCGGTTGAGCTGTTGGGGCTGGGTTGGACTCGATGATCTTGAAGGTTCTCTTCAAACCTTGTGTGATTCTGGGAATTCTGGGAGTTCCAGCATGTGAGGGACACCTGCCACAATTCCAGGTTGCTCCAACCCTTGTCCAGGGATAAGGGCTGAGCTCCAGTCTGGGAATGACCCCAGTACAAAGACGTTTGTGTACATTCCCGTAAAACCCAAGCTGGAATCTGTGAGTGGAGTCTTGCAGAATTCAGCCAATCCTTCCTGGATTAACAATTCCCAGAAATCGTGCAGCATCCCACAGGAGATATTTTCCCACCCTACCTCCCTGAATCTGGGAAAATCCCCGTCACTGATTTCCACGGCACTGACAGAGCCCCCGGTGCAGGGGCTCAGGTGATATTGTGACATTTTTACGGGATCCTGCATTTCCTTCCCACGGATCAGCTGCAGAACGGAACTGGATTCCAAACCTGGATGTTTGCAACCCCATGGATGTGCTGAGGATTCTTTCCCTGCATCATCTGGATCCCCCCCAGAGTAAATCCAGAGCCTGCGCTGCATCCCTGAATCCCAGCTCCCACTTTTCGGGATTCAATGGAACCACCCTGATTCCCCCTTCACAGCTGAAGGAGTTTTATGTCCTCTCCCAGCGTATTTTCCACATTTCCCTCCTCCTATTTTTTTTCCCCTCCTAGTGGAAAATCGCTCTCAAAGTGCCCTGAGAGTAAAAACCATCAATTAAAACCCCCTCGTTACCAAGGGTGGAACTCCACAGCCTGGAGTTTGCAGCTGGAGAGGAGAGAAAAAAAAAGAAAAAAAAAGAAAGGGATTTTTGAATTCCTTGTTTTTGAAATTCCAGCGTGATCCAACTCCCAGGTTGCTCCATCCTTAACGGGCCATTAAAGCAATGTTCAAAACACAAAGGACATCATCCCCTCAGGAAAGTTAATGGAGCAGAACGTTCAGCTCCGAGTTTTCCTCCTGTCTGCCCCGGGAATGTTTGTTCAGAGAGGCTTTTAATGGAGAACAGGTGCTGGAGGCAGAAATTTGGGAATAAATGGAGTGGAAAAAAGGGCCAAAATAGAGCAAGCAGAGAGCAGGTTGCAAATTCCAGGGAATATTAATGCCGTTGCTTGGGTTTGAGGGAGAAATGGTGTTTTTGTGATTTCCTGAGGTTTTGAAGCTCCTGGGGTTGGGCATGAGCATCACTCCCTGGAATCAATGTGGGTTTTTTCCTTACAAACAGTTCAAAAAATGAAAATGTTCTTTCCAAAGGGAGTATTTCAGTGTTTTGTGTTCATATCCTTATTTTTCTTTTTGGTCTCGAGAACAAATGGAATTTTCTTTCCCAGTTTTTTCTCCTTTCCCCACGTTTTTCTCCTCCAGTGCCAGCAAAAGAAATTGGTGGCAAGAAAGCTGGAAAAAGGCAAAAGGAGGAATATTTTTGAAAATCTGTTATTAGATTAATCAGAACTGATAGGGCAACATCAGGAATTGTTAAGGAATTATGAAAAATCTTTATTCTGGGAAAATCCTCCATAGGATGAAATTCTGGGTAGAGCTGGAGGAATACCAAGGACAGCAAAGCAAAAAAGCTGCAGATTTTGGCCCAAAAATCCCCTCTTGTTACAAAAGCATCGCCAAGGGATGGATCCTGCCTGGATCCAGAGGATCCAGACCGGTTTATTCCAGGAATTTGAGGAGCAAAGATCAGAGCACTCCTTGGAATATATTTTTTTCCAACTCATTAACAGTTTGCAGACAAATTTGGGATGGTGAGAGGGCAGGGAAGGGAGACTTTGGCAAAGCAAAGCCTTGTGGATTATCTGGGATCTCTCTGGAACTTGGCTCTTTCCTGGAAAATTATTAAGGATCAAATTATTTGGAATTTAAACCAAAAAATGAGGACAAGAATTAGAAATAATTTTCATTTTCCAGAATATTTTGCCCTTTCTCCTCCCGGGGAAGAATTGGGATGCGCATTCTGCCTTCTCCCAGAGAACATTTATTTCTTTGGGAATAAAAAACCCCTCGGCCGCGGCGTTAGTTCCCAACTCCAACCCTAGACCTTGGGAACAACACCAACTTTCCAAGTGTCTGCAAGGAGGAGTTTGGAGCAGAGGTTCTGGCGCGGCCTCGCCAATCCCAGCCTGGGAAAGAAGCACAGCTCATTCCCCGAGCTCATCCCGGCCCTCCCGAATTCCAAGCGTCCGTGGGCGACGTCAGCTCCGCGTGCTCGGGTCCAGTTTGGCTCCCGGAGCTGCCCTGGCCCAGCAGCACCTTGGCTCCTTTGGGAATTTTCACACTTCCATGCACTTGACCTTTGCGTTGCAACACTTGGCCCCAAATCTTTTATTTTTCCTTTTTTTCTTTTTTTAAAGGATTGTGCTCATTGAAGGAAAAAAAAAAAAAAAAAAAAATCCCAGTGTCAGAAAGCTGCCAGGGAAAGGATTGGGAAAAAATATAAAATTTTATTTAAAAAAATACTTGTGATGAGCTGTTGACATTCCTGGGAACTCCAGGGGTTCCTCAGCAGATGTTTCCCAACAGAAAACACAAAGATGTCCAAATCCCAGGAAAACAAGATTTAGGAACAAGGGGAGAGGAGTAGGAAAAGCAATTCCTGATGGGAAGGTTTGCAGCTTGGCTCTGGAATTGTGCTGAGGGTGGTGATGGTTCTCCTTGGATTCCCCATCCCTGGAAGTGTCCAAGGCCAGGTTGGGTGGGGTTTGGAGCAACCTGGGATAGTGGGAGGTGTCCCTGCCTGTGGGGTTGGAATGGATGGATCCTGATTATTTGGGGGATTGAGAAAAACAGGAGCTGTTAATTGAAACAAAAACTTATAATGAGCATTTATACAAGAAAAGTGAAATTGGGGAAGGGCAAATTCCAAATAATTTGAGTTGAGATAGTGGGAGGTGTCCCTGCTCATGGGGGTGGAATGGACGGATCCTGATTATTTGGGGGATTGAGAAAAACAGGAGCTGTTAATTGGAATAAAAATGGGATACTCATCATGAGGATTTACACAAGAGCAGTGTAATTCGGGAAGGGTAAATTCCAAATAATCCCAGGTTGGGGCAGTGGAAGGTGTCCCTGCCATGGCAGGGGTGGAATGGATGATCCTTAAGATCCTTCAGTCCAGCCCATTCCAGAATTCCCTGCCCAGGCTCAGGGCAGGTCATTTTCTCCAGGGATCACAAGGAGCCGTCCAATTTTCCAGCCATATCCCTCCCTCGAGTGCTGAAACCGCAATTCCAGGCGCAATTCCCTGTTCTCCCCACAATTCCAGGCGCAATTCCCTGTTCTCCCCACAATTCCAGGCGCAATTCCCTGTTCTCCCCACAAATCCAGATGCAATTCCCTGCTCTCCCAGCTGACACCACAATTCCAGGTGGAATTCCCTGTTCTCCCTGCAAATCCAGGTGCAATTCCAGATGCAATTCCCTGCTCTTCCTGCAATTTCAGGTGGAATTCCCTGTTCTCCCCTGAAATCCAGGTGCAATTCCCTGCTCTCCCTGCTCTCCCCGCAATTCCAGGTGCAATTCCAGGTGCAATTCCCTCCTCTCCCCGCAATTCCAGGTGCAATTCCAGATGCAATTCCCTCCTCTCCCCACAATTCCAGGTGCAATTCCAGGTGCAATTCCCTCCTCTCCCCGCAATTCCAGGTGCAATTCCAGATGCAATTCCCTCCTCTCCCCACAATTCCAGGTGCAATTCCAGGTGCAATTCCCTCCTCTCCCCGCAATTCCAGGTGCAATTCCAGATGCAATTCCCTCCTCTCCCCACAATTCCAGGTGCAATTCCCCCTGTTCTCCCAGCTGGCTGTTCCTTCCCTCAGACATCTGACTCAGCTGAAAATTCCTACAGGGATCAGCCAAAGGAAAATGGCCTCAAACCACACTGGGATGCCAAAGGAGCAGTTTGGTTTTTTCCTTTTTTTTTTTCCTATTTTTCCACCCCCCACATTGACAGCAATGGATTTTCCAATCATACCCACTCCTTTCCATTTCCTGGATGATCCTAACAAGTTTTTCCTGCTTCCAAAATAACCAGAGTGGGGATAATTGTCCCTCTTCCTTCATTCCCAAAAAACACACACACAAAATTGGGGGTTTGCTTCAGGCTTGCTGTTTTTTTTCCCAATAAAAAAGTTTGGAATGCAATTTTCCATTATTCCTGGTGGCATCGGCGTCAGGGAATGAGAGCAGAGATGAAGACTCCATAGGGAGAAGCTTGGAATATGGAGAGGAAAAAAATTCCCAGCACATCGTGGAGCTCCAACAGCTGCATCACAGGTGGAGGTGGTGACATCAAAACCCTTCGTAAGTGGAGCCTGGGATTTGAGCTTCCTGCAGGTAAAATTCCATCTAATCCTGGAATGGTTTTGGTGGGAAAGAACCTTGGAAAAACTCCAAGGGGGCAGGGACACCTCACACTGTCCTAGGTGGATCCAAGCCCCAACGTCCAGCCTGGCCTTGGGCACTGCCAGGGACCCAGGGGCAGCCACAGCTGCTCTGGGAATTCCATCCCAGCCCCTCCCCACCCTCCCAGGAAAGAATTTCTTCCAATATCCCATGGAAATTCCCCCTCTTTCAGTTTAAATCCATTCCCCTTGTCCTCTCCTACTTTTCCAATATAGAAAACCACCCTCTCTCCTTAAACCTTGGAATTTGGGATGTTCTCCACCTCCCAAACCCTCCCTTTCTGCAGTGACTGTGGGGGACCTGCGGCAAACACAGGAATTCCAAAATGCCTCTAAATTGGGATTCTGGCTCCAGCAGCTTCTGTTATGAATGGAGACCCTCAGTGGCTCCTTAAAAAATCCCTTTGGGAAGGCTGAGGAGGAACAGGGATCAGCCTGAGCTCCGGAACCGCCCAGGACTGGCTGCCCTGGATGCCTTTCATCTGTCCTTTCTCATGTTCTTGGTTGCAGCACAGGCCCAAAATAATCCCAAAATTGACTTCCTGAGCGCCACAAAAACGCCATTCCCGAAAGCACGATGGAAAAGGACCAAAGTTATTTACTCCTCACAAATATTCCTGCAATTCTTCCATTTCTGGGCTGAGGGAGAAGTTTCACGCAGGGGAAAAATGATGGGGAATTCAAAATTTAATGCCTGAAAGTTTAAACCCCAGGTGGGATATTCCGAATATTCCCTGGGGTGCTAAAAACACTTTGGGATGTGGGATTTGTTCAAAAAAAGGATCAGGGAATGTTCCAGCCCTGGGACTCTCCCACTTAAAGCCACTTTTCCTAACTCCAGGAGAAGTCTGATCCAAAATGTGCTGCCAAAAAGAAATTTCTTGATTGATCCTAAATGGTCTCTGGAGTAAAATTTGAGATCCTACAGAAAAAAAAGTGATTTAAATTAATTTATTTAAATCAGATAGGAATGGGATCCCAAAATTTCCGGGGAACAAAGCTCACCTGCACAGGAGGAAAAATCTCATTTCTTTCCTGGGAATATTTTAAGGAATATAATTAAAGAAGTGAAATGGAATTAAATAAATAGTAAATATTTGAATGGGTAGAAATAATTAGTTAAATAGTAAATATGTGAATGGATAGAAATAATAAATTAAATCTAAATAAAGAAACATTAGAAATTTTAATGAATACAAATCATAAATTAAATCCAATGAAAGAAATATTAACTATTTTAATGAACATCATCTAATCAGAGAAATTTCCAGCTTGGAGAAGTTCTAAGCAGCCTTGGCTCAGAGGCAGGGAAGAATTCCTCACCCTGGTGAGAAATGAAAGAAGAAGAGAGGAAACTTCCAGGGGCTGAGATACTTTGGATAACCTCCAAACACGGGACCTGTGTTTGGGAGCTCCCAGGGAATTCCTGTTTCCCTCTAAAAGTCGGGAAAGTTGGGTTTTCCAGGAAAGCCAGGCTGGTGCCACAGCTCCTGACTGGTGGCTGGGATTCATCCAAAGTTTTGGAATGGGGAAGTCTCCACAGGAGGGGAGTTCTGGGAGCATCTTCTGGGGTAATTTGTTGGGCCCCTCTCTGCGGAGAATTTCAGATTTCTGTGCTGCCAGGCACTGACCCCCAAGAGAACACTGCACTGACCTGAGGCCGTGGAGAAGCTTCCAGAATGGAATGACAGAACTGGGATTGTGGGTGTGGAGTTTGGATAGAAGTGTGTGATACCATAGGGTGGGAAACTCAGAGTTTAAGGGTTTAGAATACAGTAATGGATATAAAGCAAGGTGGAGGTTTTAGGGTGGAGGCTGGGCCTTCTCCTTCTCCTTCTCCTTCTCCTTCTCCTTCTCCTTCTCCTTCTCCTTCTCCTTCTCCTTCTCCTTCTCCTTCTCCTTCTCCTTCTCCTTCTCCTTCTCCTTCTCCTTCTCCTTCTCCTCCTCCTCTCCCATGGCTTTGGGTGGTTTTGTGTAACTGGATAAAAAGTCCCCATTGCAGCCATGGGTGGTTGGTTATTGGGTTAAAAGTGAAAATAATTTCGGTGTCATTTCTGAATTGGGCAGTTGATCCTTCAAAGGCCTTGCAGAGAGAGAGATGGGGCTCCATTTTTAGTTTGTGAGAGTGAAGTGCTGCAGAACTCAGGGTTTGTGAGAGTGTGACAGAGATAAGAACTGATAAACATCTGAGTCCCGACACGAAATTCCATCTCACACATTTAATCCTGACCCTGGCAGAAAAGAAGCAAAGACTCCACAGTAATTTAGTCAGGAAGAGGGAGCAGGGCTGTGTTCCCACATCCTGATTTTCATCTGGAACCACATCCAATGGCCTGGTGGGCTGAGGATCCATGGATTGGCACAAGCTCAACTTCAGGATGTACAGGGAGCCCTGAATCCCAGGATGGATTGGGTTGGAAGGGATCTTTAGGATCATCCCATTCCCATCCCTGCCATTCCCACCATCCCAGGCTGCTCCAAGCCCCATCCAACATTTAGACACTTCCAGGGATGCAAGGCCATTGGCACATTTTGAGGGAATAACCTGTGAAGTGGGATAGGTTGCAAACTTCCCATTATTTGTGCTGGTCCTGCGGGTGAGGGAGGAGAGTAAAATTGGAATTTCCATCCCAAACACGCCTGGGCACCTCCTGCTCCGACAGACACTCAGCTGAGGGGACGTGGCACCAAATTCCCAAAGATTTGTGTGGATCCTGGTGTCCAGAAATGATCTCCCATGGGATTGTGCCACGGCAGAGAGCCTGGGGCTCCAGGACATCATTCCAGGTGTTGCTTCCAGCAGCCTCATGAAAACAAAACTGCTCTTGAGAGAAACAGGTTTTCCTTGGCTCTGCCTGGCCCAAGGCATCCCAGGAGCCAGGCCTGGCTTAGCCATCCCTATGGGAATGCTGGGGCTGTTCCAGAACCTTCCAAGTCAAAGGGAATCTCTCCACTGACTCCAGCAAACCTTGGATCTGACCCACTCATGCAGGAGCACTCTTGTCCAAGTGGGAAAACTGTTTTCCTTGAATTCCCCGGTGTAGAACAATTCCAAAATTCCTGCTTTTTAATTTCTCCCTCCCTTCCACTTTCTAAATTTTTCTCCTTGTTTTTTCTCTCTGTTTTGGCAGCAGCTGCTCTGGAAAAGTCACAGGAGAAACACGATCAGGATGTTTTCCTCGCTCGTGGCTGCCCTTGGCGTTATCCCGAGGAACTGGGCTGCTCCCTATTATCCATCAATCCCCATTTCATGTGGAATTATTATCAGGAGCTCCAGGACCATCAGGAAAAGGCTTTTGATTGGATTGCTGGGATTTATTTCCCTTTTTAAAGCCAGCTGGGATTGAAATCCAGGCCCAAATCACGGCAGTATTCCACAGAATTCCATAGCTGGAGGCATCCAGGAGCTGTCATGGATAAACACGGGGTGGATTCCATCAGCATCCAGCAGGTGCTCAACGAACCCTCCTTGGTTCCACATTCCTCACCATTCCCACAAGGAATGTGAAGCCCAGGAGGTGTTTCCTTCCTAAACCCCCCTGGGAATTAAGAGGGATTGGGAAGGGAGATCTGATCCCCTTTAGGTGCTGGGCTCAGCCCCATCAGTTGTGAAAAGGTGTTAAAGCAATTCCGGTGGGGAGTGGCCTCCTCTCCACAGGCTTTTGGGAATTCCGTGGTATTCCAGGCAGGATTTAGGATCTGGGATAAATAAATAAATGAATAAATAAATAAATAAATAAATAAATAAATAAATAAATAAAGCTTCCAAGCTGCCATGCACCTATTCAATCCAAAAATCCACTTATCCAGCAGATTTCTTGGAAATCATTGGGCTGCCTTGGCTTACAGCTCCTGCTAATTAATGGAGCAAGGGAATTGATTTATGGCAACTGAACAACACCCACAGCCTCCCGTCCCTGGAATGACTTTTCAGTAGTTTATCAAAAATCAGAGATGGTTCCTTATCAAATTCTTATCCCAATGGATAAATATCCCTGGATGAGTCCAGGCTCTGGAAATGAAGAACAAATGTATTTTTCTTATTTATCTCAGGGAGGATCCCAAAATCTCAGCTTTGCAAAGAGAAATCCTGACAACTTTTAGAATTCACTTCTTTGTTGCTATAATTTTTTCCCTGAAGAAAATAACAACAACAACAATAGTAATAATGATAATAATAACAATAATTATAAAAATAACTGTGGTTTATAGAATTCCAGGAGGGTTTTGGTGGGAAGTGGTTTTAAAGGTGATCCCGTTTTACCCCTGGATGAACAGGGACACCTTCCACTACCCCAGGTTGCTCCAAGCCCCATCCAACCTTGCCTTGGACACTTCCAGGGATCCAGGGGCACCCAAAACTTCACAGGGAAGAATTCCTTCCCAATTTCCCATCTAAACCCACCCTCCTTCAGCTGAAAGCCATTCCCACTTTTAGTCCGTCTTTACATTACAAATATTTATGGGGAAAAGAATCCAGCCCAATTCCCATCTTTACCAATCATTTTCTGGGATATTTGGTGCCATCAGACAGCTCCTTTTTGTTGGAAAAGGCAACAAAATGGTCCTTCTATTGTTCAGAGGGAATGGTGTGAATCCCCAGGGAAAAATCCGTTCCAGCCCGTGGATCATTTTGCATTATTGTCATTTAGTGACTTGTGCAGCAGAGATTTGGAAATTTCCATCCTCTCTTTGCTCGGAGCCACGGTCATCCCAAAACATCGGGTCTTTGCCATGTTTTTTTTGCGGGATAGAAACCATGAGGAATTCCAGTGAAAAATCTCCCACTGTTTTGTCTCCATAATTCATTGGAGGAGGGACATTTTAACCTCCCTGAAATTAAAATGTTCTACTTTGACTTGTTGAAATAAGGCTTTGTTTGGGGTTTTTCCTCATCAAACTCTGGTTCTCTGATGTGGTGTGGGAGAGCCGGAGACTCCAAGGGGTTTGGAATCTTGTTTCTTTTGTAGGATGAAAGTTTTATGGCCGAATTACACCTCTTGTCATGCCCCAAATCAATCCCTGTGAAAGAATCCATGCCTTAGAATGAGCACATGGGGAGAAAAGGCTTCCAGGCCGCTCATCCCACAAGATTTCCACTAAAATTCCCAAAAAGGTGTGAATTCATAGGACAATGCTATGGAACTGACTGGGAATGAAATCCCTCACACCAGAGGAGCAAAGTGAAATCTTTAGGATGTGATTTTTCAATCAGACATTGATAATTTCGCTCATTCTTCGGGATAATTCAATTTTACAGGAATTTTCAGTGCAGAAATAATTCAGGTAGAAAAATCCCGAGAATTTCAATCCATGGATCCTTTGGAGCATTGAGCTCCCAGGAAAACTGTCAGTGCAGGAATTACATCCAGAAGTTTACAGAATCTATGGCTCTCTATATTGTACATATTGGACATTGGATTGTCGTGGAATCCGGGAATGGTTTAGGATGGACGGACCTTAAAGCCCATCCAGTGCCACCCCTGCCATGGGCAGGGACACCTCCCACTGTCCCAGGTTGTTCCAAGCCCCATCCAAGCTGGCCTTGGACACTGCCAGGCATCCCCAGTTTCTCTGGACAATGAAATCTGTATGTTTGAGCTGCATCTGGCATGAGGAGATCACAGTCCTGAGTGGAAGCCACAAAAACCCCAGTGAAAAAATAATGGAATACTTGGAGAACTCAACTCTTCCCCTTTATGGCCAAGAAGTTCCTCCTTATCCAATGAACTTCCCTTTGCACCAGGACTGGGGGTGCTTAGGCAGGAAAGATCTCCCTGGGCATGGTGGGATTTGAAGGTTGGACTGTGGAGGTCTTTCCCAAGCTTAAAGATTCCAGGATGGAATCCCAGATCTCTGGGATCACTGGGACACTGAGTGTCACATCCAGGAATTCCTGGGACACCTCCAGGGATGGGAACTCCAAAGCTCCCTGGGCAGTTCCAAGGCCTGAGCACCCTTTCCATGGGGAAATTCCTCCTGGTGTCCAACCCTGGCCCAGCCTGAGGCCGTTCCCTCTCCTCCTGTCCCTGTTCCCTGGAGCAGAGCCCAATCCCTGCCTTGCTACAAACCTCCCTTCAGGGACTTGTGGAGAGTGAAATTTCCATGAAACGGGATGTAAACTCTGTCCCATATTTTGGGTCTTGGATCCTTCAGTCAGCTTTGAACGATTTGGAAGCAGTTTTCTTTTAAAGAGAAAAGATTCCTGGTCTGAGGGACGGCTACTGGAATTCAGCCTTCACTCTGGGCCGTGTGTGTGGGAGAGCAGCCCAGCTGGGAATTTTCTCCAGGCTTTGTGTCCCAGCCTAACTCGAGCCCCCGCCAGCCTGCCAGGAGCTCGGGAAGCAGGAAATCAGCAGCTCCAGGGAAGTTCCTCTCAGGTCACTCCATGCGGAAAGAACGGGAGGCCGGGAAGGAGGACGGGGGATCCTGGTTCCAGCAGAGCCTGGAGGGTTTCTCCTCGAGCCGTGCCAGGAGCAGGAAAAGGAGCTGGGTCTTGTTCCTGTCACAGAAGTGAGAGCACAAGACTTGGAATCCCCATGGAATTTCTTGAGGGAAAAACCCCTGTGCACACAGAGCCGTCCGGGCCTTTTTTTAGGCGCTGGAAGTGAGACTTTCATCTGGATCAGATTTCCTCTTGGCTGGAGCTCCCGTCCAAACCTGCTGGCCAACGGCAACAAAACTCCAGCCTGACTCCACTCCTAATTGGGCTTCCTTGTTTTCCTGCTGCTGGTCGGGATCGGATTTGCAAGCGACACCCGAAATACTCCAGGACAGCAAATCCGCACAAACAGGGCCACGCTTCCCTGTGTTTGTCCAAGTCCAGGAATAATAATGATTATTACAATAATAATAAATCCTGGCGGATTTATAAATAGGAGCTGGAGAACCCTCTGGAATTGACTCTACATCTGCTTCCAGAGGATGGATGCAGTTTATTCTTGCTGGAAGCTAAAAATTCAGGAATATTCCTGGAGCTGCAGCAAAGGAGAGGAAAATGGGAGGAAAGGGGGGTCCTGGATGGGGGGAAATATTTGGGGACTCTTCCAACTGCTGCTGCCATAGCTGGGAACACCTGGAAAGAGGGAATGGGGATTTGCCAGGGAAAGAGAAGGAAGGAGAGGAGCAGTGGGAGAATGAGAACCCTGAGGAGGCTTCAAGGTGGTGGAATTTGAAAGAAGGGGAGATAAAATTCCATAATTCCCAAATGTCTTGGTACAAGTCTGTGCATTCATCCCATACTCACCAATACCAGGATTCCTTCTCTTTTTAGGGGAGGGGATCTGACATGCAAATAGGGAGAAAGGAGGAATTTTTCATCCAGAGCAAAGGGAAATGCACTTGGTGAAGAAATTTTTGGGATGTGTTGGGAGCAGGGTGATGCCTCCCAGCACGGAAGAGGCAATGGGAAAGAGGAGAAGGAGGATCCTGAAGGCTCAGGGAGGGAATGGGGTAACAACCTGCAGGGCCAGAGGGTCCTGAATTCCTCTGCACTCCCAGAGGTGACCCTGGTGGAAAAGGGGAGCGGTGGGATGGCTGTGGAGCCAGGAGAGTCTTGGATCCAGCAGCTTCTCCCAGGCAGGGTGGACAGAGGGCTGGAAGAGAGGCCACAGGAAAGGTCAGACCTGGAGATCTGCAACCACACCAACATCAAATGCCAGGCCATGGGATTTAACTCCCACAAAGGATCCCCTTTCCTTCCCTTTCCCAAGAAATTAGACAGCAAATCAAACACTCCAGGACATGAAATTAGTTCCTACACAAGATCCTATCTCTTTCTGTCTCCCACCTAATTATGGAGCAAATCAAACACTCCAGGACATGGATTTAATTCCTACATGAGATTTCCCAATTAATCATGGGGCAGATAAAACACTCCTTGCCATGGATTTCGTTCCCACACAAGATCCCTTCTCTTTCCTTTCCCAATTAATCATGGAGCAAATCAAACACTGCAGGCCATGGATTTATTTCCCACACAAGATTTCCCAATTAATTATGGAGCAAATAAAAAACTCTAGGCCATGGAATTAGTTCCCATCCATGATCCCTTCTGTTTCCCTTTCCCAATTAATTATGGAGTAAATCAAACGCTCCAGGCCATGGACTTATTTCTTACACAAGATTTCCAAATTAATTATGGAGCAGATAAAACACTCTAGACCATTTATTTTGTTCCCATCCTCAATCCCCTCTCCTTCCCTTTCCTACTGAATTCCGGAGTAAATCAAACGCTCCAGGCCATGGAGTTAATTCCCATCCATGATTCTTTCTCTTCCCTTATCCAATTAATCATGGAACAAATCAAACACTCCAGGCCATGGATTTAATTCCTACACAAGATTTCCCAACTAATCATGGAGCAAATCAAACACTCCAGGCCATGGATTTAATTCCTACACAAGATTTCCCAATTAATCATGGAGCAAATCAAACACTCCAGGCCATGGATTTAATTCCTACACAAGATTTCCCGATTAATCATGGAGCAAATCAAACACTCCAGGCCATGGATTTCGTTCCCATGCCATGATCCCTTCTCTTCCCTTCCCCAATTAATCATGGAGCAAATCAAACACTCCAGGCCATGGATTTAATTCCTACACAGGATTTCCCAACTAATCATGGAGCAAATCAAACACTCCAGGCCATGGATTTAATTCCTACACAAGATTTCCCAATTAATCATGGAGAAAATCAAACACTCCAGGCCATGGATTTCGTTCCCACGCCATGATCCCTTCTCTTCCCTTCCCCAATTAATCATGGAGCAAATCAAACACTCCGGGTGCTGTTTCTGGCCCCGGGGCCCAGTCCCATGTCGTGACTCACATCCACACACAGAAACTCTTCCCCTCTCCACCCTCCCAAGAAGAAAAGGTCCAAATCCCAACTTCCCTTTGGGAATTGTCTCTGGCTCCTGCTGCCTCACGATCCAGGGATCTTCCCAAGCTCCCAGGATCCTGCTTTATTTGTAATGGATTAGTGAGCATTTCTGGGTTGGAAGGAGCTGGCTGAATCCTGAGACAACCTCCCAGTTACTCCAGCTCGGAGGGGTTCCAGTGTTTCAAAAACAAGGAGTGAACAAATGGAATTGTCTTTATTCCGTGGCTGGAATCCACTGAGGGAAGAGGCATTAAGAGACTCGAGCCAAATAAATGGATACCGATGGAGCAATCCTTGGACTCTTGGATAAATCTTTATTTCGGAAGTGTGTAAGAACTTCTGTCAGCTCCGTGATTCCCTTCCAGCTTCAATAAATATCCAGGCTGAAATCCCAGAGCTCCTCTTTTTATTTTTTCCCCTAAAAAAAATGCTTCTCTGCCTATACCCCTCATATGAGGGAAGGTAAATATTCCCACATTTATATCTGGTGGAGAAAATTCCAGGCAGCAAATTCAGGATTAGCAATTTCTGACACTGCCCTAAAGCTTTACTGTGTTCAGTCCAAACACAGAGCGTTTAAATATGAAATAAATCTTAAATAATGATGGATGAATGAATTATAAATTCATATTTAATATCATGGTTTTCTAAGGAAGACCAGCCCATTCCCTAGGGTTCAGAAAACACTGGAGAACCTGATAAGCATCTGGGACAAAATGTTTGATGATGGAAAAAACATTTCCAAAGGCAGCAAGGAGTAAAGAAATCCCAGTGACCCAAAGGATCTGCAGGAAGCCAATTCTTGTGATGTCTATAACAGGGCAGAACCACAAAGCTGAATTTTTTTTTGGGAATTATGAGAGATGACAGATGAAAGCAGCTCAAGAGAAGCACTGAAAGATGGATTTCTTTTGAGAGAACATCCATTGATTTTTATCTCCTTGCAGTTTGAATTTCCCTGGATTATCCGTGGGCTGGCTGACAGCTTTGTCTGAAGTTGTGTCAGACCAACCCCAGAGCTGTTCCTGGGCACGGAACCACAGGAAATATCCCGGGCAGAGCGTGGCCTCCCTGACACCCCCTCCTGTTGTCATTTATCTGATGATTAAAATCTTCATGTCCTTTACACCCCTCTCTCCCAAAAGCTCCATGGCTCGGAGCCCTCTCCTCACCAGTATTCTTGAATTTTCTGTCTCCTCCTCCACATTTTAGGAGGCTCCAAACCTTGAGGGTGGGGAGGTCCTGGAGAAGTTTTCCCACAGAAGCTGTGGCTTCTCCTGGATCCTTGCAAGTGTCCAAGGCCAGGTTGGATGGATGTTGGAGCAGCCTGGGATAGTAGAATTTCCCCTTGCCCATGGAATGGGATGATCCTGAAGGTCCTCTCCAATCCATTAATTGAGTTGGAATTTCATAGCACAAAACTTTTCCTCATTTTCCTGATTTTTTCCCCCCACTGGAAATGGTTCAATGCTCCCAAGTGCTCCCAAAATTAGGGATTGATGCCCTGGACTCTCATCCTGACCAGAACTGGACACAAACACAGATCACATCCCACATGTTTCTCATGGAAAGTTTTCCCTTTGCTTGAGACCAATAGGAGATTAAGTTTTACAGAATCCAGGGAAAATCCAGGGGAAATTTCCTGTCTTTTTCCCTTCGCTGGAAAGGCAGAGGGATTTGGGACAAGGCCTGGAGTGCCAGGACAAGAGGGAATGTCTTTAAACTGAAACAGAGTTGGGATAGGTGGGATTTTTGGGAAGGAATTCCTAACTGGGAAGGTGGGGAAGGACTGGGATGGAATTCCCAGAGCAGCTGTGGCTGCCCCTGGATCCCTGGAGGAGTCCAAGACAAGGTTGGACAGGTCTTGGAGCACCCTGGGACAATGGAAGGTGTCCCTGCCATGGCAGGGGTGGCACTGGATGGGCTTTGAGGTCCTTTCCAACCCAAACCATTCCAGGATTCTCTGGGGATAAGGAAGGGCTCTAAATGGGATCATCTGGCTCCAGAACTCACATTTCAGTCATTGTCTGCACTTTCATCACATCCAGCATTCCCAGATTGCCAGAAGGTCCCACTCCTGATGCAGCTATTCCCCCAAATTCTTCAGAGGAGACGGGTGAAGCAAATTATGGAAATAGTGATGGCAGAGGAAAATTATTTCCCAAAATCCACAATGTCGGACAGAAAAAATATAAAAATCAGAGAATCTCCTGAGTTCCAGGGAAGCGCAAGGAACATCCAGTTCTTATGTATCACTCCCTCCATGGCCCAAATTCCTTTGGGGAACGGCCTTGGGATCTTCCAACCCTTCATTTAGACCTGTGGGCACCAGCTCAGCACCAAAGCAAAGCTGCTCCTCTGTTTTCTCCTTTACCCACACAATTCCAGTGCTCAGGAGAAGCTGAGCAGAGCAGGAAGGGAAGAGCAGCAGGAATATCCCGGAAAATCAAGCACGTGGATCTTTTTTACAGCTCTGGAGAGCAGATAATTCAAAATCCTGATATTGTCCAAGAATAAAATAATTTAAAAGGCCGCTAAACCCTGAGTTCTCAGCGTCCTTGCTCCAAGTCTGGGTGTGTGTCATTCCCACCTCCCTGTTTGTCTGGAAACAACAAACTCTGGAATTGGAAAGGGATGACACGATGAGGTAGAAAACCTCAATCCATGGGGAAAAGTCAGGGATAACTTTGAGCTGCTGGGGTGACGTGAGAGAATTTTATTAAGGAATGAATACAAAAAACTTGGAGCAACCAGGAAGTGCACAAGGCACCACCAACAGTCCTGCAGCTCCCAAACAAGGCCTGGAAAGCTCCCTGATGTTCCCAGCATGGATTAGTCACCCTGCTGGGAAGGCCTTGGCAGCTCCCCTTGATGGGCAGTCCAACAGGTGGGGCTGAGATTCCAGGGACTTGAATTCATCCCCTGCTCTGCCAACACTGGGAATATCCTTCCTGGGAAATGGGGTGCAAGTCACACAAATATCAAAAAAAAACCCCAAAATTCTGTGTCCAGGGCGTGAAAAAACACCTCTGACCCTCCCTGCAGCCTGGCAAATACTCCTTCATTTCTGTGCTCATCGGGGATTTTGGCTCCCCAACTTTTTTATTATTTTGTCAAAGAATGGATGATAATTCTCATTCTTTTGGTTGAATTCCAAATTTTTCTTTCTCCTCCTATTGCCATTTGCCAGAATCCATTTTTTTTTCCCCTTAAAATTGCTTTTAAAGATTCCATAGGACATTCCAGCAGGGAGCAACAAGAAGACAAATTCTAAAAATAGAAGGTGAACACATGGAGCCAAACTTCATTTTTTGGGAGTGGGTGTCCAAG
Source organism: Ammospiza caudacuta (assembly GCF_027887145.1). NCBI lineage: Eukaryota > Metazoa > Chordata > Aves > Passeriformes > Passerellidae > Ammospiza > Ammospiza caudacuta. Next base: position 1,571,863 of record NC_080593.1, read on the forward strand.
AGGTGACTTCATTCCCATGTTCATGCAAAGGAGACACCAAACTCCTCCAAACCAGGAAATCCTAGGGGAAAAAAATGTCCTAGATAAAAAAAAGTCCCCAAAAACTGTTGGGATGGGAAATCCTTCAGGAAAACATCACTTCCAATCTGCCTGCTCCCCGTTAATGATGTCACAACCCCTCAGTTTGTATTTTCCAGGTGTTTTGTGGCAAAGAGAGATTCCAGGAGCCAAATTTCCCTAAAATAGGAAGAAGCAGTGGTGTCACATTCCCATTCCATGTTTTGGAGGAGCTTCAGGTCCCTCCTGTTCCAAAGAGGGAAATTCCAGACTCCACAGACACAGAGTTGGAGAAGACCTCAGAGCCCGACCTTTGGCTTCTCAAAGCAATCCATGGAGATTCCGGAAGGAGTCAAAGCTGGAAAATCTTCTCCTCTTGTGATGGGACAGTGGGAGCACCTCGAATATCCCTGTCCTAATCCAGCCAGGAATTTTGGTTTAGGACAGATGATACTGACATTTTTTCCTTCCCTCTTTGTAGCCGTGTCCATGCAGAATTCTCTGTAAATCCTTCATTTATCCAGCCAAAATCTGGGATGAACATCCCCTGTCCCACAGGTTTTAGATTTTCCTGGATTCCTAAAAAATTCCCCTTTCCTGACCCCCCTAATTTTATCCATTTGTTTGTTCACATCCTTCATTTTCCCTCTCCATCTTCCCCTCTCGACTTTTTAAAGCACAGTAATTAATGATAATTGGATTTGAGGTGCTGCCTCAGATTCCCAGGAAATTTTCCAGCCAAAGCTCCCCAAACAAGGGAGAGAAAAGTTATTTATAACTCCCCAAAAATAAGGAAAAATAACTTTTTACCTTCTGGAACCATCCAGGCCCTGCAAACCAGAATTCCTTTGTTTTCCTGTTGCTCCAAGCCCAGCCTTTCCAAACTCCAACAGGGCCCCGTTGTTAATCCCAATCCTGGAAGCCATCAACACGCTGGGATAATTTTTCACCACATTCCAGCACCTCCTCGTCCATAATTTTCCTCTTCAAGAGCTTTTAAGTGCAGCAATTTCAGATCCAACCTCCTCCTCCTTCCCTGCTGAGGCTCTTTGGGGGAACTTTTCCCACTTTGTCCTTCCCAGAGCCACTGGGAAACCTGAACTCCTGGAAAGAGCTTTGGCACTTGGTGAAAATTTCACTCCGTCCCATGGAATTACATCCAAGAAAACCAGAACAATCCTATGGACATTTTTCCTGCCGCTACAGCCAATTAAATCAAAATATTTTGAGTTTTTTTCAGCTTTCCTGCTTCTGTACGGTGCCTGGGTGTTGTTTTTTCTCCTTTTACTCAGTATTTTCTTTGTAATTCCAGAGCTTTTAAAATCGATTCATGGACTTGAGGAGTTATTTTTGTTCTGGGGCTTCTTCAGGGCCAAACCCTGAGAAAACAATGCTGGGCTTTGAGAGGGAATAAAAAATTGCCAGGCAAATATTCAGGTTCATTTATTATTAGTTTAAAAATTGTAATTATCTATATATATCATAGTAATAAATATTATTAACAACAATAATTTATGACATGAACGAGAATCTTTTATTGAAATTAGGGACTTTTTTGGTAATAAAAAACGCAGGTTTTAGTTATTTTACTATTTCTGACCAAAATTAGGGATGTATTTTCTGTTCTTTGCAAACAGCTGAAGAGGAGGAAAATGTCATCCAAATCCTTTAAAAAAGGCTCCTTTTTTCCCTCCTTTTCTCTCTCACTTCCCTTTTCCCCTTCAGCATTGATTTTATTCCTCCCAAATAATTGCTGATGTCATTAATTAATTAGTCATCATGCTTAAAGCAAATTAATTATAATTGTATGTAGGGGGTATAGGCGTCTAAGGAATGACATTCCCTCCTTTTCCTCTATTTTGTTCATAAATTAATTACTGTTGAAATTATAATAATTATTATTATATTTATTATAATTTACATTTCTAATTTAGTATATTATTATTAAAATTCTTTTATTTATGTTTTTTAAAGGGTTATTTTTGGCTTGAGATCTCCAGCCTGGGAAACAGCAAAAAACTTTCGAACAATTAAAGGTTAATTCAATTTTAAACAAAATTAATTTCAAAGGACATCCAGAACGGGAATGAGCATCCAAATATTTTAATTCCTCCTGGTTTTCCTTTTTTTTGTGATTTTTGGGGATACAGATATACCCAGAGAGGGATGGATGGGATTCAAGCAGGACTAAAAAAGCCCCAAAATTTTCACGGAAAGCCTGAAATCCCAACAGTGACTTTCCATGCTGAGAGATCAAAGGCTCCTGGATCAAAATCTGATCCTTGGATTTTTCCATCTGAGTCAACATTTCTGTCCGATCCTTCGGAGATTCTGGAGCAAGAGGAGCGAAATGTCACCCAAATCCTTTTAAAAAGGCTCCTTTTTTCCCTTTTTTTCTCTCTCTCACTTCCCTTTCCCCCTCAGCATTGATTTTACTCCTCCCAAAGAATTGCTGATGACATTAATTAATTAATTAACTCATCCAAGTCAACGCCTCCATCCGATCCTTCAGAGATTCTCCCATGCTTTTTAACAAAGTCTGCTGCGAACGGAGCTTCCTCTTCTGGATCAATCCAAGGAATCCCATGGATCCTGCACCTCTTTCCAGCCTGGGGAACTCATCCCAGCTGGAATTGGCCCAAGGAGCTCCTTGGTTGGCAGAGATCCCGGGAATGGCTCGGCCTGGCAGCGTTCCTTGGATGGCGCGAGCAGCGGGATGATCGGAGCACGGGAAGGAGGAGGGAGCTCCTGTTGGATTGTTATTCCCTTGGAGGAAAATCAATCCCAATCCCTAGATGTCATCTCCATGGATCTGTGTGTCCTGTACAAATAAATCAATAGGGAAATAAAATCTGTCTCAGTTTGGAAAGACAGGAGTCTGCTAAGGGAGGCAGGAGCCTCCCCTGAAATGGAGAATGTAAACCCTCCACACCCCCCCCCAAATTGCTTTAAATTTTAAATGAAGGGGCTCTCAGGCAAAAATATGGGAGCAGGAATAACTGTTCTTTAATAGGGAAGAAAATAAAAGGATAAAATAAGGATGAAATAAAATGATAAAATGAACAGTGCAGTAAACCAAACCAACACTGACAGAGCCAGAACCCAACCTGACACCCTGTGGGTCAGGGTGTTGGCGGCAGTCCCATTGGAATTGTGGCTCAGCCCTCCTGCAGTGTCAGGGGTGGTTCTGCTGGAGCAGGGATCCTGTAGAGAAGGATGGATTCTTCCTCTGAAGATCCAGGGGAAGGAGAGGCAGCTGCTGTTCCTCTGGGGAATCCAGTGCAGAAGCCGTGCTGGTGTTCCAGAATCTCCAGATTATATCTGGGTAGGAATGCTTGGCTCCTCCCTCTGGGCTCACATCTCCCAATGGGATGCTGTAGTTCTTATCAGCCATGCAGGGACATTCAGTAGCTGTTATCAGCAGGTGTCCCCACAGAGGGAAGATTGGGTGTGTAAGAGATAAGGAGAACTGCCCACTGAACAGAAGACAGCTGCCATACAGATGACAAATAAAATATATCTTGCCTTGCAATCTGGGGCAATATGATACATCAATAAATAAATATCTGCCTTCCTCAGCAAGACTCCAATTAGCAGAAAAATAATAACTTTTTTTTTTTTTTAATCCCTTCTTTCTGTCCAGGAAAAACAGCAGGATGAGGGTTGATTCCAACACAGCTCTCAAAGGACAACATTAGATTAAAAAAAATTTGGGGACTAAACAACCCTAATTGAGATTATTTGTTAAAATTGGGATCCCAGCGCCCTTAACTACTTATTAAGATGAAATTAAATTAATTAAATTGAATTGAAATTAATTCAATTTTTGCAACATTGAACCTGCCTGCATTTGATATTTTTGCATCCAATTAAAATTGATCTCTCAGCTCTACTCTTCTTTACACAGGATTAGGGGAGTATTTGGATAATTGGGATCATGTCATGGATTAAATGGCACTTGGGGTTAATCACATCCAAATAATCTTCTTGGAACATTCCCAAAAAAACTACAAACCAACAGGAAAAGCCAGCCATGGATTGACCATCCCTGACAAATTCCAGCTCTCCAGATGTTCTTCAATTGTTCACAAATCAACCGCAGCAGCAGACCAGGGAGAGAAGTCTGGGAATGAGAATATTCCCACTGAGAATGTGAATTTTGTGGATATTTTCCTGCTTCTCTTTCCTTTTTCTTCTAGAGCCAGGAAGGTGACATGTGGGCATCTTCAGGGAGAGGAGGTGATGGGGCCCTGGAGCTGTGAAATCCCTCAGGTAAAGGAGGGCACCTGGAAAAGGTCAGGATAAGGTGCCATGCCCAGCTATCCCAAAATCTATCGCTTAATTCCTAAATTTCTCCATGGAAAGGGTGCTCAGGCCTTGGAACTGCCCAGGGAGCTTTGGAGTTCCCATCCATGGAGGTGTCCCAGGAATTCCTGGATGTGGCACTCTGTGTCCCAGTGATCCCAGAGATCTGGGATTCCATCCTGGAATCTTTAAGCTTGGCTGGGCTTTGGAAACACCTCCAAAGTCCAACCTTCAAATCCCACCATGCCCAGGGAACCTTTCCTGCCTAAGCACGCCCAGTCCTGGTGCAAAGGGAAGTTCATTGGATAAGGAGGAATTTCTTGGCCATAAAGGGGAAGGAGTTGGATTTTCCAAGTATTCCATTATTTTTTCACTGGGGTTTTTGTGGCTTCCACTCAGGATTGTGATCTCCTCATGCCAGGTGCAACACAAACGTACAGATTTCATTGTCCAGAGAAATTAGGGATGGCTGGAATTGCCCAAGGCCAGCTTGGATGGGGCTTGGAGCAACCTGGGACAGCGGGAGGTGTCCCTGCCCATGGCAGGGGTGGCACTGGATGGGCTTTAAGGTCCCGTCCATCCTAAAGCATTCCAGGATTCCACGACAATTCAATGTCCAATATGTACAATATAGAGAGCCATAGATTCTGTAAACTTCTGGATGTAATTCCTGCACTGACAGTTTTCCTGGGAGCTCAATGCTCCAAAGGATCCATGGATTGAAATTCTCGGGATTTTTCTACCTGAATTATTTGATAACCTTGGAAGTATTTCCAACCTCAATAATTCCTTCATTGGCTAGAACCACATCCCAAACCTATTCCTTCATTCCTAAACCTGCAGGGAAGGGCACTGTGGGCATCCATTATGGATATTTTGGGATAATCCCATTGAACTCTGGCAACAATGAAATCCCTGGATAGAGGCACCAAAATTTGGGAAAATCTGAGCACTGGTGGCCAACTGGCAGCTCCTGAGCTTCACCAGTAGCACAAGGAGCTCCAATTCAGCATTGGCTGGGGCCCAGCTGGCACAGGGAGCACAAATCCGTGGAAAAATTGGGAATAAACCAGGAAAGGTTTCACCATGAAGTCACCTCTTGTCCCACCACAGCAGATCCTGGTGGACAATCCATGTCCTACCTGGGAGCATTTCCCATCCCTTCCCTTCCCATGGATATATGGCACAGGTTGAGTCATTCTTGACAAATCCAAAGAATTTTTGGCCAATCCGAATAATTTTTGGCAAATCCAAAGAATTTTTGGCAAATCTGGCTTTTAGGCTCAGCCTGTAGGCTTGGCTTTGTCCCCAGACCAGCCAGAAGCAAGGGAAGGTCACGAGGGACAACCTCCAGCCCTTCCACCCTGATCCATCCGGAGCACTTCTGGAAAGCCCTGGAGAAAATCCAACGCGTCCATTTTCGACTGGAAGCTGCCAAGGCAAACAAAGCTCTCGTAGCCACATCAATGAAATCCACATGTTTTTATGGAGTGCTCCCCTCGGATGGATCCACACACGGTGGAGAGCAGAGGAATTGTGCTGATTTTGAAGGAAAACCATTCGTGAAGGAGCTGTCACATCTCCTTATTGCAGAATGCTTTTTGCAAAAAATAATTTCCTTTTTCCCCCTTTTCCTCTTTTTATTTCTCCCTAAATGAGAAGAGGGAAAAAAAAAATCCCTATAAATAACTCTACTGTACTGCTCTGTCTGAAAACTCAGGGAATTTTTTACAAGCTGGACTCAGAGCCAGAATTTGGGACCTGCAAATGGAAGCCCATTCTGTGGTGGCTTAAAAATGTGGGGAAATAATAAAATGAGGAATGTCTCAGCTTAAAAAAAAAAAAAAAAAAAAAAAAATTTGAAAAAGGGAATCCAAACCCTCCGGTCTGTGTTCCTGTTTTTTAATGGATTAAGTACAGGGGAAGCATTCTTTAATTTGGGGGTGCTTGGAAGGGCCAGGACAGGATCTAAAGGGAAGGATTTGAGCGTTAATTAAAAGCAGCTGAAAGTAATCAAATTTAAAATGAGGGATGGGGGGAATTGCAATGTCCAAAAAAGGTTTTTACATTTTACTCCATTCTTTTCTGCTTAGGGTGACCTGGGATGAAGGATGGCCTTGAGTATCTTGTGGACATGGAGCAGTTCTTCAGAGACGGGAAAAATCACGTAATTTCAGAGTGGTTTGGGTTTGAATGGACCTTAAATCCCATCCCATTCCATGGGCAGGGACACCTCCCACTGTCCCAGGGTGCTTCAACCTGGCCTTGGGCACTGCCAGGGATCCAGGGCAGCCACAGCTGCTCTGGGAATCCCATCCCAGCCAGGAATTCCCAATTCCCAATCTCCCACCCATCCCTGCCCTCTGGCACTGGGAGCCATTCCCTGTGTCCTGTCCCTCCATCCCTTGTCCAAACTCTCTCTCCATCCTTCCTGCAGCTTCCCCAGGCCCTGGAAGGTCACACTGAGCTCACTCCAAAGCTTCTCCTCTCCAGGGGAACATTCCCAGCTCTCCCAGCAGAGCTGCTCCATCCCCGGGACCATCCTGGAGCCTCCTCTGGGCTCTCTGCAGCAGCTCCAGCTCCTTCCCGTGCTGGATCCAGGGCTGGGGCAGCTCTGCAGGTGGGGCCTCACCGGAGGGGCAGAGGGGCAGGACAGATTGACACCATCATGGAGCTTCGTTGTGTGCTTCCACAGAATTCCAAAAATCCACCTCTACTGTTAGTCCACACTGCCCAATTCCACCAGTCTGGAATGACTTCATTAAACCTGAGTGGAGCAAAGCAAATCCTGGAAGGGTTTGGGCGGGAAGGGACTTTAAAGCTCATGTGGGACACCTCCCACTACCCCAGGTTGCTCCAAGCCGTGTCCAACCAAATCCCACCACCAGAGCAGTTTGAGGCAGATTTGTCCTTTCCTTGCATTGTCAACAAAATTAACGAAATCAACAAAATCAACAAAATCAACAAAATCAATAAAATCCTGAAGTGACGCTGGTGATTTGTGATGGATCTGCTGATCTTTGCAGTGCTTTTCATTTTTTTTTTTTTTTTGAGGTAGATTTGTCCTTTCCTTGCATTATCAACAAAATTAATGAAATCAACAAAATCAACAAAATCAACAAAATCCTGAAGTGACACTGGCGGTTTTTGATGTATTCTGTGATCCTTGCAGTGCTTTGCATTCCAATGCCCAGGAATTGCAGCCCTGGGAGCGATTATCATGGACTGGCACGCCTGGAATCACTTTCCTACAGAGGAATATTCAGGAGAACAAGAAATTTTCATTTGTGTGAATGATTTGAGCCCCCAAAGCTCTGAGGGGAAGGAGCTGTTGCAGAGCAGCTCTGGCAGCTCCGAGGCCGCTAATGAGGGAATCTTTATGGAGCTTCCCGCTGGGAGAAAGGGAAAATCTGGGATTTATTTCTTCGTGCAGCTCACGCTTGGCAGCCGGAGGTGAAATTAAGACAGCAAAGCAAACAAAAATCAGGCACCGTCAGCAAATTGGAGGCTGTGGAGCAGAGAGGGATGGGAATTTAATGGGAAAAAGAGGGAAAATGAGGGGGGAAAAGGGGTTCTGGGAGAAGGGATCCACAATTCTTTCCAGCTATTATCAGCAAATCCAGGTTTCCATCCAGGCTGGAGATTTGAGCCTGAGGGCCCAAAAGCAGGAAGAGGTTAAAATATCCAAAATATCCTTGGAAAAGTTGAGGAGATTGGGAGGTTGGAGTAACGTACTCCTAAAGGTCCCTTCCAACACAACCCATTCCAGGATTGTATGGATAGAAGGAATTTAAACCCAGCTGGAGCATTTCCATGGGCTGAGGGAAAGCAAAGGAATTGGGAGGTTTCCATGTTGGCATTTTTAAAGGGAATTCTCTATTTTTCAAGGGAATTCTCCATTTGTAAAGGGAATTTTCCATTTTTAAAGGATTGTTTTTATTTTTAAGGGACTTCTCCATTTTTACAAGGGGATCATCCATTTTTTGGAGAGAATTCTCCATTTAGAAAGAGAATCTTCAATTTTGAAAGAGAATCTTCAATTTTGAAAGGGAATTTTCCATTTTGAAAGGGAATTCTCCATTTTTTAGAAGGGGATTATCCATTTTTTGAGGAAGTTCTAAATTTAGAAAGAGAATTTTCAATTTTGAAAGGGAATTCTCCATTTTTAGAGGACTTCTCAATATTAAAAGGGAATTATCCATTTTTAAAAAGGAATTGTCCATTTATAAAGGGAATTCTCCATTTTTGAAGAGAAATCCTCATTTTTAAAGGGACTTCTCCATTTCCAAAAGGAGTTTTCCTGCTTTCATCTGGGATTTAGGTTGTTGAAGGCAGCAACCAGATTTCCCTTTTGAATTCCCTATTCACAACAGGAAACTTCTTGTTGCCGTGGGATTTTTTGGGAATTCAGGTCGGATGGTGGCAGAGGAACCACCCTTTGGATTCCCTCACAAAGGATTGGGAAGTCCAAGCCATCCCATGGAAATCCCATGTAATTCCTAAAATCTCTTCCTTAATTTTGGAGACTGAAGGATGGATGAGATCCAGCTGTGACTTTTGTCCAGATTAAACTCGGTTATGGGTCTTCTGAGGGAAAACCAGCCACTAAAGAGGCTCAAAAATCCCAGGATTTTCCAAAGTCTGATTCTCGGGGATGGTGATGTGGAACCACCTCATGGTGAGGAAATGGGAAAGGGACAGAGAATTTTTTTGCTTTGGGATTTTTAAGAAAACCTTCATTTTAAATTGGGCAAATCCAGCATTAATCCCTCTAATTAATGGGAAAAGCTGAGGGGTTTCCACCACACCCAGGATTTGGGATGGGATACATCAGGATGATCCCCTGCTGGACACAGGAATGGTTTTCAACACCTGGAGTTCCCTGAACAACATTGCAGTGGACTTTTAGCTGAATTTCAGGCACCTTCAGGGAAGGAAACAGGGCTCCCTCAGCATCGTCACAGAGATTTTATCAACTCCCAGATATCTGGGCCAAAAAGGAGATTTTAGACCATTCCCTCAGCCTGGATTTGCAACCCACCAAGATCCAGAGCTCTCCACTCCCACCAGTCCTGGTGCTCTCATGGGAGCAAAATCGGGAAGTCAGAAATGAAGATTTTTGCTGTTTTTTTTTGGAGCTCAGCATTTTGTGGTTGTAAAATGAAGCATTTTCTCCCCAACCACTTTTGAGGAGAAAAAGGTGTGTTTGGAGAGCCAGACTTCTCCAGTGGTTTGCTGGTTTCAGTTTGGGTGGTTTTGTTCAAAGCCAGGGGTGATTTTGGATTTCAGTTCCCAAAATCCATTGGCTATGAAGTGAAAATAGAAACCCTGCGCCACTCAGAGCCAGAGATTTTTTTTAAACCTATTTTATTTTTCCCCCACATTTTAAATCCTTTTTTTTTTTAATGAAAGACAGAAACTCATTTCAGGGGGGACAGCAGGGAGAACTTCCGGATCCATTCCAGTTTTTCTATCCTTGATTATTTAATAAAGACGAGATTATTTTTGTCTCCTCCAAAGCTTCTAATGCTCCTAAAAATGGTGTTTAATTAGTGCAGAAGTTTTTAATGAGGGTGGAGCACTCATTCATCTGGAGATGGAGATAGGAGGAGGGCTGGGGATGTTTTCACACTGACAGAGAGGAAAAAGGAACTTCCATCATTTTTCATTCTTTATTTTAAGCATCCCCATCTGTCTTGTAAATCCCCCCCTTGGCTGCTGAGGAATGGAGCCTCCTTCCCTAAAATCCTGCTTTTTTTTTTTTTTTTTTTTTGAGGAGAAATCCAGCTAAAAATGTCATTTGATTCCAAATCCAGATGTTTATTGAGTCTAAATCCACTCCCAGCCCTCCAAAGGAATTGTCTGGTGGTTTCGGACCTTTCGCTCTGATGAAATTTGGGAATCATCCCTGCTGAGAGCCTGGATTAATTTAGGATGAGGATAACAGGGATGGCCTGGATGCAGGGTGACATCAGCGGTGCCTCTGCTCTCGCTGGTTCAAAGAAAGACACTGGGAACACGTTCCCTGTGAATGGCTTCCAGCAGGAACCTGATTCATCCCAAAATCCACAGATGTCTTTTGCACTGGCCTAGGATCACAAAACAAAGATTTTTATTCCCAACTTCCTGGCTCCGACTCCAGCTCCGCGCTTGAAGCCTCTCCCCTTGAAGTCCGGCTGGCAAAGGAGGCGATGAAATGAAGGATGAGGGACAACTCCCAGCGGATCATCCCATCCCTGCTGGCCTTGGGATGCAGCAGGGGCACCTTCCACCATCCCAGGCTGCTCCAAGCCCCATCCAGCCCGGCCTTGGACACTTCCAGGGATCCAGGGGCAGCCACAGCTGCTCTGGGAAATCCAACCCAGCCCCTCAGTGCTCCCTGTCTCGGTTTGAACAGGTGTCTGCTAAGGAAGGCAGGAGCTTCTCTTGAAATGGAAAATGTAAAACCCCTCCCTACAAATTATTATAATTTTGTAATTAAATGGCTCTGAGGCAAAGATATGGGAGTAGGAATGGCAGGTTTTTATTAGGAAGAATAAAAGTTAAAGTATAAAATAAAAAATAAAAATATAAAAATAAAATAGAAATAAAAATAAAAAGTAAAAGTAAAAAATAAAAATACAAGTAAAAAACAAAAACAAAAACAAAAACAAAAATGTGGGATCTCAGCACCTCAGGACTGATGTGCAGAGTGACCGAGACCACCCTTGGGGGGCTCGGGAGTCCTGGAATGTTGCCAGAAGTGTCTGGTGGCTGGACTTTGATCCTACACGGGAGACGACGCCTGTATGAGGATGGGAGGATTTCACTGGGTGAATGGTGAAGGGATAAGGTAATTAGAGTGTAAAACACAGGGTTTAGGATTTTGGTACAGGGGGGTCTAGAGAAGTAAGATGGAGGAATTGGGGCGTGTCCTGTCCTTCTTCTTCTTCTTCTTGGCCTCCATCTTCTGTGGTGATGGTGGCACTTTGGGATTGGTTATTACTAAAAGTGCACTGGTTAATAAGGGTAAAAGGTATTGGGGAAAAATGATAAATATTGTATACATAATTTTGAGTATAAAGATAGGTCACCGCCCCGGGGGCTCTCAGTGTGCTCATGGCTGACTTGCTGTGCAGACCTCTGTCGGGCCAAGAGAAAATCTTTTCGATAAACAACTAATAAACACCGAGACCGAGAAAAAACCTGAAGCCTCTTCTCGTCCTTTGAAGCGCGGGCTGTCCAAGGCCACCCCGGGCCTTTCCAGGTCACCTAAACAGCCGAGAAACTGTCACAAAAACAAAAATAATAATAATAATAATAATAAAAATGCAGTATTATTTTAACAGAACACCACTGCCAGAGTGAGAGCAGTCCCTGCCCCCTGTGTGTCAGGGGGTGTCCCAGCCCCATCCCAGGGGGGCTCAGCCCTCCTGCAGTGCCAGCTGTGGCTCTGCTGCAGCAGGGATCCTGCACAAGGGGGGAGTTTTCCTCTGCAGCTCCAGGGCTGCTGCAGATGGGCCTGGGCTCCCTCTGGCCATGCAGGGCAGCAGAAAGCTGCTCCTCTGGCAGTGCAGGGGGCAAAGGCTGCTGTGCTGTGCCAGGCTCAGATTGGATCCAGGTAGGAATGCTTGGCTCCTCCCCTGGGCGGAGCATCTCCCCATGGGATGCTGGGATTGGATCAGCCCTGCAGGGACACTCAGTGGCTGTGAATGGAAGATAATTAGTAATTAATTATCCATGAACAGAAGAGATCTCCTGGAAGGAGGATGGGTTGTGGGAGAGATAAAGAAAACTGCCCCATGGACAGCAGAGAACTGCCCCAGCTCTGACAGATGGTAAATAAAATACACACCCCCAGCCACATCTTGCATTTCCAACCCAAGACACTCCCCCAGGGAATTATTCCTCCCCAATATCCCAGCTAACCCTGCTCTCCTTCAGGTTGAAGCCGTTCCCCCTCGTCCTGTCTCTCCAAGCTTTTACCAAGAGTTCCTCTCTGGAATTCTTTGCAGATTACTCCAGGGATTTTGCAGTTTTCACTGAGCGTAGGAAATAATTTAGCTCAACTTGATAAAATCAGAGGGTGCCCAATTCAATTCAGCCCCTGACACCGTGTGGCGGCAGCTGGAAAGGGAAAAGTGTGGATAAGCAGCAGGAAATGGTTTTCCCTCAAAAACAAAGAAATCCGGATATTTTAACAATTAATTTTTACAATTAACAATTAAAAACTATTCCTAAGGTCTCTTTCCCTCACAAACCATGGTTTCTTTTATCTCTTTGCTCACTTCTCTTTTCCATTCTCTCCATGCAAAAAAAATCCACTTGGATTCCATTTAATCCCCTTTTGAAAAGCAGGATTTAATCCCTCGGGAAGAGTTGAAAAAGGGGGTTATGGATTAGTTTGTCTGAGGCAGGTGCAGAGAAACTGCTCAAGGATGGGATGGAATTCCTGGATTTCCAAACAGGAATTCCTGGATTTCCCTGGCCTGGCTCCCAAGGTTCCTTGAACTGGGTTTATTTTTCAGATCTGGGAAGAATCTCCCAAAATCTCCTGGAGCTGTGCAGAGTCAACTTCTTCTCCTATGGAAAAAGAAAGAGGGAATTTATGCCAGGAGAGGTTTAAATTGGATGTAAGGAAAATTCCCTCCACTAAAATGCTTGTCCAGGGCTGGAGACAATTCCTGAGGGATTTAAAGCCCTGTGGATGTGGCACTTGGGGACATGCTCAGTGTTGGCCTCGTCAGTGCTGGATTAATGCTTGGACTTGATCCTGAAGGTCTTTCCAACCTCAGCAATTCCATGATTTTGTGTTAATTTCAGCCTCAATCTGCTGTTCTTTGCAGCCAGGAGCGGGGCTGAGCTGCTGTTTTCAGTTAATTTTGATGAACTTTGCATGAGCTTGAACAGATTAAACTCAGATGCACATGGAGCTCATCCCTTTTTATGATGGAATAAGTGGATTAAAGCGATTCCAGCAGATAGAAGATCTCTGATCTGCACCACAAACTTCTTCTTGCCACAGAAATTAAAATCAGCCTCACTCCGAGCAGCTGCCCAGGCCAAAAACGCTGGAAATAAAGAGCTGAGGGTTAATGAATCATCCCTAATATTCCATGGCATGGCAGGGAAGCAGATCAGTGGGATATCCCCATGGATCAGCGGGAGATAACATCCAGATCTGGCAGAGAACTGAGCGCAGGCATGAATGAAATTCATGGATTTTGCTCAAGTGGGAAGTGTCAAAAAATCCCAGTGGACAGAGGATTTGTGGAACGGGGCCAGAAGAGGCAAAGGAGCAGGGATGGGCAGGAGCAAGCCAAAGGGAAAATTGGGAATTGCCAAAGGAGATGGAAGGGACATCAAAGGAAACAAAGCTACAAAATGTGAAAAAAACGAGAGAGGCCCTGAAGTGGAATTCCCAGAGAAGTTGTGGCTGCTCCTGGATCCCTGGAAGTGTCCAAGGACGGGTTGGAGCACCCTGGGATAATGGGAGGTGTCCCTGCCATGGCAAGGGTGGGAATGGGATCATCCTTCAGATCCCTCCCAACCCACATTCTGGAATTCCAGGATTGGGCGGCGCTTATTTTACGCAGGTAACACCAAATAAATTCCAATGGAGTCACAGACTGCCGGGACATGGAGTGTTCCCAAGAAACTCTGAGGGAAACCACTTGGATTTTCCTCAAAATGGATCTTCAGCTCCTGCTGGATTAATCCCATGGTCAGACTTATTTAAATCCCTTTTCCAGAGGGGCAGACATGGAATGTCAGGGCAAGGAAAAGCAGAGGGATGCCAAGGAAACAGCTCTGGCTCCCAGTGAGGAGAGTGGGAAGAGGGAAAGGATCATCCCTGACTGTTGGTTTCCCCAGCTTTTACAGAGATTGGGCAATCGAGATGCATTTTATAAGATTTTATTCCATTATCAGTCTCGATGAAGGGTGAGACATAAGAGAAGTAAAACTCAACACCAATCTATCAGAAGCCAACCTATTTCCTGGTTACAGCACCTTATAAATTTTTTTTTTCCTATTAGCTTTTACCACACAATGCTACCAATACTCCTAACACAAATCACCTATTATTCCACCCCACCTGTTATTTTATGCTCCTGCTACAATGCATCTTTTAGTTCTAATACTCCATAATATCTGGTCTTTTTGCAAGGCCATCTTCTGAAACTTGCTGGAAATTATTTCCAGCTCAATCTCTCTCTCAACAATGTCATCTCTATTCCATGGCCTTCCTAAGCCAGCACACCTTATCTCAGAGTTTGCATAAAAAATGTACAAGACCATATGGACTTTCTATCAAGTTTTGAGGATTCTTTACAAATCCATTTCTCACATCCGACTATAAAGTTTAACTTCCCAACTTTGGAGCTGGGAAATGCAAGGAAAGTTTCATTCTCCTGCTCTTGGAAGCTTTAAAGCTCCTGGAGGACACTTGGCTCTTCCCAATTCCCAGAGAAGCCGTGGCTGCCCCTGAATCCCTGGAAGTGTCCAAGTCTGGACACTGGGGATGGAGTTTAAGGTCCCTTCCAAACCCTTCCATGATGTTCAAACAGAATGATCCCAAATCCCCGCCCTTGGTGCCAACTCCCCACAGTTGGAAATCGGGGATCTGCGGCTCCATAGAACAAAGCTCTGTTTCAGGGACTGGAATAACGTCCTCAAGGAAAGAGGAGAGTTACAGCTGACTTTTATGGCATCAGGAAACTGATCTATCATCCCTAAATCCCGCTGAATGCACAAAAATCCCCTTTTCCTGGCTGGCAGGATCCTTTCCCTCAGGATAAGCGGCCATTTTGTCCCGCGTGTGTCCAGCTCAGCTCCCTGCTGGCCCGTGGCTTCTCCCATCTCAGCGCTCCCTCTTCCTCCTCCAGACTGGCAGCAGAGCAGATAAATCACCTCTTATCAACGGCACAATCACCTCTTATCAACCTCACAATCACCTCTTATCAGTTCACAATCACGTTTTTATCAACCTTGCAATCACCTCTGATCGATTCACCATTACCTCTTCTCAACTGTACAATCACCTCTTATCAACTTCACAATCACCTCTTATCAATTAACCTCTTATCAACAGCACAATCACCTCTTTCTGACCACACAATCGCCTCTTATCGACCACACTATCAGCTCTTATCAATTCACCTCTTATCAATTCACCATCACCTCTTATCAGCCTCACAACCACCTCTCATCAACCTCACACACAATCACCATTTATGAATTCAGTCACGTTTTATCAACTTCACAATCACCTCTTATCAATTAACCTGTTATCAATTCCCAGTCACCACTTATAGACCTCACAATCACCTCTTATCGCCCTCACCATCACCTCTTACCAATTAACCTCATCAATTCCCAATCACCTCTTATCAACAGCACAATCACCTCTTATCAATTCACATTTAATAAACTCCTATCAATTCACAGTCACTTCTTATCAACCTCTCAATCAAAACCTCCTGGAAATTTGATTCTGGAAAAAAAACCAAAAGTATTCACCAAAATCTTATTAAAGCTTTTTTTTTTTGGCAGAACTTTTCCATTCATTTTGGATGATTTTTTTTTTTTTGTTTGTAGGAAAATTGTCCTTTCCTGTGTTATTTTTGAGCCCATGGATTTTAGCATTGATCCAACAGTTACTAGGAGGAAATAAAGAAGAGATAATTAACAAAAATTATAATAATAATTAATTATTCTCGAATAAAGAAGAGATTCATTAATGACCGGATTATTGCTGGGGTAAAGGAAGCAGAACAAGTTTTTTGAACAGCTGAATCTCAGTTTTGTCCCAAATTTCCTTCCTGGAGCAAAGCCGGGTGAAAATGCTGAGCTGAGCTTAACGCAGCCTCTCCATCTCCTTGGGAGTTGACCTCAAATCCCACGGCTCCTGCTCCAAATTTTCTCATTTTGGAAAATTACAGGCTGCAGCCTGGCCCTTTTCTCCCCCACCTGGACGTTCCTCCCTTCCCAAACCCCAGCTCCGAAGGCCCCTGATCCCCTCCCAGGAACAAACCCACAGAATATCCCACAAAACTCTATTTTCAATCCTAATTGACGGCTCTTGTTTGCTTTTCTGGTTAACCATCTTTACTACTCCACCTCCTCCCTCATTTTTCCAGGAAGAATGTTCCATGTGCACCCCACAATTAAATTCCAGACAGCGCTGGGGGAGATTTGGGCTATTCTGAAGGACAAACCAAAAAAAAAAAAATAGAACAACCCAAGGTGCTCAAACTATATTTGACCACCCAAAAATGAGACGAGGATCCTTCCAGGCAGAGGGGGGAAAAAAAAATTACAAAAATAAAAAACTCAACTCAGCCACTGTGGGAGCCTCTTTTTTTGGAAAGGCAAAACCAAAGCCAGAGTTCAGCCCAAGTGGTGAATGCAAGAAAAAAGCAAAATTTTGTGGTTTGCTGCCTTTAATCAGCTCCCACCTGATCCCCGGGGATTTGTTTCTATTTGAGCTCCGTGTGGGATTTGGGATCGTTATCCCAGAGCGGCAATTTGCAAATTAGGACCTGCACTTGGAGGGAATTAGAACTGGATTTAGCTGGGGCATAATCACACCACTGTCCTCTCTCAAGGTCTTCTTTATTCCCTGCTGGAGGCGCCTCCAAAAGCTGCGGCAAAGCCCAAGTGGAGCTTTGGAAATGCCAGAGGGGGTGGGACAGCAAAGCTGAAATGATCTTCCAGATAAATATCCCCCAAGCCAGAGCTGCTGAGCCCAGAATTACCCAAAATCCCAAATATCCTCCTGGTCAGAGCTGCTCATCCCAGAATTACCCCAAATCCCAAATATCCCCCAAGCCAGAGCTGCTGAGCCCAGAATTCCCCCAAACCCAAATTTCCTCCTGGTCAGAGCTGCTGATCTCAGAATTACCCAAAATCCCAAATATCCTCCTGGTCATAACAGCTGATCCCAAAAGTCCCCAAAATGCCAAATATTCCCCAGATGGTTGTGTCCATCGCGCCGCTTCAGCGTCCCCCTGGAAGCCAAGGAATTCTCTCACAAGGGACACCACAACATTCCCACATGGAACAGCACCTGCCAAAGCCCAGCCTAAACATTTACACGGGCTTAGATGGAGCTTGGAAGGTGCCCATGGCAGGGGAGTGGAATTGGATCTTTCCCAAAGTTCTTTCCAACCCAAACCATTCCCAGATTTGATGGCAAACATCCAAAATGTTCCTCGGAGCACAGAGACACAAAAGGCACCCCCAGGCCTTGGTTTCCAGCACCAGGATTTAATCCCATAATGTTTTCCTGCTCTGGGCTCAGTGGGAAGAACCCATTCCATTCCCTAATCCCAAAAGTATTTTCTGGAGGTGCTGCCTCGTGCCTTTGGGACCTTGCACCTGATCCTGAATTAATTACAGGGATTAATCCAGCTGCAGTTCCTGCCTGGCCCATCCCCGTGGGCACGGTGACACCACAGCCTGGAATTCCAGCGGCTCAGCCACCGGGAAAGCAGAGAGGAAAACCATTCCCAAGGGATCGTTCATCCCATGTTCTGTGGGGCTGGAAAGTGATTCCAGGAGCTGATCCCACAGCAAGGAGAGCCGGGAATGGGCAATGCCAGGGAAATTCCTGCCCGGCCGTGCCCGGCTCCGCAGCGATTTCCCTCCCTCCCGGAATCCCACTCCACCCACACCCACTGAGAGCTTCAATTCCGGCCCCGGCCCAGAAAATCCGATCCCTGCACGTTCCCCAGCTGGACACAATGGAATTACAAAATCCTGGAATGCTTTGGCTTGGAAGGACCCTCAAGATCTTCTCATCCCATGGGCAGGGACACCTCCCACTGTCCCAGGCTGCTCCAAGTGTCCAGCCTGGCCTTGGGCACTGCCAGGGATCCGGGGCAGCCACAGCTGCTCTGGGAATTCCATCCCAGCCCCTCCCCACCCTCCCAGCCAGGAATTCCTGCCCAAATTGAGTTTAAATAGATCTTGAGCTTGGAAATAAACTGGGAATTAGGCTGAGGAAATATCGGGGATTTGAGGAATTCTGATCTCTTTTTGGAGCTGGAGGCCAAGGCTTTGGAACCCCTCAGGGAATGTTGGAGTATTTTCCCTCCGTGCTGACGCTGAGCTTGTCTGCTTTGCCTCAAAACCCCAATTGGAACAATTCTAAATCACAGAATCACGGAATTTTGGGGTTGGATGGGATCTTCAAGAACATTCAGTTCCAACTCCATGCCAGGGGCATCTCCCACTATCCCAGAGTGCTCCAAGTGTCCAACTCGGCCTTGGGCACTTCTAGAGATCCAGAGGCAGCCACAGCTTCTCTGGGAATTCCATCCCAGCTCCTCTCCAACCTCCCAGCCAGGAATTCCTTCCCAAATTTAGTTTAAATGGATCTTGGAATTAAAGCTGGGAATCAGGTTGAGGCAATATCAGGGATTTTAGGAATTCAGGGCTCTTTTGGGAGCTGGGCGCTAAGGCTTTGGAATCCCTCAGGGAATGTTGGAATATTTCCCCTCTGTGCTGATGCTGAGCTTGTCTGATTTGCCTCAAAATCCAAACTGGAACAATTAAAAATCGTGGAAATTTTGGGGTTGGATGGGATCTTCAAGAGCATCCAGTTCCAACGCCGTGCCAGGGACACCTCCCACTGTCCCAGGCTGCTCCAAGTGTCCAGCCTGGCCTTGGGCACTTCCAGGGATCCAGGGGCAGCCACAGCTGCTCTGGGAATTCCATCCCAGCCCTTCCCCACCCACAGGATGAATTTTTCTTGGTCTCCAAGCTCAACTTGCTCTGTCCCCGGTGATATCCCGAGTTCCTGGCGACAAATCCTGAAGGAAAAGGGAAAAGCTCCGAGAGCAGCGGTGTTGGGGGAGCCTCTTATGGGGATTTTGGAAAGAATTTTGGATGAGTTGGAGACAGGACCTCTGAGTTGTTTCTGATGATGGGATTTATTTTCTCATATTTTACACAGGCAGGAAGGGTGAGCTCGGCTCACACCTTCACTGCACGGCTCAGAAGGTCACAGAACCCTCAGTTACAAGAACTTTTAAGGATTTATTGACCAATAACACATTGCCAACAAAGATATTTATGTTTTTGACCCAGTCCTTGAATATATTATCTTACGGACCCATGCTACAGTCTGAGATTTCTCAGCCAGTCATGTTATGGCACACAAACCCACAGTGCTGCATTCTAAACTCCTTGCTTACCTCTGTAACTGCTTTTATTTTTCTATTATTAATTATAGTAATTAAATATAAATTATTATTTATTTATCTTGAACTCTAAACCACTAAGCTTTCCTCTTCTCAGCTTAACATGCCTCTGCTTTAAATGACAAATCCACATTCTGGTTTCTAGCACCTGAGTTTGGGAGCCTTTTCCAAGGTGTCAGATCAAATCCTGGGTTTCATTCTAAGCTTTGGCTCCCAGGCCCGAAGTTCTGAGATCTCCCAGCATTTCAGATTCCAAAATCTCTTTTCCTTGGCTTTCCAGGGGTGCCAGACTGGGACAGGGTAGGGCAGGAAGATGGGAGGGAAAAAGCCAGGAATGGAAAGAGGAATGGTGGGAGCAGGGATGAACGGTGGCCGTGGAAACCACTCCTCCTTCCAGTTCTTCCCTGATTTTGGATTGTTCCAAGCTGGATAAGGATCCCTGATCCTTGGTTCTGCTGGAAGCTGTCCCTGGCCATGGCAGGGGGTTGGAATGAGGTGATCCAACCCAAACCATTCCAGGATTTTGGGATTTCAATCCAAACACCTCATTCCTGATGCTGACACTGAACTGAGTGCAAGGAAAGAGCTTCTGGAGGAGTTTGGCTTCCTTATTCCTAAAGAAAAATGGGAGCACGATCCAGAAGTTTCCATAAATAAGAAGAGTGTTTTACTTTGCCCAAATGAAAAAACCAAAATAAATTGGGATTTGGATAAATCCTCCAATAAAATTCACACGCAGCTGGCAGAAAGAAAAGCTTTGAAAAATTCCCCTCAGTTTCAGAAATTTGGGATTCTCGTGTCATTCCTGGTTTTTCCTGAGCACTCCCTTATCCTCCCCAGACCCTTCTGGGATCCATGGGATCCATCCAGATGTATATGTTCTGGAGACCCTTTGGAAAACCCAGTGCAGTCCATGGATAATCAGGAAATGCAGGAATACCTGAACTTTACATCTTCCATTCCTGGAAGCCAGGTGGCTTCAGAGCCCTTCTCCTGCTTTTTTTTTACGGAATCATGGATTGGTTTCAATCCTCTAAAATTGTCAAGTCCACGCTTTAAACCCCAAGGGCCACATTGATGATAAATCCCTCCAGGGATGGGGACTCCAAACCTCCCTGGGCAGCTCCAATCATTTTCCATGAGGAAATTCCTGCTGATGTCCAACCTGAACATCTCCTGGCCATTCCCTGTTCCCAGGGAGCAGATCCCAAATTTTCCCCTGGCTGTCCCCTCCTGTCACAGCCAGAAGGTCCCCCCTGAGCCTCCTTTTCTCCAGGACCTTTGATGGGATTAAGGGAAGAAATCCTGAATTCCTGAACTGAGGGAGAGATTCCTCTCTTCTAACAGCAAATACCGAAACTGGGCTGATGTGAAATATTCCCAAAATGCTCATTTCTCCAACTAATTATATGGATAATGTGGATTTCTCTGGAAAGATCCACGATCCCAACACCAAAATCCAGCTGAGGTGACAATTCCACAAGATCTCATGGAGTTTGTTTTCCTGCCCACCCATATTTGCCCTTTATTCCTTTTCCTTGGGATGACCTCGGAAAAGGCACAAACCTGACTTTGCCCTTGACAGCAGGACCTTCCTGGGGTGTGTTTTCCATGGATTTGCTTCCCTGGGTTCAGCCCAAGAGGGAAATATCTTTGATGGGATCAAGGGAAGAATTCCTGAACTGAGGGAGAGATTCCTCTCTTCCCACAGCAAACACCAAAACCAGGACCATGCAAAATATTCCCAAAAAGTTCATTTCTACACGTGGATTGTATGGAGATGATGGATAACATGGAGTTTTTGGAGACATCCATGATCCCAACACCAAAATCCAGCTGAGGTGACAATTCCACAAGACCTCGTGGAGTTTGTTTTCCTGCTCATCCACACTCACCCCTCATTCCTTTTCCTTGGAAAAGGCACAAACCTGGCTTTGCCCTTAGGAAGTTCCCAGAGGTGACAGCAGGACCTTCCTGGGGTGTGTTTTCCATGGATTTGCTTCCCTGGGTTCAGCCCAAGAGGGAAAGATCCTTGATGGGATCAAGGGAAGAATTCCTGAACTGAGGGAGAGATTCCTCTCTTCCCACAGCAAACACCAAAACTGGGCTGATGCAAAATATTCCCAAAACGTTCATTCCTCCACATAGATTGTATGGAGACGGATAACATGGAGTTCTCTGGAAACATCCATGATCCCAACACCAAAATCCAGCTGAGGTGACAATTCCACAAGACCTCGTGGAGTTTGTTTTCCTGCTCACCCACACTCACCTCACCCCTCATTCCTTTTCCTTGGGATCACCTTGGAAAAGGCACAAACCTGACTCTGCCCTTGGGAAGCTCCCCGAGGTGACAGCAGGACCTTGCTGGGTGTGTTTTCCGTGGATTTGCTTCCCTGGATCCAGCCCAAGAGGGAAGGACCCTTGTTGGGATTAAGGGAAGAATTCCTGAAGTGAGGGAGAGATTCTGGGCTGATGGGAAATACTCCCAAAATGTTCATTCCTCCACCTGGATTGTATGGAGAGGGGTATCATGGAGTTCTCTGGAGACATCCACGATACCAACACCAAAATCCAGCTGAGGTGACAATTCCACAACACCCTCTGGAGTTGCTTTTTCTACTCACCCCTCATTCCTTTTCCTTGGGATCACCTTGGAAAAGGCACAAACCTGACTCTGCCCTTGGGAAGCTCCCCGAGGTGACAGCAGGACCTTGCTGGGTGTGTTTTCCATGGATTTGCTTCCCTGGCTTCAGTCCAAGAGGGGTCGGGAGGTTCCTGGTATTCCCCAGGGGGATTTTCCAGGAGCTGCTTAACAGAGGACGTGAATGTCCCAGAAATGTCCCAGAAATGTCCCAGAAATGTCCCAGAAATGTCCCACAGGAGCCCAGGACTCAGGTCAGTGCTCCCGCTGCCGCAGGGCTGAGCCAGCACCATTCCCCCTTTCCATGGGCTCCGCATTCCTGGGCACTGGGGCAGGACAGAGGGAACAGCACAACCCCTTTCCAGGTGGGAATGTGTCTAACAAATGCTGGAGCACTCAATTTTCCCTTCTTATTTTTCGTGGAAAACCAATCCAGGGAGAAAATCGGGAGAAATCAACGCCAGGAGCAACTTTAGCTGGAAGATTTCCCAAATCCAGGCTTAATTTCCCATCCCAAATAAGCCCAAATTCTTTAAAACTGGGTCTAATATTCCAGACAAGATCCCCTCTAGTGGGAATTTCTGGAAAACGTGGAGGTCCTGGATCCAGTGACCAGCATCACCTGAATCCAAGGAAATGAGCAATCCTGTCATTATTCCCCAGATTTCCGGGAATTAAATGCAACTTTTGGCCTCTGGAATTTCATTTCCACCCAAATACAGGATAATAAATCTAATTTTCCACTAAAAATTCCTTCCCTGTGGCTGTGGTGTTTCCAAGGCAATTTCTCCATCTGCTGGTGGAAAAGCAACTCCCAAAACGCTGGAATTGCTCCGGGCTGGAATTTTCCACCTTTTTTTCACTTCCTGACTTCCAGATCCCATTGGAACGGGGAAAACATCGGATCAGGACTGGGAATTTCTTCCCTCTGTTTCCACTTCAGGGATTGGGATGAGTTTTATGGGCAGGAAGATCCCTGGAAGCTCTAGGAACGGATTCCCTGATCCCAGAAATGGATTCCCAAATCCCAGGAATGGATTCCCTGATTCCAGGAATAAATTCTCTGCATTCCCTGAATTCCCTGCATTCACCCCCATCCTGACAATTCCAAACCAAATCATTCCCAAAGGACAAATTCATTTTTTTAAAACAGAAAATCCCTTGTTAAAAATCAATAAGTCATTCCCACAAATCTTTCAGATCTGATCCACAGGATTTGGAATATTTGCTTGGAAAAAAGGGATTGAGGTGGATTTTAAAGGATTCCCCAATTCCAGTGAATATTTTATTTTGGATTTTGATTATTTTTACAATATAGAGATGGAAGTTGGATGAGGAAAAAGGAATTCCATGGGAAAGGAAAGGAGCGGATTTTCCTCCTGGAAACCTTTGGATTGGGAATAAATCCCTCTGCAAACGAAGCCACATCCCAAATTTCCAGCACAATTCCAACTGCAGGATGGGGAATCCGAGTTTTCCTGCCCAATCCCAGCTGGATCCCATCCTGGAGTTTTTAAGGCATAAATATCCCTTCCCAAAATTCCCATGGATCCAGCAGATCCCAGGCAGCAAAGCCTGAATCCAATGGAAAAATACTTTTTGTTGTTATGATTCCTGATTAAAGAGGACATTGAAAAATTTGGATTGGGATGGAAATTCCAAAGAAATCCAATCTTTGTATCCATATTCCCACTTTTCCTTTGGTGCCATTTCAAGATTTAGACTCCTCTGTGTCCAGGGGCAGAATTCCCAATGCTGGAATTCCAGATTTCCCTGGATCATTCTCTCCCCAAACATTCCCGTGGTTCTGGACATCATTCCCAATGACTCTCCTTAAGTTTTCCACCTTTCCAGGTGCTCTGGAATTTTGGGACAGTTTGGAGCTGAGTGACCTCACTCAGACAGAAAATTCCCTTCATTTTCCCAGGCTCGTTTCCCACCAGAATGAGTTGGGTGGGAGAGAAAGAAAAGGAAAATCGGGAAAAGGAAAAATGGGAAATATCTTGGCACTGATAAATCCACGTTGAAAAAAACAGCAGGAAAATTGATATTTTCTATTAATTAAATATCAAACAAATCCCATTCCTGGGGATAAAGGATTGGAGGGAATTCTCCCTGTGGAGCAGACAGTTCCAGGATATCCTGAGTTTTAATTATCCCAAGATTTTCCAGGCTATCCCCCAAAAAAATGTGGTGTTAAATCCCCCTAGTTAAGGCAGAAATTGCTGGAATATTCCCAAAACAGCTGGGAAATGCTGTTCCTGATAAATCCACTCCTCAGGAATTCCAAGGAAGGGAGGGAATAGCAGCCACAGGGAAGTGGAGCAGAATTCCTGGTCTCAGAACTGGCTTTCCTCAGCAAAAAATCGGGGAAATGTGGATAAATCTCCTGGAAAAGATGGAATTCCTGCAGTTTCCTGCAGCAATCCAGGAAAAGATGCACCAGAGAAGGAAGGAAAATTCCCATGTGTCCAAAAACCTCTTGGAATCCAAGGACCCACACCTTGGAGAATCCCATCCTTTGGGATTTTCCCAGAATTTACAAAATCCCTAGAATTCCCCACAAGGAGGTGCTGAGTGCCAGGAAATCTTTCTCCAACTTCTCCAGGTCCTCCAGGAGAAGAAATTTGGGATGAATCCCATTTTCCTTTAGTTCGGATCCTCATCCCTGAGCATTCCCGTGTTTGTCCAAAGTCCTCATTCCCATTCCAGCTTCCAGTTCACATCTATCCACATGGAATTCTGGGAGAGGGACTGGATATTTTTCTTGATTATCCAACCAAATTCCCAGTTTTCCTTGACAGAGACGAATCCTGGTGGCTCCATCTCCAAATGGGAAGAAGAAATCCACGCATCCAGCAGCATCCCACAGGAATATCTGGAAAAGCACATCCTGCTCCAAGTGCTCCTCCCCCAGCAATTTGCTGGAGAATTCCCCCAAAAAATTCCAGCATTGTCCTTCCAGGATGTCACTTCTTCTTTGCTTTGGAATTCCCACCAGCTTTTCCATCGGTTTTGGCACCAGCTTCGCCTTCTTTTTCCCCCTTTTTTCCTTGTTTCTTGTCATTTGTGTCCTTTCCCTTTTCCCCCTTTTCCTTTTCCCCCTTTTCCCCCTTTTCTCCTTTCCCTCCTTTTTCCTCTTTTCCTCCTTTTTCCCCCTTTTCTCCCTTTTCTCCATCTTTTTTTTTGGCTCCGTCCTTCCCTTCCTTTTTGGATTCTTCCTTCTGCTCCTTCTCCCCGTCCTTTTTCTTGGAGTCTTTGGATCCATCCTTCTTTCCCTGAGCCTTGTCCACTTTTCCGGACACAGTGGGAACTTCTTCCTCTTTTTTTTCTTCCGCAGCCTGAGCTGTTTCCAAGGATAGAGAAAAAAAAAAAAATGGAAAAGGAATTGATGTGGATTCAACAACCCAGGAATTGTCAAAATTCCAGCTCCCTGCTAGAAATCTGGGATAAAGGGAAAACATTCCTACTGGGGATTTTCCCATCCAGCTGATTGATTTTTTGGAATTGTGAAGCAGAAAATCCAAGGATTGATGGATCCCCTCAGAAAATAGAAGCCACAGGCAGCTGGGAATTGAAATTCCCTAAATTCCTTGGAGAACCATCTCATCCCATAAGGATTAACTGGAAGGACAAGGATTTATTTGTGGAGTTGGGTTCAGCTCCACAGGGAGGCCTGGGAATTCCCAGTTTCAGGCACCCCTGAAATCCTGGGATTTGTGCAAATTCCCATGGTTCAAATTCCCATTGTTCAACTCATAACTCTGCATTTTGCTGGTGTAGGATTGAATTTCTCCAGGGAATTCCTAAATTCCTACAGTGTTGGGTTCTGCCTCTTTTCCCATGGATTGAAGCAGCACATCCCAGATTATGGAAACACCATTTTTATGGAATTTTATGGAATTACAGCTCCCAGAGAGACACAGGAAAGAAGGGAAAAAGGCATCAAAAGGTGTTGAGGAAACAGGAAAAGTCCGTGAATTGAGAAGCAGCAAATCCAAGGATTGATGGAGCCCCTTGGAAGAGAGAAGCCACAGGCGGCCGGGAATCGAAATTCCCTAAATTCCTTGGAGAACCATCTCATCAGATAAGGATTAGCTGGAGGGACAAGAATTCAATGGAAGAACAAGGATTTATTCATGGAATTGGGTTCAGCTCCACAGGGAGGCCTGGGAATTCCCAGTTTCAGGCACCCCTGAAATCCCGGGATTTGTGCAAATTCCCATGGTTCAAATTCCCATTGTTCAACTCATAACTCTGCATTTTGCTGGTGTAGGATTGAATTTCTCCAGGGAATTCCTGAATTCCTACAACGGTGGGATCTGCCTCTTTTCCCATGGATTGAAGCAGCACATCCCAAATTATGGAAACACCATTTTTATGGAATTTTATGGAATTACAGCTCCCAGAGAGACACAGGAAAGAAGGGAAAAAGGCATCAAAAGGTGTTGAGGAAAAAGGAAAAGTCCGTGAATTGAGAAGCAGCAAATCCAAGGATTGATGGAGCCCCTTGGAAGAGAGAAGCCACAGGTGGCCGGGAATCGAAATTCCCTAAATTCCTTGGAGAACCATCTCATCCTCTTCCTTCAGCACAGGCAGGGAGTGGAGAGGTCTGGACTGGCCATGGCCAGAGAGAGTGAGGAGATTTTCGGGAGAGCCTATGGAAGCAGGAAAGGAGAGTGAGAGCAGCAGAGGAGAAATATTCCAGCAGGAAAAACCGGGAATGTGGAATTCCAACCACTCCAGTTTTGCTCCTGGTATTCCCCAACCCAAGGGCAGGCCCTGAAATTAAATTAATTCCCACTGGGATTTTCAGCATGGGATTCTCCTTCTAACTAAGGAGGGTGAGGGATGGAAGTTGATGGGAAAATGGGATACGGCCTCCAGTTGTCTCAGGAAAAGTTTGGATTGAATATTAAGGAAAAACATTCCTGATTGGAAGAGAGATTAAGGATTGGGAAGTGTTGGAATCACCATCCCTGGAAAGGTTCCAAAAACCAGGAGATGTGGAATTTCACAGGGCTTTTTAGTGGGATTTGGTTCAAAATAGGATTTGATGGATTTGAGGAGCTTTTCCAAACTTAATTTGGGAATTAAGGGATGATTCCAACTCAAACTGATGGAAAAATTCCCTCTTATCCAAAGGATTTTATCCCAGTATCCTGAGTCCACACTGGGAGGGTTGAACTTGGTGGTGGCGCCACGGGAGGGACTTTGTGTTCCCAGAATCCCCCCCAAAAATGGGAATTACCTTTGGGGAGGTCAGTGAGTTCATTGAAGGAATTTGCACTGCCACAATCCCCAAAAAAATGTGGGAATTACCTCTAGGAATGTCGGTCAGCTCATTGATGGTCTTTGCATTCCCAGAATCCCAAAAAAAGTGGGAATTACATCTGGGAATGTCTCCGAGCTCATTGAGGGAATTTGCACTGCCCCAGTCGCCCCCCAGAAAGTGGGAATTAGCTCCGGGAATGTTGCTGAGCTCATTGTGGGACTTTGTGCTCCCAGAATCCCAAAAATCCCCTGGTAATTACCTCCAGGAATATTGGAGCTCATTGAGGAATTTTGCATTCCCAGAATCCCAGAAATAGTGGGAATTACATCTGGGAATGTCTCTGAGCTCATTGAGAGAATTTGCACTGCCCCAATCCCACAAAAAAGGTGGGAATTAGCTTTGCAAATGCTGTTGAGCTCATTGAGGGAATTTGCACTGCCTCAATCCCCCCAAAAATTGGGAATTTTCTCTGGGAATGTTGCTGAACTCATTGAGGGTATTTGCACTGCTACAATCCAAAAAACCCCCTGGGAATTACCTCCAGGAATATTGGTGAGCTCATTGAGGGACTCTACATTCCCAGAATTCCAAAAAAAAAGTGGGAATTGCATCTGGGAATGTCTCTGAGCTCATTGAGGGAATTTGCACTGCCTCAACCCCCCAAAAATTGGGAATTAGCTTTGTGAATGTTGCTGATCTCATTGAGGAACTTTGCACTCCCAGAATCCCCCCAAAAAAAGTGGGAATTACCTCCAGGAATGTTGGTCACTCATTGAAGAACTCTGCATTCCCAGAATCCAGAAAAAGTGGGAATTAAATCTGGGAATGTCTCTGAGCTCATTGAGGGAATTTGCACTGCCTCAACCCCCCAGAAAACTGGGAATTAGCTCTGGGAATGTTGCTGAACCCATTGAGGAACTTTGCGCTCCCAGAATCCCAAAAACCCCCTGGGAATTACCTCCAGGAATATTGATGAGCTCATTTAGGAATTTTGCATTCCCAGAATCCCAGAAAAAGTGGGAATTACATCTGGGAATGTCTCTGAGCTCATTGGGAGAATTTGCACTGCCCCAATCACCCCCCCCCCCAAAAAAAAAAAAAAAAAAGTGAGAATTTACTGCGGGAATGTTGCCGAGCTCATTGAGGGAATTTGGCTCCCAGAATTCCCAAAAAAAAGGTGGGAATTACCTCCGGGGATCTCGGTGAGCTCTCCCAGGGGCGGCACGGTCTCCAGTTTGTCCGCGTAGTTTTTGGCCGCCTGGCGCTGGGCGTAGCGCGCCTCGATCTCCTTCCGCGTGCGCGGGATCCGGCACTTGAAGATGCAGCACAGGGTGATAACTGGGAATGGGAAACGTGGAATTCTGGGTGAGGGATGGGAATGGGAAATGTGGAATTCTGGGTGAGGGATGGGAATCGTGGAATTCTGGGTGAGGAATGGGAATGGGAAATGTGGAATTCTGGGTGAGGGATGGGAATCGTGGAATTCTGGGTGAGGGATGGGAATGGGAATGGGAATCGTGGAATTCTGGGTGAGGAATGGGAATGGGAAATGAGGAATTCTGGGTGAGGGATGGGAATCGTGGAATTCTGGGTGAGGGATGGGAATGGGAATGGGAAACGTGGAATTCTGGGTGAGGGATGGGAAATGAGGAATTCTGGGTGAGGGATGGGAATGGGAAATGTGGAATTCTGGGTGAGGAATGGGAATGGGAATCATGGAATTCTGGGTGAGTTATTGGGAATGGGAAATGTGGAATTCTGGGTGAGGGATTGGGAGTCAGAAATGAGGAATTCTGGGTGAGGGATGGGAATGGGAATCGTGGAATTCTGGGTGAATTATTGGGAATGGGAAATGTGGAATTCTGGGTGAGGGATGGGAAATGAGGAATTCTGGGTGAGGGATGGGAATCGTGGAATTCTGGGTGAGGGATGGGAATGGGAAATGAGGAATTCTGGGTGAGGGATGGGAAATGAGGAATTCTGGGTGAGGGATGGGAATGGGAATGGGAATCGTGGAATTCTGGGTGAGTTATTGGGAATGGGAAATGTGGAATTCTGAGTGAGGGATTGGGAGTCGGAAATGAGGAATTCTGGGTGAGGGATGGGAATGGGAATCATGGAATTCTGGGTGAGGGAGTGGGAATGGGAAATGTGGAATTCTGGGTTAGGGATGGGAATGGGAATGGGAAATGTGGAATTCTGGGTGAGGAATGGGAATGGGAAATGTGGAATTCTGGGTGAGGAATGGGAATGGGGCACATGGAATTCTGGGTGAGGAATGGGAATGGGAAACATGGAATTGTGGGTGAAGAATGGGAAATGTGGAATTCTGGGTGAGGAATGGGAATGGGAAATATGGAATTGTGGGTGAGTTATTTGGAATGGCAAATGTGGAACTCTGGGGGAATTATTGGGAATGGGAGATGATGAATTCTGGGTGAGGGACTGGGAATGGGAAATTTGGAATTCTGGCAGAGTTCCTGGGAATGGATAGGAAGAAATGAGGAATTAACTGGGAATTGGAGTGGGAAATGAGGAAATCTGTGTGAGAGACTAAATGGGAAACATGGAATTTTGGGTGAGGGACTGGGAATGGGAAACATGGAATTCTGGGTGAGTTAATGGGAATGGGAAATGTGGAATTCTGAGTGAGGGATTGGGAGGGGGAAATGAGGAATTCTGGCTGAGGGACTGGGAATGGGAAATGAGGAATTCTGGGTGAGTTATTTGGAATGGGAAAAAGGGAATTCTGGGGGAGTTATTGGAAATGGGAAATGGGGAATTCTGGGTGAGTTATTGGGAATGGGGAACGAGGAATTTTGGGTGAGGGACTAGGAATAGGAAACAGGGAATTCTGGAGGAGTGATTGGGAATTGGGAAATGTGGAACTCGGTGTGAGGGACTGGGAAATGTGGAATTTGGGGTGAGTTATTGGGAATGGGAGATGATGAATTCTGGGTGAGGGACTGGGAATGGGAAATTTGGAATTCTGGCAGAGTTCCTGGGAATGGATAGGGAGAAATGAGGAATTAACTGGGAATTGGAGTGGGAAATGAGGAAATCTGTGTGAGAGACTAAATGGGAAACATGGAATTTTGGGTGAGGGACTGGGAATGGGAAACATGGAATTCTGGAGGAGTGATTGGGAATTGGGAAATGTGGAACTCGGTGTGAGGGACTGGGAAATGTGGAATTTGGGGTGAGTTATTGGGAATGGGAGATGGGGAATTCTGGGTGAGGGGCTGGGAACAGACTGGGAGAAACAAGGATTTAACTGGGAATGGGAGTGGGAAATATGGAAGTCTGTGTGAGGTACTGGAAATGGGAAATGTGGAATTCTGGAGGACTTGTTGGCTGAGAGAAATGGGAATTCCGGGTGAGCCCCTGGAAATGGGAGAGGGAAATGAGAGACTGGGTGAATTACTGGTAATGGACAGGGAGAAATCAGGATTTAACTGGGAATGGGAGCGGGAAATGTGGAAGACAGGGAATTCTGGGGGAGCTCCTGGGAGTGAAGGAGGAGAAACCAGGATTTAAGTGGTAATGGGAGAGGGAAATACAGAGTTCTGGGTGAGTTCCTGGGAATGGCAGTGGGAAATGTGGAATTCTGGGTGAGTTCCTGGGAATGGGAGATGGGAAATGTGGAATTCTGGGTGAGTTCCTGGGAATGGCAGTGGGAAATGTGGAATTCTGGGTGAGTTCCTGGGAACGGGAAATGAGGATTTGGGTTGGATACTGGGAATGGGAGCAGAAACACGGGAATCTGGGGGTGTTCCCTGGCAATGGGAAACCTGGAATTTGGAATTTCCCCCGTTTTTTATGGGATGGTGCCACCTTGTGGGATGTGCTGGGAGGTGGAATCCACACTCGGATCAGATTTCTGGCATTTTTTTGTTTATTTAATTTTATTAATGTTATTATTAACGTTAATATAAACGTACATATTGGATATTCAATAAGTTAATATTAGAACAATTAATAAATATATGTCTTATTAATTATAATATTATAGAAATTATTATTGATAACATAAAACATGTGTTAAATATTAATATATTATTCCATAAATACAATTTAAATTAGTCAATTTTATTTCCCTATTTATTGTAATAACGGTGAAGACCAAGCTATTAATGACAACTCTAATTACAATCAACTTATTATTATTTATAACATAGAAATGGGTTATTCCATTATTATAATTTTATTCACTATAATACTTTATATTGAAAATTGTTATTCAAAATTAATAGGCCATTAATAAAGTAATACAATAATATTAATTAAAATTATAATAACAATCCAATTACCTTTAAAGGATAACTCCTGTATTTCTATTTTATTTAGATTTAGTTCTTGTTTTAGTTTTGGTTTTACAATTATTTCCATTTTTTACTTTATATTTTATATTTAATTCTATTTTGAATTTTATAGTTCTTTGTGAATTCTGCTTTAAAATTACATTTTTACATTTTTCTATTTATTTCTATTGTTTAATTTCCTATTTTTAGTATAATTTCATTTTTTTTACTTTTCTATTTATTTCTATTGTTTAATTTCCTGTTTTCATATTTCATTCACTGTAATGCAATATAATATATTGATTTAATAATTTATTAACAAGTAAATTAATTTATTATTTTATATATAATTATGTTTTAAAATTTTCTGATTTTCTATTTATTTTCTTTTTTAATTTTATACTTTGATATTTACTGCTATTTTTAATTCCCCATTTTTATTTTTATTTTTAATCCTCTGCTTTTCCATTTCATTCCATTTCCCAATTTTCTGTTTTCCATGGATTTTCTCCATCCCAAATCCCATTCCCAGCAGGGATGGGGGTGGAGCTTGGGCCATTCCTGCTCTGGAATTCCCACTCCCAGCTGGAATTCCAGCATTCCCAAATTCCAGACACCCGGAGGGAATCCAGGAAATTCTGGGATCACTCCCAGGGAAGGAATTCCAGGTGGGAATCTCCAGTTTGGAGCTGGGAAATCCCTCTGGAATTCTCAATTCCAGCCCAGGGGAATTCCTGAATTCCAGGAGCCCAGGAATCGAGGAAGCTCCAGGATCACTCCCAGGGAAGGAATTCCCTTGGAAAGAGATTCCAGGTGGGAATCTCCGGTTTGGATTCCCTCTGGAATTCCCAATTCCATCCCACAGAAATTCTCCTTGAATTCCCAGACACCTGAAAGAAATCCTTAGGAATTCCCACACGCAGCTGGGCATTCCAACCCAGAGGAATTCCCAAACTCCTGGACACCTGAAGGGAATTTTGGGATCACTTCTAGGGATGGAATTTTCTTGGGGAGAGATTCCAGGTGGGAATCTCCAGTTGGGAGCTGGGAAATCCCTCAGGAATTCCCAATTCCAGGCCAGAGGAATTCCTGAATTCCCAGACACCTGACAGGAATCCAGGAAGCTCCAGGATCACTCCCAGGGAAGGAATTCCCTTGGAAAGAGATTTCAGGTGGGAATCTCCAGTTTGGAGCTGGGAAATCCCTCAGGAATTCTCAATTCTATCCCACAGGAATCCTCCTTGAATTCCTGAATTCCTGGAAACCTGAAAGGAATCCAGGAAACTTTGGGATCACTTCTAGGGATGGAATTTTCTTGGGGAGAGATTCCAGAAGGGAATCTCCAGTTTGGAGCTGGGAAATCCCTCAGGAATTCTCAAATCCATTCCACAGGAATCCTCCTTGGATTTCCAAATTCTAGAACACCTGAAAGGAATCCAGGAAGCTCTGGGATCACTTCCAGGGATGGAATTACCTTGCAAAGAGATTCCAGCTGGGAATCTCCAGTTTGGAGCTGGGAAATCCCTCAGGAATTCTCAATTCCAGCCCAGAGGAATTCCCAAAATCCAGGATACCTGAAGGGAATCCAGGAAACTCCGGGATCACTCCCAGGGACGGAATTTTCTTGGGAAGAGATTCCAGAGGGGAATCTCCAGTTTAGAGCTGGGACCTCCCTCTGGAATTCTCACACCCAGCTGGGAATTCCAGCCCAGAGGAAATCCCGAATTCCCGGACACCTGAAGAGACTCCATGATTCCCAACCCATAGAATTCCAGGAATCCCAACCTGAATCATTCCAAGGTTCCCAACCTAAAGAATCCCAGGATTCCCAACTCAAATCATTCCATGACTCCCAACGCATTCCATTATTCCCATCCCAAAGAATTCCATGATTCCCAAACTGAAGCATTCCACAAATCCCAACCTAACACATTCCACGATTCCTAACCCAAAGCATTCCAGGATTTCCAACTCAAATCATTCCATGATTCCCAAACTGAAGCATTCCATGATTCCCAACCCAAATCATTCCATGATTCCCAATATGAGGCATTCCACGATTCCCAACCTAAAGAATTCCATAATTCCCAAACTGAAGCATTCTTGAATCTCAACCAACACATTCCATGATTCCTAATCCAAAGCATTCCAAGATTCCCAACCCAAGGAATTCCAGGATTTCCCAACCCAGGAATTCCAACCCAAATCCTTCCATAATTCCCAAAGTGAAGCATTCCATGATTCCCAACCTGAATCATTCCATGAATCCCAACCCAAAGAATCCCAGGATTTCCAAATCAAATCATTCCACGACTCCCAACCCAAAGAATCCCAGGATTTCCAAATGGAATCATTCCATGGTTCCCAACCCAAAGAATTCCAGGATTCCCAACCCGAATCCATGAATCCTAACCTGAAGCATTCCAGGATTCCCAACCCAAGGAATTCCAGGATTTCCAACTTGAATCATTCCATGGCTCCCTACCCAAATCATTCCATAATTCCTAACCCAAAGCATTTCAGGATTCCCAACCCACAGAATTCCATGAATCCCAACCTGAATCATTCCACGAGTGCCAACCCAACACTTTCCAGGATTCCCAACCCGAATCAGCCCATGATTCCCAAACTATAGCATTCCATGATTGCCAACCCCCAGCATTCCATGATTGCCAATCCCCAGCATTCCATGATTGCCAACCCCCAGCATTCCATGATTCCCAACCCCCAGCATTCCATGATTCCCAAACTATAGCATTCCAGGATTCCCAACCCCCAGCATTCCATGATTGCCAACCCCCAGCATTCCATGATTCCCAAACTATAGCATTCCATGATTGCCAACCCCCAGCATTCCATGATTCCCAACCCCCAGCATTCCATGATTCCCAACCCCCAGCATTCCATGATTGCCAATCCCCAGCATTCCATGATTGCCAATCCCCAGCATTCCATGATTCCCAACCCCCAGCATTCCATGATTCCCAACCCCCAGCATTCCATGATTCCCAACCCCCAGCATTCCATGATTGCCAATCCCCAGCATTCCATGATTGCCAATCCCCAGCATTCCAGGATTCCCAACCCCCAGCATTCCAGGATTGCCAATCCCCAGCATTCCATGATTGCCAACCCCCAGCATTCCATGATTCCCAACCCCCAGCATTCCATGATTCCCAAACTATAGCATTCCAGGATTCCCAACCCCCAGCATTCCATGATTCCCAACCCCCAGCATTCCATGATTCCCAAACTATAGCATTCCATGATTGCCAACCCCCAGCATTCCATGATTCCCAACCCCCAGCATTCCATGATTCCCAACCCCCAGCATTCCATGATTGCCAATCCCCAGCATTCCATGATTCCCAACCCCCAGCATTCCATGATTCCCAACCCCCAGCATTCCATGATTCCCAACCCCCAGCATTCCATGATTGCCAATCCCCAGCATTCCATGATTGCCAATCCCCAGCATTCCATGATTCCCAACCCCCAGCATTCCATGATTGCCAATCCCCAGCATTCCAGGATTCCCAACCCCCAGCATTCCAGGATTGCCAATCCCCAGCATTCCAGGATTCCCAACCCCCAGCATTCCATGATTGCCAATCCCCAGCATTCCATGATTGCCAACCCCCAGCATTCCATGATTCCCAACCCCCAGCATTCCATGATTTCCAATCCCCAGCATTCCATGATTGCCAACCCCCAGCATTCCATGATTGCCAACCCCCAGCATTCCATGATTCCCAAACTATAGCATTCCATGATTGCCAACCCCCAGCATTCCATGATTCCCAACCCCCAGCATTCCATGATTCCCAACCCCCAGCATTCCATGATTGCCAATCCCCAGCATTCCATGATTGCCAATCCCCAGCATTCCATGATTCCCAACCCCCAGCATTCCATGATTGCCAATCCCCAGCATTCCAGGATTCCCAACCCCCAGCATTCCATGATTGCCAATCCCCAGCATTCCATGATTGCCAACCCCCAGCATTCCATGATTCCCAACCCCCAGCATTCCATGATTCCCAAACTATAGCATTCCATGATTGCCAACCCCCAGCATTCCATGATTGCCAACCCCCAGCATTCCATGATTCCCAAACTATAGCATTCCATGATTGCCAACCCCCAGCATTCCATGATTCCCAAACTATAGCATTCCATGATTGCCAACCCCCAGCATTCCATGATTGCCAACCCTCAGCATTCCATGATTGCCAACCCCCAGCATTCCATGATTGCCAACGCCCAGCATTCCATGATTCCCAAACTATAGCATTCCATGATTGCCAACCCTCAGCATTCCATGATTGCCAACCCCCAGCATTCCATGATTGCCAACCCCCAGCATTCCATGATTCCCAAACTATAGCATTCCATGATTGCCAACCCCCAGCATTCCATGATTCCCAACCCCCAGCATTCCATGATTCCCAATCCCCAGCATTCCATGATTGCCAATCCCCAGCATTCCATGATTCCCAACCCCCAGCATTCCATGATTCCCAAACTATAGCATTCCATGATTGCCAATCCCCAGCATTCCATGATTGCCAATCCCCAGCATTCCATTATTCCCAACCCCCAGCATTCCATGATTGCCAACCCCCAGCATTCCATGATTACCAACCCCCAGCATTCCATGATTCCCAACCCCCAGCATTCCATGATTCCCAATCCCCAGCATTCCATGATTGCCAATCCCCAGCATTCCATGATTCCCAACCCCCAGCATTCCATGATTCCCAAACTATAGCATTCCATGATTGCCAACCCCCAGCATTCCATGATTGCCAATCCCCAGCATTCCATGATTGCCAACCCCCAGCATTCCATGATTCCCAAACTATAGCATTCCATAATTGCCAACCCCCAGCATTCCATGATTCCCAAACTATAGCATTCCATGATTGCCAATCCCCAGCATTCCATGATGGCCAACCCCCAGCATTCCATGATTGCCAACCCCCAGCATTCCATGATTCCCAACCCCCAGCATTCCATGATTCCCAAACTATAGCATTCCATGATTGCCAACCCCCAGCATTCCATGATTCCCAAACTATAGCATTCCATGATTGCCAACCCCCAGCATTCCATGATTGCCAACCCTCAGCATTCCATGATTGCCAACCCCCAGCATTCCATGATTGCCAATCCCCAGCATTCCAGGATTCCCAACCCTCAGCATTCCATGATTGCCAACCCCCAGCATTCCATGATTCCCAACCCCCAGCATTCCATGATTCCCAACCCCCAGCATTCCATGATTGCCAACCCCCAGCATTCCATGATTCCCAAACTATAGCATTCCATGATTGCCAACCCCCAGCATTCCATGATTCCCAACCCCCAGCATTCCATGATTGCCAACCCCCAGCATTCCATGATTGCCAACCCCCAGCATTCCATGATTCCCAAACTATAGCATTCCATGATTGCCAACCCCCAGCATTCCATGATTCCCAACCCCCAGCATTCCATGATTCCCAATCCCCAGCATTCCATGATTGCCAATCCCCAGCATTCCATGATTCCCAACCCCCAGCATTCCATGATTCCCAAACTATAGCATTCCATGATTGCCAATCCCCAGCATTCCATGATTGCCAATCCCCAGCATTCCATTATTCCCAACCCCCAGCATTCCATGATTGCCAACCCCCAGCATTCCATGATTACCAACCCCCAGCATTCCATGATTCCCAATCCCCAGCATTCCATGAT
Organism: Ammospiza caudacuta; assembly: GCF_027887145.1. Classification (NCBI taxonomy): domain Eukaryota; kingdom Metazoa; phylum Chordata; class Aves; order Passeriformes; family Passerellidae; genus Ammospiza; species Ammospiza caudacuta. The sequence continues at coordinate 1,609,372 of NC_080593.1, forward strand.
TGCCAATCCCCAGCATTCCATGATTCCCAACCCCCAGCATTCCATGATTCCCAAACTATAGCATTCCATGATTGCCAACCCCCAGCATTCCATGATTGCCAATCCCCAGCATTCCATGATTGCCAACCCCCAGCATTCCATGATTCCCAAACTATAGCATTCCATAATTGCCAACCCCCAGCATTCCATGATTGCCAACCCCCAGCATTCCATGATTCCCAAACTATAGCATTCCATGATTGCCAATCCCCAGCATTCCATGATGGCCAACCCCCAGCATTCCATGATTGCCAACCCCCAGCATTCCATGATTCCCAACCCCCAGCATTCCATGATTCCCAAACTATAGCATTCCATGATTGCCAACCCCCAGCATTCCATGATTCCCAAACTATAGCATTCCATGATTGCCAACCCCCAGCATTCCATGATTGCCAACCCTCAGCATTCCATGATTGCCAACCCCCAGCATTCCATGATTGCCAATCCCCAGCATTCCAGGATTCCCAACCCTCAGCATTCCATGATTGCCAACCCCCAGCATTCCATGATTGCCAACCCCCAGCATTCCATGATTCCCAACCCCCAGCATTCCATGATTGCCAACCCCCAGCATTCCATGATTCCCAAACTATAGCATTCCATGATTGCCAACCCCCAGCATTCCATGATTCCCAACCCCCAGCATTCCATGATTGCCAACCCCCAGCATTCCATGATTGCCAACCCCCAGCATTCCATGATTCCCAAACTATAGCATTCCATGATTGCCAACCCCCAGCATTCCATGATTCCCAACCCCCAGCATTCCATGATTGCCAACCCCCAGCATTCCATGATTGCCAACCCCCAGCATTCCATGATTCCCAAACTATAGCATTCCATGATTGCCAACCCCCAGCATTCCATGATTCCCAACCCCCAGCATTCCACAGCCCGCGGCTCCATCCCAGGTTAGGCAGGAATGTGCTGCTGGAGCCGATCCCCGTCCCTGGAAGATCTCCAGGTGCTCCCGGGACGAACCCCTGGCGATTCCCACCGCAGAATCCCTCCTCGTGCATTCCCCGGATTCCAGAGCTCGCCCTGGGGAGTTTTCCAGAGGGAAAATTCCTGGGAATTCTGGGGGGACTCACTGATGGAGAGGACGAAGAGGGCGAAGATCCCGACCACCTGCCACAGGCGCAGCCCCCAGATCACCACGGTCTCCGACGTCACCGGGTCCGGCTTCTTCTTGGGAGGCGCCGTGGTGGCCTGGCAAAAACACAGGGAAAAACCAGCAGGAAAAGGTGGATCAGGACGGAAAAATTCCCAAAAATACTCCAGGAAGTGATGGGAGCACGGGAAAACGGTGGAGAGGTTGGTGAGACCTCAAGGATTTGGGATTTTTAAGGAATCTCCTTTTTCCGGCCGTTTCCTGGCTCGCTCTGGAATCCCTTTCTCCGCTTTTCCAATGGATTTTTTGGGATTGGGATCTCCGTCGGTGAGGGCCTGAATGAGAAAATTCCCGGAAAAATTCACTTTTCCAATGAATTTTAATGGAACCACAGGATGTTGGAAAGCTGCGGATCCAGGAGGAAGCAGAATGGAATCGCCAGGAAATTCTGGGAGATAAAATTGTGGAATTTTTTAACAGAAAGATAAACTCAGCCTAAACCTAAAGGATGGAAATCCTACAAAATATTCCAGGGGAATTTTAGGGACGATCTTGGAGCAGCAGCTGGAAAACAGCTGGAATGAACACGGTGCCCAAAAAAAATCCTGATTTTTTGGGAAGTGGAATCCCTGAGCAATCCCTCCAGGAATTTTATCCCAAACTGGGAATAAAGGATTGATCCCAATTTTAATCCCAGGATTGGCTCAGATCTGGGATCCAATTCCCAGAGAAATCCCTCGATGTCCCATTGTTTGCTGATCTCTGGGATCACGAGCAGGGAAGGATTTTCGGGATCATGGGCTCATCCTGGGATTTAGGGATTTTTTGGGATTTAAGGGCTAATCCTGGGATTTAGGGACTTTTTTGGGCTCATCCTGGGATTTTGGGATTTTGAGCCCATCTCAGGACTTTCTAATTCTCTTCCCAAATTTTGGGAAAACTTACAACTCTGGGAATTTCTCCAAAGGCCTGGGACTGAGCCAAGCTTTTCCTCAAGCAAATCTAATATTTTAAGGGATTTTTGCCTCATTATAAAATATTTCCCTGCTCTTTTTCCCTTTATTTTTCCTTATTTTTGGAGGGTTTTGAGAGTTTTTTCAGCTGCCAGAATTATTTTCCTCTCCAGCTTTTTCTTCCTCCTCTGTTTGCTCCAGCCTGGCTGAGCTGGAATCGAATTATTCAGGATAATTCCATTATCCAATTATTTCCAGGAATAAACTCCTCACACAGCTTTTGCTTTTCCAGGAAAAAAAAACCTGGAATAAACAAAGCAGATCCAGGAATTGTCGCTGTTTATCCCGATTTTTTTGGAGTTTGGATGTTTTATTTTTGTTTTCTGGAATAAAATGGGAAATTTTCTGGCTGGCTGGGTCGTCCTTGGGATTCAAGGAAGGATAATTTGGGAATTCTGCACTGTCAGGGGAAGTTCTGCCTCATTTCTCCCCTTGGGAATGGTTGGACAGCTCAGAAAACCTGGAATTCTTCCTGGAGCAGCAGCCTGGCCTTGGAGAGGATTCCCGGATTTATGGAATGCTCAGGTAGGAGGGGATGGGGGAAAAGCAGGAAATTGGTTGGGAATGAGAGGCAAGAAATCCTGGGAAAAATATGGAGAGGATGAGAGGTTTGAAATCCTGGAAAGAAGTGGGAAAGGGAAGGAGAAGAGGCCCAAAATCCTGGGGAAAAAAAGTATGGAAAGGGAGAGATGAGAGGATGGAAATCCTGGGAAAAAATTGGCAGAAGAGGCCAAAAATCCTGGGGAAAAAATGGAAAGGGACATCCTGGAAAAAAAAAAAAAAAAACAAACCAAAAAAAAAACAGGATAAGAGAAAGGATGAGAGGCCAGAAATCCTGGAAAAAACATGGAAAAGAAATCCTGGAATAAAATCAGGATAAGGGCAGGGAGGGGAGGTCAGAAATCCTGGAAAAAAAAATATGGGAAAGGGAGGGAGGAGAGGCTGAAAATCCTGGAGAAAAAAATATGGAAAGGGAAATCCTGGAAAAAAATGGGGAAAGAGGGAGAAGAGGCTGGAAATCCTGGAAAAATATGGAAAAGGATGGGGATGAGAAGTTTGAAATTCTGGAAAAAATGGGAAGGAAAATCCTGGAAAAAAACAGGATAAGAGAAGGGGTGAGAGACTGGAAATGCTGGGAAATATCTGGGAAAGGGATAAGAGGTTTGAAATCCTGGGAAAAATGTGGAAAGGGAGAGATGAGAGGCTGGAAATTCTGGGAAAAATCAGGAAAGGGAAATCCTAGAAAAAATGGGAAAGGAGGGAGCAAAGGCTGGAAATCCTGGGGGAAAAAAATATGGAAAGGGAAATCCGGGAAAAAAATATGGAAAGGGAAATCCTGGAAAAAAATCAGGTTAAGGGCAGAGGTGAGAGGTTTGAAATCCTGTGGAAAATGGAAAAGGAGGGATGAGAGAATGGAAATCCTGGAAAAAATATGGGAAGGAAATCCTGGAATAAAATCAGGATAAGGGCAGGGAGGAGAGGCCAGAAATCCTGGGAAAAAAAGGGAAAGGAGGGAGAAGAGCCTGGAAATCCTGGGGGAAAAATATGGAAAAGGATAGGGATGAGAAGTTTGAAATTCTGGAAAAATATGGAAAGGAAATCCTGGGAAAAATCAGGATAAGGGCAGGGATGAGAGGTTTGAAGTCCTGGGAAAAAATATGGAAAGGGGGGAGAAGAGGCTGGAAATCCTGGGAGGAAAAATATGGAAAACGATGGGGATGAGAAGTTTGAAATTCTGGAAAAAATATGGAAAGGGAATTCCTGGAAAAAAATCAGGATAAGGGAAGGGGTGAGAGGCTGGAAATCCTGGGGAAAATCTGGTAAAGGGATGAGATGCTTGAAATCCTGGGAAAAAATGGGAAGGGAGTGATGAGAGGCCCGAAATCCTCTAAAAAATCAGGAAAATTGATGAGAGGCTGGAAATCTTTGGGGGAAAAAAAAATCTGGATAAGGGCAGGGATGAGAGGCCAGAAATCCTGGGAAAAATTATGGGAAAGGGAGAGATGAGAGGCTGGAAGTCCTGGGAAAAATCAGGAAAGGGAAATCCTGGAAAAAAAGGGAAAGCAGGGAGAAGAGCCTGGAAATCCTGGGGGAAAAATATGGAAAAGGATAGGGATGAGAAGTTTGAAATTCTGGAAAAATATGGAAAGGAAATCCTGGCAAAAATAAGGATAAGGGCAGGGATGAGAAGCCAGAAATCCTGGGAAAAAAATATGGGAAAGGGAGGGAGGAGAGGCTGAAAATCCTGGGGAAAATATAGAAAGGAAAATCCTGGAAAAAATAGGATAAGGGAAAGGATGAGAGACTGGAAATGCTGGGAAAAATCTGGGAAAGGGAAATCCTGGAAAAAAATGGGAAGGGAGTGATGAGAGGCCTGAAATCCTCTAAAAAATCAGGAAAATTGATGAGAGGCTGGAAATCTTTGGGGGAAAAAAAAATCTGGATAAGGGCAGGGAGGAGAGGCCAGAAATCCTGGGGAAGAAAAAATGTGGAAAGGATGAGAAGTTTGAAATCCTGGGAAATTCCTGGAATTTCCTCATCCCAGAAATTGCAGCCAAATCCTGCTCCAGGAATTCCCCGGTGGAGCAGGGAAAGGATCCAGGGGAAAAGTGAAAGATTTGGGAGCTGGGATTTGCGGTCCAGGCTGGAATTTCCCTCTGGAATTGCAGCCAGGGCCTGGGAGCCGCTTTTCCCTCCCGGATGGTTCCCAGATTTTCCATAAATTTGGGAATGCAGAGTCATCCTCAGGGAAAAGCTCCTGTGGAGGGGCAGGAATTCCACGGAATCCCACAATTCCACGGAATCCCACAATTCCACGAAATCCAGGTTTTCCAGGATTACCGGGAATGAGGGAAGGCGGGAGAAGGAAAACCCATCCCAAATATTTCCAAAATTTTCCAAATTTTTAATGGGATCATCCGTCAGGAACGGGATTTTTGGGATCATTTTTGCCTCGCTCCTCAACTGATTGAAAACCAGAAAAAAACCCCCGCGATCCCAACCCGAAATTCCCAACACAGCCTTCGAGGAAACACCAAAAATTCCCAAAAAAACCTCCTTGGATCCACCTTAAATTCCCAGCTGGATGTTTTCCAGGGAAATCCCCCATTCCCGGCCCTCATTCCCACTTTTTTTTTTTTTTTTTTTTTTTTTTTCCAGCGGGATTTTATTCCTCACCTCGATCAGCTGCGCCAGGGAAAGTCGGGATCGGAGCAGGACGAGGCAGGAAAATCCCAAAAATTCCCAGTTTGGCTCCCACGCCATCTTCTCCTCTTTTCTCCTCTGGGATTTTCCCCCTCGTGCCGAGCCTGGAATTTTTTGGGATCTCGGGCGAAGTCCCGGCCTGGCTTTTCCAGCGGCGCCCTGCGAGCGGAGCAGCGCCGGGGCCGTTCATTAATTAATTAAATTAATGAGGCGGTGTCGGTGACGGAGCCCCGGGAGGGGGGGTCGGGAGCACCGGGAGCGCTGCGGCGGCTGCGGGGAGGAATCCCGGCCCTTGGAATTCCTGTCCTTGGAATTCCTGTCCCTGGAATCCCTGCCCTTGGAATCCCTGTCCCTGGAATCCCTGCCCTTGGAATCCCTGTCCCTGGAATCCCGGCCCTTGGAATCCCTGTCCCTGGAATCCCGGCCCTTGGAATTCCTGTCCTTGGAATTCCTGCCCTTGGAATCCCTGTCCCTGGAATTCCTGCCCTTGGAATCCCTGTCCCTGGAATTCCTGTCCTTGGAATTCCTGTCCCTGGAATTCCTGTCCCTGGAATCCCTGCCCTTGGAATTCCTGTCCCTGGAATTCCTGTCCCTGGAATCCCTGCCCTTGGAATTCCTGTCCCTGCAATTCCTGTCCCTGCAATTCCTGCCCTTGGAATTCCTGTCCCTGGAATTCCTGTCCTTGGAATTCCTGTCCTTGGAATTCTTGTCCTTGGAATTCCTGTCCCTGCAATTCCTGTCCCTGCAATTCCTGTCCTTGGAATTCCTGTCCCTGGAATTCCTGTCCCTGGAATTCCTGTCCTTGGAATCCCTGTCCTTGGAATCCCTGTCCTTGGAATTCTTGTCCCTGGAATTCCTGTCCCTGGAATCCCTGTCCCTGCAATTCCTGCCCTTGGAATTCCTGCCCTTGGAATTCCTGTCCTTGGAATTCCTGTCCCTGGAATCCCTGTCCCTGGAATTCCTGTCCTTGGAATTCCTGTCCCTGGAATCCCTGTCCTTGGAATTCCTGTCCTTGGAATTCCTGTCCCTGGAATCCCTGTCCTTGGAATTCCTGTCCTTGGAATTCTTGTCCTTGGAATTCCTGTCCTTGGAATTCTTGTCCCTGGAATTCCTGCCCTTGGAATTCTTGTCCTTGGAATCCCTGCCCTTGCAATCCCTGTCCCTGCAATTCCTGTCCCTGCAATTCCTGTCCTTGGAATTCCGGTGGCTCCACGGCATTTGTGGGGCTTTTTCTGGGTTTTTTCCAATTTTTTCGCTCAGTTTTTTTTCCCCAGTTGTTTTTTTTTTTTTTATTTTTTCCTCAGTATTTTTCCCCAGGTGTCTTTTAGATTTTTTTTTTCCAGATTTTTTCAGGTTTTTTTCTCCCAGTTTGTTTTCCCCCAGGTTTTTTTCTTGGCCAGTGTTTTTTTTCCAGTTTTCTTTTTCCCCAGGTTTTTTTCCCTTTTTTTTTTTTTTTTTTTTTTTTTTTTTTTGTGTCCCAGTATTTTTTTCCAGTTTTTTTTTTTTTTCCCAGGTGTTTTTTAGATTTTTTTTCAGGGTTTTATTCCATTTTTTCCCCAGTTTTTTTTTTTTGTTTGTTTGTTTTTGTTTTGTTTTTTTGTTTATTTGGTGGTTTTTTTTGGTTTTTTTTTGTTTTGTTTTTTTTTTCCAGATTTTCCCAGGGTTATTTTCGAGGTTTTTTCCCCCAGGTTTTTCCAGGCTTTTTTTTTTTTTTTTTTTTTTTTTCAGTTGTTTTCCAGGCGTTCTTTTGGTTTTTTTGGGGTGTTTTTTTTGTTGTTTGCTTTTTCCCCCCCAGTGGGTTTTTTTTTAAATTGTTGCTGTTTTTTGGTTTCTGTTTTTTTTTTTTTCCCAGTGTTTCTTTTCCCAGGCTTTTTTTTCCCCCCAGATTTTCTTACCGAGTTTTTTCTCCCAGCTTTTTTCCAGGTTTCCCCCCCGTTTTCCCCTGCTCCGTTGTACTCCACCCCGGTTTTTTCCCCCTCATTTTTTCCCCCTCATTTTTTTCAATTTTTTTTCTCCCCGGCTTTTTTTCCAGGTTTTCCCCCCCATTTTCTTTTCCCCCCATTTTTTCCCCCTCCCCGTTTTTTTTCCCCATTGATTTCTGCCAGTTTGGGGGGATTTTTCCGGTTTTATTTCCCTTCCCCCTCTCCCAGGTTTATTTCCAGTTTTTTATTCACCAGATTTTTTTCAAGTTTTTTCCCGTTTTTTTCCCCCGCCACTTTTTCCCCCAGGTTTGGGTTTTTTTGTTTTGTTGTTTTTTTGTTTTTTGTTTTTTTGTTTTGTTTTGGTTTTTTTTGGTTTCTTTTTCTTTTTGGTTTTTTTTTTTTTAGTTTTTTTCCCATTTTTTCCCCCCAAACTCTGTTGCTTTAGGGAGTGAAATTCTTGATTTTATTTTTTTTTCCTTAAAAAAACCCCCAAACCTCTGGGATTCAAGCCAAGCTGGAGGTTTGGAATTCCGGGATTTTTTGGTGGAATTCCTCAATTTTCTGGGATTTAAAACTCATCCCAATCCATGAGCAGCAACTGCTCCTGCGGGATCCCATAGAATATTCCAGGGATATTCCAGCTTTTCTGGGAATTCCATCCCAAAACCCCATAAAACCTTCCTTGATTTCATGATTTCCAGGATTCTGGGATTTCAGGCAGCACAAAACGGGATCCGGGAGTATCCCAACATTTTTAGGGAATCTGAAAGAATTCCAGGATCAAACCATTCCCATGGGGAAGGGAAATTCCAGCAGCTCCAAGATTTAATTCTGGATCTAAGTCCGGGAATATTCCAGGAATTCAGAATATTTGGATTTGTGGGAATTTTCACGGGGAAATCCTTGGGAATTCGGGAAGAGCCACGCGGTGGCAGCAGCGAGACAGGGAATTCCCGCTTCCCGAATTTCCTCTGGAATTCCAAGTTGGAGCTCCAAGATTTTATGGAATTCTTCCTTAAAATTTTTTATTTTGGGAATGAGGCTCCTGTATCCAAGATTTTCCTTGTTCCTCTCCCGCTCTCTCCTCCTTTATTTTCCCAGATTTCCCAAATTTCCTGGTTTCCAAAAAAATCAGGAAAAAAACCTGGGAGAACTCAAGGAATTCCTGGGATTTTGGGATTTGGTTACAAAAATTCCCTGTGGAAGCAAAAGGGCTCAAATGTGGGGAAATCCTGAATTCCAGAGGTTTGGGAATGCTGGGCCTGGCCAATCTGTGGGGAGCTGCAATTCCCAAATCCACAACAAAGCGGAATTCCGGAATTTTTCCTTTTGGAAAACACCAGGGGAATTTGGGATGTGGATAAGAGAATTTTCTGGGAATTCATTCCAAGTGCTGGAATATCAAATCTGGGAATTCTGGGATGGGAATTCCAGGTCATTCCTGGTGTCTCATCCATGAGCTGGGAATTCCAGCTCCATCCTTTTATTCCCAGAGCTTTGGGAATTCTGGAATATGCTGTGGAAATCTGGAATCTGGATAAGAGAATTTTCTGGGAATCCACTCCAGGTGCTGGGATTTGAAACTCTGGGAATTCTGGGACGGGAATTGCAGCTCCATCTTTTTATTCCCACAATAAAGGGGAATGGGAATGGAATTTTATGGAAATCTGGGATCTGGATGAGAGAATTTTTTGGGGATGCATCCCATGAGCTCGGAGTATAAACTCCAGGAATTCTGGGATGGGAATTCCAGGTCATTCCTGGTGTCTCATCCATGAGTTGGGAATTCCAGCTCCATCCATTTTATTCCCAGAATTTTGGGAATGGAAATTCCAGGATCTGAGTAAAGAGGATTTTCTGGGAATCTATTCCAGGTGCTGGAATATCCTATCTGGGAATTTTGGGATGAAAATTTCAGCTCCTTCCTTTTGTTCCTAGGGGTTTGGGAATGGAAATCATGGGATGCGATTCAGAGAATTTTCTGGGAAATTCGTGGGAAATGCATTCCAGGTGCTTGGAATATCAACTGGGAATTCTGGGATGGCACCTCCAAGTCATTCCTCGTGCTTTGTCCTTGAGTTGGGAATTCCAGTTCTGGAATTCTTCTATTCCCAGAATATTCCCAGAATATTCTTCTATTCCCAGAACATTCTTCTATTCCCAGAATAAAGGGGAATGGGAATGGAGTTTTGTGAAAATCTGGGATCTGGATGAGAGAATTTTTTGGGAATGCATCCCATGAGCTCAGAGTATAAACTCTAGGAATTCTGGGATGAGAATTCCAGGTCATCCCTGGTGTCTCATCCATGAGCTGGGAATTCCAGCTCCATCCTTTTTATTCCCAGAGATTTGGGAATGGAAACTCCAGGATCTGGTTCAGAGGATTTTTTGGGAATGTATCCCATGTGCTGGGAGTATAAGGTCTGGGAATTTTGGGATGGGAACTCCAGCTCCTTCCTTTTATTCCCAGAGACTTGGGAATTTTGGAATTCTGGGAAACGCTGTGGAAATCTGGGATCTGGATAATAGAATTTTATGGGAACCCACTCCAGGTGCTGGGATTTGAAACTCTGGGAATTCTGGGATGGGAATTCCAGCTCCATCTTTTTATTCCCACAATAAAGGGTAAGGGAAGTGGAGTTTTGTGGAAATCTGGGATCTGCATGAGAGAATTTTCTGGGAATGCATCCCATAAGCTCAGAATAAGAACTCCAGGAATTCTGGGTTTTGAATTCCAGGGAATTCCTGGCGTCTCAGCCATCAGTTGGGAATTCCAGCTCCTTCCTTTTATTCCCAGAGCTTTGGGGATGGAAATCCCGAGAGGTGGATATGAGGATTTTCTGGGAATCCATTCCAGGTGCTGCAATATCAAATCTAGGGATTTGGAGATGAAAATTCCGGTTCCTTCCTTTTATTCCCAGAGCTTTGGGAATGGAAATTCCAGGATCTGGTTCAGAGGATTTTTTGGGAATGCATCCCACGTGCTGGGAATATAAACTCGGGGAATTCTGGGATGGGAATTCCGGGTCATTCCCAGAATCTCAACCACGAGCTGGGAATTCCAACTTCCATCCTTTTATTCCCAGGGGTGTGGGAATTATGGAAAACGCTGCGGAACTCTGGGATCTGGATAAGAGAATTCCTGGGAATACATTCCAGGGGCTGGGATTTGAAACTCTGGGAATTCTGGGATGGGAATTCCAGGTCATTCCCATCCATTCCTTGGGAATTCCAACTTCCATCCTTTTATTCCCAGGGCTTTGGGAATGAAGTTCTGGGAAATGCTGTGGAAATCTGGGATCCGGTTCAGGGAATTTTCTGGGAATTCGTTCCAGGTGCTGGCAAATCAACTCGGATGGGAATTCCAGGGAATTCCTGGTGTCTCAGCCATCAGTTGGGAATTCCAGCTCCATCCTTTTATTCCAGAGCCTCGGGAATGGAAATCCCGGCATGTGGATATGAGAATTTTCTGGAATCCATTCCAGGTGCTGCAATATCAGCTCTGGGAATTCTGGGTTATGAATTCCAGTTCGTTCCTTTTCTTCCAAGAGGTTTTATTTTCGATTTTCTCACATTTTTATTTCATTTAATTATATTAATTTTACTTGCTTAAAACTATTTTTCTTAGATTTTTAATTTTTTAAAATTATGTTCTACTTTTTCTTTTTAATTACTCAATGTTTATTTCACTTTTCTTCTATTTTTATTTTAATTGAGCTTAAACTTCATTTTTTGATTTGTAATTTGAAAAATTTCATATGTATTTAATATTTTTTATTTAATTTTTCTTTTTTAATTCAATTTTTATTTTGTTTTATCTATTCTTATTTAGTTTTTATTACATTTTCCGCTGTTTTTATTTTAATTTATTTTATATTAAACTTTATTTTAAGATTTTTAGTCCTTTAATTTTTTTTATTTCATTTCTTGTTTATTTAATTCTTGTTTTATTTTTTATTAAACCTAATTTTATTTCATTTCTATTCTATTGCATTGTTGTTTTTCTTTCTATGTAATTATTTTTTCATTTATTTATTTATTGTTATTTGGATTTTAAATTTTTGCTTTACTTTTAATTCTATTTTAATTGATTGGATTCTATCTTTCATTTCAACAATGAGGCAAAACAGAAATTAATTTCATTATTTCAATTCGATTTTAATTTTTATTTTAATTTTATTTATTTCATTAAATTTCACTGTATTTTAATTTTAAATTTTAATTTTATTTATTTTATTATTTAATTTTATCAAATCCGGGAAAATGCAGGAATCTCGGGGAAATATTCGGGAATTCGCTGCCGTTTCCCTTTAAATCCCCTCCAGCCCTTCCCGGCTCGGGTTGCAGCCGATGGAATTTTCCAGGGCGAGGTTTCCGTGGAGACCGGGAATGTTGTGCCGCACCTCGGGAGAGAAGAATTCCAGGAATTTCGCGTCCTTCCCGTTGGAATTGGGGCTGGAAAGGAGCCGGATCCACGAATTTTCCCCTTCCCATGAATCCGGATCCCGGCTGATCCCGAGGTAAAAGGGAATTTTTGGCTCCCGGAGATGCCTCTGGAATTGTTCCCGTGGGATTTTGTGGGGATCAAGGGGTTCCAGCTCGGGGATTTTGGGATTTGGGAATGTCGGTGCCGATGTTCTGGGGCGTTAGGAGAGGATCCGAAGGCGCAAGGGAGGATGGGGAGCTGGGAATTTGGGAAAATGATGATCCAATAGTGGGAATTGTGCCTCGTTTCCTACAAATATTCCCAAATCTTGGACACAGATGGAACACTGGGAATGGGATAAATATTCACAAATCCCTGACAGGGATGGAATGTTGGGAATGGGATAAATATTCCCAAAGCTTGGAGAGGGATGGAACATTGAGAATGGGATAAATATTCCCAAATTCTGGACATGGATGGAACATTGGGAATGGGATAAATATTCCCAAAGCTTGGAGAGGGATGGAACATTGGGAATGGGATAAATATTCCCAAATTCTGGACATGGATGGAACATTGGGAATAGGATAAATATTCCCAAATCCTGGACATGGATGGAACATTGGGAATGGGATAAATATTCCCAAATCCCTGACAGGGATGGAACATCGGGAATGGGATAAATATTCCCAAATCCCTGAGATGGATGGAACATTGGGAATGGGATAAATATTCCCAAAGCTTGGAGAGGGATGGAACATTGGGAATGGGATAAATATTCCCAAATTCTTAACAGGGATGGAACATTGGGAATGGGATAAATATTCCCAAATCCCTGACAGTGATGGAACATTGGAAATGGGATAAATACTCCCAAATCCCTGAGATGGATGGAACATTGGGAATGGGATAAATATTCCCAAATTCTGGACACGGATGGAACATTGGAAATTGGATAAATATTCCCAAATCCTGGACACGGATGGAGCACTGGTAACAGGATAAATATTCCCAAATCCCTCAGATGGATGGAACTTCAGGTATGGGATAAATATTCCCAAATCCCTGCTGGTCCTGAGGGATGTTGGGAATGGGACGGAACAGAGGGATAAATGTTCCCAAATCCTTGAGTTGGATGGAACATCAGGAATGGGATAAATATTCCCAAATCCCTCAGATGGATGAAACTTCGGGAATGGGATAAATATTCCCAAATGATGGACAAGGATGGAACATTGAGAATGGGATAAATGTTCCCAGATCCCTGCTGGCTCCTGTGGAATGTTGGGAATGTGATAGAATGGTGGGATAAATATTCCCAAAATTCCTGAGTTAGATGGAACATTGGGAATGGAATAAATATTCCCAAATCCCTGCAGGTTCCGATGGAGTGTTGGGAATGGGATGTTACAGTGGGATAAATATTTCCAAAATCCCTAAATTGGAAGGAATGTTGGGAATGGGATATAATGGGGGACAAATATTCCCAAATCCTTGCAGGTTCCGATGGAGTGTTGGGAATGGGATAGAACAGTGGGATAATTATTTCCCAAACCCCTCAATTGGATGGAACATCAGGAATGGAATATAACAGTGGGATAAATATTCCCAAATCCCTAAATTGGAAGAAATGTGGGAAATGGTATAAATATTCCCAGATCCCTGCAGTTTTAATGGAATGTTGGGAATGGGATAGAACAGTGAGATAAATATTCCCCAAATCCCTAAATTGGAAGAAATGTGGGGAATGGGATAAACATTCCCAAATCCCTGCAGTTTTAATGGAATGTTGGGAATGGGATAGAACAGCAGGAAAATATTCCCCAAATCCCTAAACTGGATGGAACATCAGGAATGGGATACGATGGGGGGATAGATATTCCCAAATTCCTGCTGGTTCCTATGGAATGTTGGGAATGGGATAGAACAGTGAGATAAATATTCCCAGAATCCTGAATTTGGATGGGACATCAGGAATGCAAAATAACAGTGGGATAAATATTCCCAAAATCCCTAAATTGGAAGAAATGTGGGGAATGGGATAAATATTCCCAAATCCCTGCAGTTTTAATGGAATGTTGGGAATGGGATAGAACAGCAGGTAAATATTCCCCAAATCCCTAAATTGGATGGAACATCAGGAATGGGATTTGATGGGGGGATAAATATTCCTAAATTCCTGCCAATCCTGATGGAATGTTGGGAATGGGATAGAACGGTGGGATAAATATTCCCCAAATCCCTGCAATTCCTGATGGAATATCAGCAATGAGACACAGTGGTGGGATAAATATTCCCAAATTCCCTGAGCTGGATGGAATATCAGAGTGGGATATAAAGGTGGGATAAATATTCCCAAATTCCCTGAGTTGCATGGAATATCAGAGTGGGATATAAAGGTGGGATAAATATTCCCAAAATCCCTAAATTGGAAGAAATGTGGGAAATGGAATAAATATTCCCAAATCCCTGCAGTTTTAATGGAATGTTGGGAATGGGATAGAGCAGCAGGTAAATATTCCCCAAATCCCTAAACTGGATGGAACATCAGGAATGGGATATGATGGGGGGATAGATATTCCCAAATTCCTGCTGGTTCCTATGGAATGTTGGGAATGGGATAGAACAGTGAGATAAATATTCCCAGAATCCTGAATTTGGATGGGACATCAGGAATGCAAAATAACAGTGGGATAAATATTCCCAAAATCCCTAAATTGGAAGAAATGTGGGAAATGGGATAAACATTCCCAGATCCCTGCAGTTTTAATGGAATGTTGGGAATGGGATAGAACAGCGGGTAAATATTCCCCAAATCCCTAAACTGATGGAACATCAGGAATGGGATATGATGGGGGGATAAATATTCCTAAATTCCTGCCAATCCTGATGGAATGTTGGGAATGGGATAGAACGGTGGGATAAATATTCCCCAAATCCCTGCAATTCCTGATGGAATATCAGCAATGAGACACAGTGGTGGGATAAATATTCCCAAATTCCCTGAGCTGGATGGAATATCAGAGTGGGATATAAAGGTGGGATAAATATTCCCAAATCCCTGCTGGTCCCGATGGAATGTCGGGAACAGGACACAATGGGGAGATTCCCGGGGCTGAGGGGACCTGGTGTCTCCGGGTCCTGACAGAGCCCAAGGAATGTTTGGGTGATGATCCCAGAAAAGTTTTGGGGCGTCCTGGGCAGGAGCAGGAGCGGGATGATGCCAGATCCCTTTTTTGTGGCTCATTATGGATGTCTCTCTCCTTTGGAGGTGGGGACAGGTCCGGGTTGTCCCCATGGAGCTGGGAAATGCTGATGGAATGGTTTCCCACCCCTGGATACAGGGATGGGAAAGGTTGGATAGGGATGGGATGGTCACCCCAAGGCCACCAACTCGTGTGGCCACAGAAAAAAACTCCTGGAATGTTTGGCATGGGAGGCACCTCTGCAGGTTCTCCAGAGCAACCAATTCCGAGACCTCGTCTCTCCTGTCTCTCCTCCATATCCAAAGGTTGGAGCTGGGTGAGAAAGGTTGGAGATCGATGGAAATTTTGGGAAAGGCTGGATAGGGATGGGAAGGTCGCTCCAAGGCAACCAACTTGTGTGGAAAAAAGGAAAAAACTCCTGGAATGTTTGGCATGGAAGGCACCTCTGCAGGTTCTCCAGAGCAACCAATTCCGAGACTTCGTCTCTCCTGTCTCTACTCCATATCTAAAGGTTGGAGCTGGGTGGGACAGGTTGGATAGGGATGGAAAGGTTGGAGATGGATGGAAAGAGTTGGGAAAGGTTCTGAATGGCTGGAGATGGATGGAAAGAGTTGGGAAAGGTTGGGAAAGGTTGGAGGAAGATGGGAAAAGTGGGAGATGGACGGGAAGGTTTGGAAGGGTTGGATATGGGTGGAAAGGTTGGATAGGGATGGAAAGGCCCCTCCAAGGCCACCAACTTGTGTGGCCACAGGAAAAAAGTCCTGGAATGTTTGGGATGGAAGGGACCTCCAAATGTTCTCCAGAGCAACCATTTCCAAGACTTCATCTCTCCTGTCTCCTCCATATCCAAAGGTTGGAGCTGGGTGGGACAGGTTGGAGATTGATGGAAATGTTGGGAAAGGCTGGATAGGGATGGAAAGGCCCCTCCAAGGCCACCAACTCGTGTGGCCACAGGAAAAAAGTCCTGGAATGTTTGGGATGGAAGGGACGTCCAAATGTTCTCCAGAGCAACCAATTCCGAGACTTCGTCTCTCCTGTCTCCTCCATATCCAAAGGTTGGAGCTGGGTGGGACAGGTTGGAGATGGATGGGAAGGTTGGGAAAGGTTCTGAATGATCGGAGGTGAATGGGAAGAGTTGGATAGGGATGGGAAGAATTGGGAAAGGTTCTGAAGGGCTGGAGATGGATGGGAAGGTTGGATAGGGTTGGAGATGATGGATGGGAAGGGTTGGAGATGTTGGATGGGAAGGTTGGATGGGGTTGGAGATGGATGGGAAGGTTGGATGTGGATGGAAAGGTTGGATGTGGATGGAAAGGTCATTCCAAGGCCACCAGCTCCTGAGGCCACAGGAAAAACCATCCTGGTGGTGATGGAACTCAAGGAATGTTTGGACAATGCCCTTGGAAAAGCTGGAACGGGACAAATCCAACCTGGAACCCTCCAAAGGAAGGGACAAACCCTTGATCCCGATCCAAGGGCTGAGAATTCCTTGGAATAAAATATTCCTGGGACCCGACGGTCGAGCCAGACAGGTTCTGGAACTCCTGGAGAACCTCCTGGAGAAATTCCAGCGGCAGCCGGGTGGGGGAACTGCCCCGGGGATTGCCATGGAATTCCGGCCTCTCCTGGCCCATCCCATCCCATCCCACCCCATCCCATCCCATCCCATCCCATCCCATCCCATCCCATCCCATCCCATCCCATCCCATCCCATCCCATCCCATCCCATCTTCCCCTAAATCCTCCTGTTCATCCCAACGGGATTTTCCTAAAAGGGAATTTTCTGGAATTAACCCTGGAATTCCATCCTGGTTTCCAACAGCTCTTCAAAGCAAATTCCCACTGCTGATCCTGGGTTTTTTCCCGTTGTTTTCCAATTCCTAAAAAACCTCAAACTGAACCTCAAAGTTCCTAAAACCTTTTAAGGAGACCCCGGACACCTCAGCCACCTTTAACTCCTTTCCTTCCTCCTAAAAAAATCCTAAATCCAACTCCAAAATTCCCAAATCCATTCCTCAGGAGATCCCAGGCGCCTCAGCCTCATCCTTTAGGGAAAGGTTTGCGTTGTTGTGGTGAAAAAAGTGGGATTGGGTTTTGGGATCGCAGCTCCACATCCCCCGTTTTCCAGGAACATGAAAATCCCGGAATGCTGGACTTGCAAAGCAAAAATTTGGGAATTTTGGGGTTGGATTTGGGATTTTTTAGGAGGAAGGGAAATGATTCCTGGGATTGAGGTATCTGGGGTGTCCTCAAAAGGTTTTGGGAATTTTGGGGTTGGATTTGGGATTTTTAGGAGGAAGGGAAAGAGTTAAGGGTGGCTGAGCTGGAGCACAGAACTCTGGGAGCTCCTCAGAGAAGGATTTGTGGGTTTGGGGTTGGATTTAGGGTTTTTAGGAGGAGCGGAAAAAGTTCCTGGGGCTGAGGTGCCTGGGGAATCCTGAGGAATGGATTTGGGTATTTTGGGGTTGGATTTGGGATTTTTTAGGAGGAAGGGAAAGAGTTAAAGGTGGCTGAGGTGTCTGGGATCTCCTTAAAAGGTTTTAGGAACATTAGGGTTGGGTTTAGGGTTTTTAGGAGGAGGAGAAAGAGTTAAAGGTGGCTGAGGTGTCTGGGGTCTCCTTAAAAAGTTTTAGGAATTTTGAAGCCGGATTTAGGATTTTTAGGAGGATGAGAAATGGTTAAAGGTGTCTGAGCTGCACAGAGAACTCTGGGATCTCCTGAGAGAAGGATTCGGGAGTTTGGGGTTGTTTTTAGGAACGAGTTCCTGGGGCTGAGGTGTTTGGGATCTCCTTAAAAGCTTTTAGGAATTTTAAGGTTGCGTTTAGGATTTTTTAGGAGGAAGGGAAATGGTTAAAGGTGGCTGAGGTGCACAGAGAACTTTGGGATCCCCTGAGGGATGGATTTGGGAATTTTGGAGTTGGATTTGGGATTTTTAGGGAAACGGAAAGAGTTAAAGGTGGCTGAGGTGTCCGGGGCCTCCTTAAAAAGTTTTAGGAATTTTGGAGTCGGATTTAGGATTTTTAGGAGGAGGGGAAATGGTTAAAGGTGCCTGAGGTGTCTGGGATGTCCGGACCGATGGATTAGGGAATTTTTGGGTTGGATTTAGGATTTTTAGGAGGAGGGGAAATGTTCCCTGCGGCTGAAGTGTCTGGGATCTCCTGAAAAGGTTTTAGGAATTTTGGGGCGGCGTTTAGGGCTTTAAGGAGGAGGGGAAATGGTTAAAAGTGCCTGAGGTGTCTGGGATCTCCGGGCCGATGGATTTGGGAATTTTAACGTTGGATTTAGGATTTTTAGGAGGACGGAAAAGAATTTCTGGTGCGGGAAAAAAACTCCGGGACCCGCTGAGAAAAGGATTTGGGAATTTTGGGGTCGGGTTTAGGGTTTTTAGGCGGAGGGGAAAGAGTTAAAAGTGTCTGAGGTGTCTGGGATGGATTTGGGATTTTTAGGGCTGGATTTAGAAATTTTTAGGAGGAAGAGAAGGAGTTAAAAGTGGCTGAAGTGTCTGGGATCTCCTGACCGATGGATTTGGGAATTTTAGGATTGGATTTAGGAGGAGGGGAAAGAGTTAAAGGTGGCTGAGCTGCACAGAGAACCCCTGACCGATGGATTCGGGAATTTTAGGGTCGGATTTAGGATTTTTTTTAGGAGGAAGGGAAAGAGTTAAAGGTTGAGGTGCAGCAGAGAACCCTGGGAGCTCCTGCCCGAGGGATTCGGGAAGTTTGGGGTTGGTTTTGGGGTTTTCATGCGGAAGGGAAGCGGCTCGCGGCGCATGTGAATGGCAGGAAAATTCTCCCTTTCCAAGGAATTCCTGGATTTCCCAGCAAATGGGAGCGAGCCTGGAAAGAGGAGGAAAAAAAAACCAATTTTTTTTTTTTTTTGGGAGAAGCATTGCGGGAACAGAGAGAGGCAGAGAAACGAAACTTGCCCCCAAAACCCCTCCTGACCTTTTTTCCTTTCACTTCTCGAATTTTCAACTTCCCGAAAGTTCAACTTCCCCCAAATCCGCGTCGACAAAATCCGGGATGACAAAATCCGGCCTGACAAAATCCGGGATTATTTAAATAAATAAATAAATAAAATAATAAAAGCTGGGGGGAAGAGGAGGAGCAGGAACTTTGGGGAGCCAAGATTTGGGATTTTGTAATCCACGGCTGCCGTGGGTGTTTGGGATTTGGGGCTCTGCCTCCAAATGTGGGAGGGAAAGATGGGAGGGAAAATTTCCAGCCTCGGGAACAGCGAGAATTCCCGGATTTCTGCGCCTCCCGGAGATTTTCCCAGCCGGGAATTTTCCTGCGCTGCCTCACTCCAGGTGGGTCCCTCCAAAATCCAGCGAATTTTGGGATTTCCTGCTTGCTTTTGGGATCAGTTTCATTTAATCCGGATGAAATTTGCGAGTGTTTTCCCCGTGTAGAAGCGGGATCAAATTCCAAATTTTCCCACAAAACCCCGCTTTTCCCTAAGGAATTTCAGCTCTTCTTAAGGAATTTCACTCCTGGCGAAAATAAAACCCCGATTTAAACGCGGTCCTTGCTCCCACCGCGGCTTTTCCAGGCGGGATTTCCAATCCTCCTCCTGCAGGGAGGGATTTTCCAGCCTCGCCTGCAATTCCAGGGCGGACGGAACAAAGCTGGGGAAGCCGCGGCCGTGCCAAGAGATGGAGAATTAAAGCCGGGCTGATAAGCTCGGTTTAACAGGTTTCTGTCCGGGAGGAGGCGATCCCATAAAAACCCTTCAGGAGTTTCGGAATTCCGTGCAAAGTCGGGATTCAAGGCTCGGTTTTGGGTGGGAAGCGGCGCTTTGGAGGCTTTTTAAAAATAATAAAGAATGAAAAGCAGAGGAGGGGCTGGGTTTAAACTTGGCTTTGTTTTGGGGCTGGGTTTAGTCTGTGGTTTAAACTTTGGTTTCGTTTGGGGCTGGGTTTAAGCTGTGGTTTCATTTGGGGCTGGGTTTAAACTTTCGTTTAAATTGGGGCTGGGTTTAAACTTTGCTTTAAACTTGGGGTTCCTTTGAGGCTGGGTCTAAACTTTGATTTCAGTTTGGGCTGGGTTTAAACTGAGGTTTCATTTGGGGCTGGGCTTAATCTGTGGTTTAAACTTCGGTTTCATTTGGGGCTGGGTTTAAACTTGGGGTTTATTTTGGGGCCGGGTTTAAACTTTGGTTTAAACTTGGGGTTTATTTTGGGGCTGGGTTTAAACTGTGGTTTATTTCGGGGCTGGGTTTAAACCGTGGTTTATTTTGGGGCTGGGTTTAAACTGGTTTCATTAGGGACTGGGTTTAAATTGGGTTTAAACTTTGGCTTAGTTTGGGGCGTGTTTTAAGCTTGGGTTTAATTTGGAGCTGGGTTTAAATTGGGTTTATGTGGGCCTGGCCTAAAGCTGAGGCTGTTTAGGTAAAACCCCTTTGGAACCTGCAGCTGCTCCCTGGAATGGCTTCAATCCCAAAGAGCAGGAAAATGGGAATTTTTGGGAATGTGGGTGGGATTATCCCAAAAAAAAACCCAACCCAGAGTGCTTTTGGAGGCCAAAAAATCCGGGAATTACGGAAAAATTTGGGAACAACAGGGAGGAACAGGGACTAAAGTTGGGAATTTGGAGATTCCTGATTCCAGAGCTGGGGTTTTTTTGGGAATAGGAGCAAAATAAACGTCGGGAAGCCTCCTGGGTTTAGGTTTGGTTGCTAAAATCAGCTCTGGTTAATCCCAGCCTAGCTGAGGCACAGGCCTGACCTGTTTGGGAATGTTGACATTCCAAAGGGGTTGGAAAAGCCTCATGCAAAGCACCCGGAATTCCCTTGGGAAAGGCTTTGGGCAGGAAAGCTCCCGGGGGGAATTTCTCTGGGAATTGGGGGAAATTCCTCCAGGAATTGTGGGAAATCTTCCTGGGAATTGGGGGAAATTTCTGCAGAAATTGGGAAAATTTTTCTGTGGGAATTGTGGGAATTTCCTCTGGGAATTGGGGGAATTTTCTTTGGGAAAAGGAAAACAATCCTGCTGGATTCCATTAATTCCTGAAGGAATTCATTCCCGGTTTTTCTGAATATTTTGTGGCCCTGAGATCATTGGGAATTTGGGAAAAGAGGGATGGGAATGGGAATGAGATGGTTGGGAAGAGATTTCTCCTTCATCCCGTGGATTTCTGGGATTTTCCCCTCTGGAATTCATCAGGATTACCACAAGGAATTAATTCCAGGCTTTCCAGCCTTGAGATCATGGGGAATTTGGGAATGAGTGAGGTTGGAAGAGATTTCTCCTTCATCCCTTGATTTCCAGAATTTTCTCCTGGGAAAACCCCTCTGGAATTCATTAGGATTAACACAAGGAATTCCAGGCTTTTCCTGATTATTGGGAATTTCAAAAAACAAGGCTGGGAATGAGTGGGACAGGAGTGAGAGTGGTGGGAAACGATTTCACTTTCATCCTTGGGATTTCCAGGATTTCTGTTGGAAAAGCCCCTCTGGAATGGGAAAATTCCCATCAGGATTAACACAAGGAATTAATTCCAAGCTTTTCCAGCACTGAGGTCATTGGGAATTTGGGAAAATTTGGGAAAATCCAGGAAAGCTGGGCTGGGTTGTCTCTGATTGAGCTGTTTGGTTTCTGTTTCTCTTCCAACTTTTCTCGAGGATTTTTGGGATTGACCCCACCCAAGAATGGGGCCAAGGGCAGGGAAGCTTTGCTGGAAATCCAAGGAAAAACCTTGGAGATGGAATCCGACGGATTTCCAGGGGTTTGATTCGTTCCCGCTGTTTTCCAGGCCATGTCCACAGCTGGAATTTCGGGAATTTTGGAATTGTTGCTCCAGCTGGAGGAAAACTTCTCCTCCTGCCTGGCCCGGATCGACGCCCTCATCATCAAACCTCTGCTCCAGGCAGGTAAATTCCGGAATTTTCTGGGAATTTTTCTATGGAATTCCCACCTGGAATCGATCTGGGAAGGGATTTCCAGCTGGAATTCCTGCTGGGAAGAGGAAATGTTTTGTGGGAATGTTTTCCTTAAAATCGGGAATGGGGAACAAGACCAGGGTGGTTTTTGGGATCAATCCGTGTTTTCATCGGGATCAGCGTTCCTGATCCAGGGAAATTCCAAATCCAGGGAAATTCCTGGCCCTGATTTTCCTGCGTGGGGCTTTTCCAGGAATTCTTTTTGGGATGACTCCAAGGAAAGTGGGAATTTTTCCCACCCTTGGGAAAAGCGTCCAGAGAGTTTGGGATAGAGTTTGTCCCATTCCAGCAAAAACAGCTCCATGGCCTCCAAAAATTCCTGGAATTTGCCCCTTTTTCCCCCTATTCTTCCCATTTTTTCCCCTCTCTATATTCCCAAATTATTTATATCCTTCCAGTCAAAGCAGCTTCAAAAATTCCCGGAATTTCCCTTTTTCCCCCCATTCTTCCCAATTTTTTCCCCCTCTATATTCCCAAATTATTTATTTCCTCCAGGAAAAATGGCTGCATGGACTCTGAAAATTCCTGGAATTTCCCCAATTTTTTCCATTTTTCCCATTTTTTTCCTTTTTCCCAAATTTTTCAATTTATTCCAGCAAAATGGCTCCCTGGCCTCTGAAAATTCCTGGAATTTCCCCCTTTTTTTCTTTTCATTCTTCCCATATTTTCTTTTCTCTGCATTCCCAAGTTATTCAATTCATTCCTTCCAACCAAAACAGCTCTGGTAAAAAAATCTTGAAATTTCCCATTTCTCAGAACTTCTCAACCACAAAATTCCACAAAAATCCCTTTGGAATTCCACTTTTCCCACAGGATTTTCCCAATTTTTCCCTCCCAGAGCCGCAGGATCCGAAGGAAAAGGAGAATTTCCAGCTTTTCGTGCTCCTCAACGATCGCTTCCAAACCCTCTGGAATTTCACGGAGGAGAATTCCCGGATCCTGAGGGGGAAATCTCAGTTGGAAAATTCCGGTTGTATCCAGGATTTTTACATCCTGTGGAAAGGAGAAGTTTTCCTCAGCCTCTACATCCAGTGAGTGTCGGAATATTTGGGAAAACAGGATTGGGTTGATCCCATTGGGAATATCGGGAAAAATTGGGATGGGAGCTCACAGAGGGAAAATATCCTTGGAAAATGGGTTGGGTGGGATTTTTCCAGGATTTTGTGAAATGTTATGGAGAGCTGAAATTCCATAAAAAGTCTTCAATTCCGCATTTTTGCTTCTCCATGGAAGCGGCCAAAGCATTCCCAGTTTGGGCTTTCCCAGTTTGGGCTTTCCCAGTTTGGGCTTTCTCAGGTGGATGAGGTTTTGGATGATCCAAAAGAATTTTCATGAGATTTTTTTCCTGTTTGTTTTTTTGGAATTAAACCCAGGTTTAATGTGGGATTTGCTGGGAAAATGTGAAATTTGCTGGGAGAAAATGTGGGATTTACTGAGAATTTTAGGTACAGAAAATGCAGATCTAGGAAGAAAATTTTGGGAAATATGAGATGGAAAAAGAAAACTTTGAGTTTTACTTGGAAAAATAAAACTCGGAGCCAGAGTGTGACAACTCCATTATTTCCATCCCAGAATTCCCAAATTTTTCCAATTCTGTTGGGAATTCTGTGGTGAATGAACAGCTCGGATCAGAAAATTCCTTTATGGAATTTTATTCTGTAAAATCTGATGGAAACAGATCCCAGGATTATCAGCACTTTTGCCTCATCCAAGTCTCCCAAAAAATCCTGGAATTAAGATTGGGAAAGAATTCCAAGATCTGATCCAACCTTTGATCCCAGTCCATCCAACATCTGGGCCTGCATTTGTCCAGAAGTGCTTTTATGGGATTAAAAAAAGCTGGAATCCATAAATTCATCCCGAATTTCCTTCTCAAACTCCTCCTTGGAATTTTTTCCAGGTATTTCGTCACCTTCGCCAACTTTGTCGTGGTCCAGGGCTTCGAGCAGGCCGCCAGGAGCAAGAGGTCAGCGGGTGGAAAATCCTTGGGAATTTTGGGAATCCTTGGGATGTGGGGACACCAGAGAATTCCAGAATTCCAGAATTCCAGAATGGTTTGGAAAATTCCCCAAAAAAATCCTCTCATCCTATTCTGGGCCAACTCCCACTGTGGTTGCTCCAAGCCCTTTCTAACCTTGGACAATTCCAGAATTGGATTTTCCTCTTCCCTTCTGGAGCTGGAAACTTGGGATTTGGGGATTTAGGGAAAAGATGGAATTGGAGAGAGGAATTTGGCTGGGAATTCCCACTTATCCCAGATTTTTATGGAAGCAGGGAATGGAAACATGGATTTCTAAGGAGCACATTCCCAATTTTTCCTTGGCTCCCACTATCCCAGGTTGCTCCAGGCTTTGTCCAGTTCCAAGATTGAATTTTCCTTTTCCACCCAACCCCAGCTCCTTCTGGAGTTGGAAACTTGGGATTTGGGGATTTAGGGAAAAGATGGAATTGGAATTCCCAGCCAAATTCCTTTCTCCAATTTATCCCAGATTTTTAGGAAGCAGGGAATGAAAACATGGATTTCTAAGGAGTGCATTCCTAATTTTTCCAATTTTTCCATGGCTCCCGCTCTCCCAGATTGCTCCAAACCCTGCCCAATTCCAGGATTGAATTTTCCTCTTCCCAACTACCCCCAGCTCCTTGTGGAGTTGGAAACTTGGAATATGGGGATTTAGGAATGGGGTGGGAATCTGGCTGGGAATTCCCACTAATCCCAGATTTTTATGAAAGAAGGGAATGAAAACTTGGATTTCTAAGGAGTACATTCCCAATTTTTCCATGGCTCCTGTTATCCATGGATGGATTCCCTCTTTCTCAGTTCCCTCTTTCCAACCACCCCCAGCCCCTTCCAGAGTTGGAAATTTAGGATTTGAGGATTTAGGGAAGGGGTGGGAATCGGGCTGGGAATTCCCACCAATCCCAGATTTTTATGGAAGCAACAACTGCAAACACAAATTTTTAACGAGCGCATTCCCGGATTTTTCACGCCTTTCTCCATCCTCACCACGCAGAAAGTTTGGAAAACAGAAGAGCAGGAATTCTGGGATAATTAACGACCCTTTCTCATGATTCCCAATTTTCCAGCGACGCCTGGAGGCTGCACAAGGCGGTGCTGAAGGAATTCCTGCGGGATTTCACCTCGGAGAGCTCCCTGGGCCTGGCCCTGCACTTGGTGCTCCACAAACCCTTCCAGGAGCACATCCAGAGCTACCTGCAGCTCCTCTCGCAGCTCCAGGAGCAGCTCCAGGAGGTGGGAATTCCCTGGAACGCTCAGGGGATCTTCTTGATGGGTTTTGTGGGAAGAAACATTCCCTAAAATCCAACCTGGAACTCCTTTCCTAAATATTCCTGAAAATCTAACCTGGAACTTGTTTGGCCCGGGATGGACAGATTGCTGAATATTCCCAAAAATCCAACCTGGAATTTTTTTTCCTAAATATTCCCTAAAATCCAGCCCGGACCTGTTTTGATCCAGAATGGACATGTTGCTAAATATTCCCAAAAATCCAAACTGGAACTCCTTTCCTAAATGTTCCCTAAAATCCAGCTTGGAATTCCTTTCCTAAATGTTCCCAAAAATCCAACCTGGATCTTTTTTGATCTGGGATGGATGTGTTGCTGAATATTCCCCAAAATCTAATCTGGAGCTCCTTTCCTAAATATTCCCTAAAATCCAGCCGGGACCTTTTTTGATCCATGGTGGACATGTTGCTGAATATTCCCAAAAATCCAACCTGGGCCTTTTTTGATCCAGAATGGACGTGTTGCTAAATATTGCCAAAAATCCAATCTGGAAATCCTTTCCTAAATATTCTCCAAAATCCAACCTGGAACGCCTTTTCTAAATATTCCCAAAAATCCAGCCTGGACCTTTTTTGATCCAGAACGGACGTGTTGCTAAATATTCCCTAAAATTCAATCCGGACATTGATAAATATTCCCAAAAATCCAACCTGGACCTTCTTTGCTAAATATTCCCTAAAATCCACCCTGGACCTCCCTCATTCCAGGCAGGACACGATGCTGAATATTCCCAAATGTTCTCCCTGGCCTTTGTTAAATATAAATATTTCAATTTAATGTTTAAATGGATAAATATTCCCTAAAATCCTGCCTGGACCTCCGTTGACCCACATTTCCTGGAGTTTTGCTGTCCTTTCCCAGGGCTCGGAGCGGGACGTGGTGGCCACTGTGGCGCAGGAATTTGGGAAGCTGGAATCCTTCATCAGCCAGGTCCTGGATGAAGCCGTCTTCACCAAGGAGCTCTGGAAATCCCTGGGCTACAAATTCACCGTGAGTGCCAAGGGAATGGAACAGGGATGGGGAATTTGGTGTGGATGGGGAATTTGATAAGGATGAGGAATTTGGTACGGATCGGGCATTTGATATGGATGGGGAATTTGATATGGATGGGGAATTTGATATGGATGAGGAATATGGTATGGACTGGGAGTTTGATAAGGATCAGGAATTTGATATGGATGAGAAATTTGAAGTGGACTCAGAATTTGTTAAGGATAAGGAATGAGATATGTATGGGGAATGTGGTATGGATCAGGAATTGGAAATGAATGGGGAATTCGACAAGGATGAGGAATTGGAAGTGGATGGGGAATTTGATAAGAATGAAGAATTTGATACGGATTGGGAATTTGGTATGGGTTAGGAATTAGATATGGATCAGGAATCTGAAGTGGATTGGGAATTTGATATGGGTCAGGAATATGGTATGGACTGGGAGTTTGATAAGGATCAGGAATTTGATATGGATGAGAAATTTGAAGTGGACTCAGAATTTGTTAAGGATAAGGAATGAGATATGTATGGGGAATGTGGTATGGATGAGGAATTGGAAGTGGATGGGAAATTTGATAAGAATGAAGAATTTGATATGGATTGGGAATTAGAAGTGGATGGGGAATTGGATAGGGAATTTGATAAGAATGAAGAATTTGATATGGATTGGGAATTTGGTATGGGTCAGGAATTAGATATGGGTCAGGAATTTGATAAGGATGAGGAATTTGGTATGGACTGGGATTTTGAAGTGGATTCAGAATTTGTTAAGGATGAGGAATCAGATATGTGTTGGGAATTGGAAGTGGATGGGGAATTGGATAGGGAATTTGATAAGAATGAAGAATTTGATACGGATTGGGAATTTGATATGGGTCAGGAATATGGTATGGATTGGGAATTTGATAAGGATGAGGAATTGGAATTGGATGGGGAATTTGATATGGGTCAGGAATTTGATAAGGATGAGGAATTTGGTATGGATCGGGAATTTATTATGGATTGGGAATTTGAGGCTGGAATTCAACAGAGCAGAGTTGGGTGGAAGAGTTGGAGGAATTCCCTGGGGTTTCAAAGCTGAGTTTGTGTCCCAAGTGTGTCACTGTCACTGGAACCCCAAGCCAGAGGGAATTTGATGTGGATTGGGAATTTCATATGGATCATGAATTTGATATGGATCAGGAGTTTGATTTTGATTGCAAATTTGATATGGATGTGACATGGATTTGATATAGATCAAGGAATTGAGGATTGAAGTTGACAGAGCGGAGCTGGGTGGAAGAGTTGGAGAAACTCAATGGGGATTTCAAAGCCGAGTTTGTCACTGATGCTGGAACCCTGAGCCACAGGGAATTTGATATGAATTGAGAATTTGGTGTGGATCAGGAATTTGATATGGATCGGGAATTTGGTGTGGATCAGGAATTTGATGTGCATTGAGAATTTGGTGTGGATCAGGAATTTGATATGGATCGGGAATTTGGTATGGATCAGGAATTTGATATGGATCAGGAATTTGATGTGCATTGAGAATTTGGTGTGGATCAGGAATTTGATATGGATCGGGAATTTGGTAAGGATCAGGAATTTGATATGGATCGGGAATTTGGTAAGGATCAGGAATTTGATGTGCATTGAGAATTTGGTACGGATCAGGAATTTGATGTGGGTTGAGAATTTGGTATGGACTGGGGGTTTGAGGATTGAAGCTGACAGAGCAGAATTGGGTGGAAGATGAATTTGCGTCCCAAGCGTGTCACAGTCACTGGAACCCCAAGCTGCCTGATCCCTGCAGGAATTCCTGCCTGGAATTCCCTGTCCTCTCCCAATCCTGGCTTTTCCTGCTGCTCCAGGACGTGCTGTGTGTCCCTGAGAGGAGGCTCCTGGAGGACAGCAGGAACCTTCCCATCACGTCCGGCTCCGCCCGCTCCGAGCGGCTCCTGCTCTTCGACGACGTCCTGGTGCTCATCCAGGTGAGCCCGGGATCCTCCTGGGAAGGGAGCACGGATAAATGGACCCGAAATTCCAGTGGAATGGCAGAAATGTCAGGAATTTCCATAGGAATGGTGGTAAAATTCCAGTTTTTTGGTGTTGAACTCACAGCAGAGTTTGGCTGTTGGGAAAACTTCTCAGAACCATCTGCGTGTGGTTGGCTCTGGAAAATAAAGGAAATCTAGGAAGGAGTTGAGGAGATCCACAGAATATTTTTCTAGGAAGTGTGGATTGTCCACCATCACAGGCATCTTTTGAGTGGTCCACATCCTTTTCCACAGGGAATTTTGGCCCTTGGTTATTCCAAGGGATTTGGTGGATCAAGGATGACATTCCATGAACTCCCACGCATTGGAATAAACAGGATATTCCATGTTTGTGCCATGGCTGCAGATTTGGAGGTGGTTTTGGGGCTATTTTGGGAATTTCGGGGTGTGGGGATTTGTTCCCATGAGGGAATTCCAGCTTGGCTCGTGCCGTGGCTGGGATGGGAACACGAGATCAGCAAATCCATGGAATTACCTCCATGTTCAATCCATGATTTCCATTTGTGTCTCACTTGATGCTGCTGAGCTTTATGGAGGTTTGGGAATTCCAACTGAATTGGGATTGACCTGTTGGGAATTTTGATGTCCCTTCCTTTTCTGTTCTCCTAAACCTGGGAAAACACAGTGGAATTCCTTGGAAAACTCCATCCCTCCAGGCAGCAGCTCTGTGTGAACAGCTGGATGTGAGGCAGGAAAGGAGATGAGAAATTAAAATTTTCCTTTTATTCCAGTTGTTGGAGTTTGTTTTGTTTGGGTGCTGCTGATCCCAAAAGTGACTCCTTAAATTTGGGATTTCTGGGATATTTTTGGTGGACTCCACCCGGAGTCCAAATCCTAAATAAATCTGGAATGGACTGGATGGAAAGGGAGCTCAAAGATGATCCATTCCCACCCCATTCCATGGTTCCTGGTTGCTTCAGGCCTTGTCCAACCTTTCCTTGGATACTTCCAGGGATGGGCAACCACAAATCTCTGGGAATATTGGCCGGAATGATTTGGGAATGTTGCCATGTGATAGGGAAGGAACTCCTGTGGAGATCAGGGTCATGTGGGGATGTTTTAGTCCTGGATGTGGCCACGGAATTTTGGAAGAGCTTTAGGAGTGTTCAAACGAGAACTTCCCTCCTTTTCTGGTGGCTTTTCCATCTCCAAGGTCTCTCCTCCCAGTGTGAGATGGATGGATCAAAAAGTTGGGAATTTCTGCTGCCACTCCAGCTCTGCCATTCCATGGATGTTTCCAGCAATAACAGGACCATCTTTCCCCTTTTCTTTCCAGGGAAACGGCTTCCAGAGTTTTGATCTGAAGCTGGTGTGGGTGGATGAAAACTGTGGAGAGAAATCGGCTCCAGGACTGTGAGTGAGAAATTCCCACTGGGGGTTAAATAAAAGGAATAAAAATGTTCAGGTTGATGGAAAAATGATCCAAAGCTTTGTCCCGTCTCCTTTCCAAGCCATGGGATTGGGCTATGAATAATGGGATCTCACCAGCTTGGAATTTGCTGCCAGATTGAAATCCCAGAATTTTTGAGGTTGAAAAAGCCCTCTGGGATCATCAAATCCAACCTGTGTGTCCCATCCCCACCTTGTTCCCAGCCCAGAATTCCTTGGACACCTCTGGGGATGGACACTCCAGACCTCCCTGGGCAATTCCAAGGCCTGACCACGTTTTCCATGAAAAAATTCCTGCTGCTGTCCAACCTGACCTTCCCCTGGCACAACCTGAGGCTGTTCCCTCTCATCCCATTTGTTGCCAATGAATCCCAAAATTCATTAATCCAGCCCTGGAGAACTTGAGATCTCTCCAGAAGAACCACGTGGGAAAGCACCAGGATCTCCAGGAGGGGAATGGGAAGAGCTGATGGATTGGGAATTGTGTTTTCCATCCTTTTGTTTCCCTCCCAGGCACAGCCTACGCATCACAACCCCGGAAGAGACGTTCGTCCTCTCCACCAAGGACCCTCAGATGAAGGTCAGGCTTTGGGATTTTCCCATCTCTTTAGTATTTAAAGCAGGATAATCATTCTGGTGAAGGTGGGCTGGGATTTTTGGCTCCTTTTCCCCAAAAAATCCTGCATTAGATGGCCAGAGGTGGCTCAGACTTGATGGCTGGTGAGGAATGCTGGTTGGAACCCGCCGGTTTCTTGCTGCTTTTCCTGAAGGACAGGCCTATCCCACAGGCAAATCAGCTTGAAATTTGTCTTTCTTTTTTTTTTTCATATCCAAGTGGAATTTTTCCCTCTTTTTCAACATCCAAGTGGAAATTCCTCCTGTTGAAGTGAGGGGGAGAACGACCATCCTATAATGCATCGAACTCCGAATTTATTGATCGATCAGTCACTTTAAATAACAGTGTTAATTAACTTCATGCATATTCCAAAATCCAGGTTTACGATAGGCTAACAGAGAAAACTCTAACCACTCCTTTTGTTTTACAATACCGTTGATTATTTACACAAAATAAAACCAGTGTTCTCACTGTGATATGAACGTTTCCCAAAACTTCCACATCTGTTCCCAGGGTGCCATCTTTTCCCAGAGAGGATGTTACATTTGTTATGGGAAGACTGCCTGAGAACCTTATTGTTTATACAATGATGCCTGAGAGAGACTAATTGTTTATAGAAGTCAGGCTGGGAACTGCTTCACAGCTACCTGTTACTTTTCTCTCAATTGCATGGCTTCATGGCCTTTTTCTTTAAGCCATGCTTGAACTAAACTCCTGACATCCTCCCTCCCAGCTGTTGTGCCTCGCTGCAGTATCCACCTTCCAGGAGATCCCCTGTGGAAGCTGCAGAAGGGCTTTGATGGGAACCCACAAGCTCCTCGCCGCTTTCCTGCAGTTGTCTCCGGTTGATTTTCAGGGATTTGTGCTCATTCCGTGTTTTCCGTGCCCGCAGGCCGTGTGGAGGTGGAAGCTGGAGCAGGCCGTGCGCCAGGCGCTGAACGGGAAGCGGGATTTCCCTCTCTGGGGCCGCAGCGGGGAGGGCAGCGAGGCCCCGTCCCGACGCTTCTTCAGCTACGTCTTCCGCATGGAGGGACGGCTCCGCGGGGCCACCTACGAGGGGGAGTGGCTCTGGGGGAAACCCCATGGCAAGTAAGGAACCTTCTGGGCCACTTTTCCAAGGGGGAATAAGGTTGGAAGTGGTGGTTTGGCATTTCCATGAAGGCCGGGAAAGATATTCGAGGTCAACCCATGCATCTCCAGGTCACTTGACCACATCATGAAGCCTGTCCACAGTTTTCTTGGCAGGCTCCAGGGGGCCGCCTGTGAAGGAGAGTGGCTCTGGGGAAAGCCCCATGGCAAGTAAGGAACCTTTCGGGCCCCTTTTCCAAGTGGGAATAGGGCTGGAAGTGCTTGGAGTTTCCATGAAGGTTGGGAAAGATCTCCAAGGTCAACCCGAACTTCTCCAGGTCACTCATGAAGGGGCTGCTCCTTTTTGGGCAGGCTCAGGGTGGCCATCTACGAGAGTGAGTGGCTCTGGGAAGGAACCTTCTGGGCACCTTTTCCAAGTGGGAATAAGGTTGGAAGTGCTGGTTTGGAGTTGCTGTGAAGGTTGAGAAAGACCTCCAAGGTCAACCCAAACTTCTCCAGGTCACTTTTGAAGGGGCTGCTCCTTTCTGGGCAGGCAGAGTAACCACTTATGAGGGTGAGTGGCTCTGGGAAGAACCTTCTAGGCCTCTCTTCCAAGTGGGAATAAGGTTGGAAGTGCTTGGAGTTTCCATGAAGGTTGGGAAAGATCTCCAAGGTCAACCCAAACTTCTCCAGGTCACTCAAACATATCATGAAGGGGCTGCTCCTTTTCTGGGTGGGCTCCACCTATGAGGGTGAGTGGCTCTGGGAAGGAACCTTTTAGGCCTCTTTTCCAAGCGGGAATAGGGTTGGAACTGCTGGTTTGGAGTTGCTGTGAAAGTTGGGAAAGATCTCCAAGGTCAACCCAAACATCTCCAGGTCACTCATGAAGGAGCTGCTCCTTTTCTAGGCAAGCTCTGTGGGGCCACCTACGAGGGAGAGTGGCTCTGGGGGAAGCCCCATGGCAAGTAAGGAACATTTTGGGCCCCTTTTCCGAGTGGGAATAGGGCTGGAAGTGTTGGTTTGGAGTTTCCGTGAAGGTTGGGAACGATCTCCAAGCTCACTCAGCCACCTCACCAAGGGTCTGCTCCTTTTTTTGGCACTTCCAGGGTGGGGTTAAGATCAAAATTTGATTCTTATCGATGATGTGGATGTGAATCCAGGCCTGGCTCTCTTGGTCCCTGCCTCACTCATTCCCAGAGGGAATTCTGGCCTGGAGAGCAAGTTTAGCAAAGCCTGAGTCCTAAAACTTGGGATTTATTGTGGGCATCTCATCGGTGGTTCGTGGATTAAATCCTAAAGGCTGCCCCAGAAATGTGGTGTTGGTCACCCTGATACTGCATGAGCTGGTGCCTCTACTTAGGATTTAGCCTGGGCCTAAAACTGAGATCTCAGCCTGGGATATGAAAATCTCACCCTCACAATGAGGAAAATCCCCAATAAAAACATTTTGGGGAGAATTTTATTTATATTTATTTTATTTCATTCTCTGCTATCAGAATCACTCTGAACTTTATCCAAACTTGAACATCCAAACTTTTATCCCAGGAATTAAGAGAAGCTTAAATCCAAAAGGAGCTAAAATGGTAACATTGGGAAATGTTCAATAAATCCAAGTTCAAGTGAAGGAATGTCTGTAAATCAAAGATCCCAACCAAAACTTTCTGGACATAGGATAGAGAACATTGGGGTTTTTTTGGGAAGAAATCTGGAATATGACCAATCTGCTCAGCCACCAAAACACTGGGAAATTTTATTTCCCATGAGTTTTACACAGTTTGCTCTGGAAGCAAAAAGGATAGAGAGAAACTCAGTTTGAGAGAGCCTTAGAATAATGAAAGAATCCAGAATATAAATGGCTTGGAAGGGATTTGAATCCAGTTCCAGCCCCAAATCCAAAACTGAATTCTGAATATTCTGTGGAAGAGATTGTGTCCTGGAACAGCATCAAAGGAGCGTTTAGGGCAGGAGACCTTGGGGTCATCCCCACCCTCACTCCCTCAAAACCATCTCCTGG
The DNA here is from genome assembly GCF_027887145.1 of Ammospiza caudacuta. Classification (NCBI taxonomy): domain Eukaryota; kingdom Metazoa; phylum Chordata; class Aves; order Passeriformes; family Passerellidae; genus Ammospiza; species Ammospiza caudacuta. Next base: position 1,642,657 of record NC_080593.1, read on the forward strand.
TTTTTGTCCTCTCCTGCCTCAGGGCTGGAAAACTGGGATTAATCCAAACCTCTCCTGACCCCAAGCAGTGATTTGGGTGAGGCATCCCAGGAGATTTGTGCCAGAATTCAGGGACTTCAGGTGTTAAATTCCTTGGATTTGAGTTCCCTTCCCACTGCTGGAATTCCTCTGCTGTGATTTTGTTTCTGGAAGGTTCCCGAGCAGCATCCTGGCCTTGGTGGCTGCTCAGGGATTTCCAAGGGAAGAGCACGTGGGCAGAGCTGTGGGAGTGGGAATTTGGGCTCTTTGGCAAAAACATCGGCATTCTCCAGCTCCATTCTGCCTGTCCTGGAATTCCAGAGCTCTCCAGTGGCTCTCCTGGAATTTCAGGTGACCTGGGCTGGGAGAAGGCCAGACTCCCACTCACATGCGGCCTAAACATCCTTGTGCCTGGAGCAGACCTGAAATTATGGAATATCCTGAGTGGGAAGGGCTCACAGGGATCAAGCCCTGTACAGATCCCAACAACCCCACCCTGTCCAACCTCCTGGAGCAGCCTTGGGATTGTGCCCATTCCTTGGGGAATGTTCAGTGCCCAACACCCTCTGGGGGAAGAACTTTTCCCTAAAATCCAACCTAAACCTGGCCCAGCTCCAGCTGTTCCCTCACCCCTTTGGCTGCTCCCCTTTTCTATTCAGTCCCATAAAGCCAAAGGAGATTCAATTTTAAATTAAAATTAAAATATTGAAATTTCAAACACATCCAACCGATCCTCTGGAAAACTTGGAGAAGAGCCACTCTCGTGGAGGTGTTTGAAACAACAACCTGGGTGAAAGTCAAACAACCTCCTCACGGTTTTGGTGTTGCACCATCTCCTGGCAAACCGACCCAGAGGAGGTTTGGATTTATTGTTGGGAAAGAATTCCTGGCTGGGAGGGCGGGGAGGGGCTGGGATGGAATTCCCAGAGAAGCTGTGGCTGCCCCTGGATCCATGGAAGTGCCAAGGCCAGTCTGGAGCACCTGGGGCAGTGGGAGGTGACCCTGGCATGGGGTTGGAACTGGATGTTCTTTAGGATCCCATCCAACCCCAAAAATGCCACAATTCCATGATTTTGAGTTGTTCCAGTTGGGGTTTTGAGGCAAAGCAAACGAGCTCAGCATCATCGTGGAGGGAAAATACTCCAACATTCCCTGAGGGGTTCCAAAGCCTTGGCCTCCAGCTCCAAAAAGAGATCAGAATTCCTCAAATCCCCGATATTTCCTCAGCCTAATTCCCAGTTTATTTCCAAGCTCAAGATCTATTTAAACTCAATTTGGGAAGGAACTCCCAAATGGCTGGGAGGGTGGGGAGGGGCTGGGATGGAATTCCCAGAGCAGCTGTGGCTGCCCCGGATCCCTGGCAGTGCCCAAGGCCAGGCTGGACACTTGGAGCAGCCTGGGACAGTGGGAGGTGTCCCTGCCCATGGGATGAGAAGATCTTGAGGGTCCTTCCAAGCCAAAGCATTCCAGGATTTTGTAATTCCATTGTGTCCAGCTGGGGAACGTGCAGGGATCGGATTTTCTGGGCCGAGGCCGGAATTGAAGCTCTCAGTGGGTGTGGGTGGAGTGGGATTCCGGGAGGGAGGGAAATCGCTGCGGAGCCGGGCACGGCCGGGCAGGAATTTCCCTGGCATTGCCCATTCCCGGCTCTCCTTGCTGTGGGATCAGCTCCTGGAATCACTTTCCAGCCCCACAGAGCATGGGATGAACGATCCCTTGGGAATGGTTTTCCTCTCTGCTTTCCCGGTGGCTGAGCCGCTGGAATTCCAGGCTGTGGTGTCACCGTGCCCACGGGGATGGGCCAGGCAGGAACTGCAGCTGGATTAATCCCTGTAATTAATTCAGGATCAGGTGCAAGGTCCCAAAGGCACGAGGCAGCACCTCCAGAAAATACTTTTGGGATTAGGGAATGGAATGGGTTCTTCCCACTGAGCCCAGAGCAGGAAAACATTATGGGATTAAATCCTGGTGCTGGAAACCAAGGCCTGGGGGTGCCTTTTGTGTCTCTGTGCTCCGAGGAACATTTTGGATGTTTGCCATCAAATCTGGGAATGGTTTGGGTTGGAAAGAACTTTGGGAAAGATCCAATTCCACTCCCCTGCCATGGGCACCTTCCAAGCTCCATCTAAGCCCGTGTAAATGTTTAGGCTGGGCTTTGGCAGGTGCTGTTCCATGTGGGAATGTTGTGGTGTCCCTTGTGAGAGAATTCCTTGGCTTCCAGGGGGACGCTGAAGTGGCGCGATGGACGCAACCACGTTGGCGATTTCCAGGAGGGCCTGGAGCACGGGTAAGCCTTGGAAAACAGGACATTCCCTGCTTTGAAATTAAACTGGAATGGTTCCTGCCAGAGGGTGGAACCTGGAGAGAAGGACTGACACTGACTGACCCCAGAGGTTGAAATGTGATCCCAGATCCCAAAATCCGTGGGAATTTATTCCTAGGAAGTGTCTTAAAGTTATTTTTAGATCTCTTTAAAACCTCACTTAAATGAGTTTTTTCTTCAAGATTTAAGAAGCCAATCCATGAAATTCCAGTATAATTTATCTCAATTTTATTGGAAATAGGACCTCAGGATTCCTCATTTTTCCAAAGGTGGGGGAAAATCCCAAACACTTTTGTTGGAAATCCCAGAACATTTAACTCAGCCCCTAAAATGGGAAAGGGGGAAAGAGGGGAAAACAGAACTGAAAGAAACTCTGGAGAAGGAACAGTGAGGATCTGGGAGTGCAGCTCCCAAAGGGATGAGTTTTCCTATGGGAAAAGTCCAGTGGCACCTGGGAAAAGTGTCTCAGGTAGAGCTGATCCAAGCACATAAACATTGGGAATTTGGACAATCCCTGGTTTTTAACTTCATCTGCTACAATGGAGTTGCTGTTTTTAATACAGACATTCCCATCCAGTTGGAATCTGATCCCAGATCCACAAATCCATGGGAATTTATTCGTAGGAAGAGTCTTAAAGTTATTTTTAGTTCCTTTTATAAACCTCACTTAAATGAGGAGTTTTACAGAAAAAAACCCAATCCCATGAAATTCAAATTGATTTTTAAACTTCAGCCACTATAACGGAGTCACTATTTTCTGTGCTGACCTTCTCCATGCAGACATTTCCATCCAGTTGGACTCTGATCCCACATCCCCAAATCCATGGGAATTTATTCCTAGGAAGAGTCTTCAAGTTATTTTTAGATCCTTTTATCAACCTCATGTCAGGAGTTTTTACAGAGAAAAAAATCCCATGAAATTGCAGTTGGTTTTTAAACTTCATCCACTGCAACGGAGTCGCTGCTTTCTGTGCTGAGCTTTTCCATGCAGACATTTCCATCCAGTGGAATCTGATCCCACATCCCCAAATCCATGGGAATTTATTCATAGGAAGAGTCTTAAAGTTATTTTTAGATCCTTTTATAAACCTCACTTAAATGAGGAGTTTTACAGAAAAAAACCCCAATCCCATGAAATTCCAGTTGGTTTTAAAACTTCATCTACTGCAATGGAGTCACTGCTTTCTGTGCTGAGCTTTTCCATGCAGACATTTCCATCCAGTTGGACTCTGATCCCACATCCCCAAATCCATGGGAATTTATTCACAGAAAGCATCTTAAGGTTGCTGTTAGATCTCTTTAAGACCTCATTTAAATGAGAAGTTTTTTACAGAACAAAAATCAACCCCATGGAGTTCAAAATGGTTTTTGAAGTTCATCCACTACAATGGAGTCATCCTTTTCCATGTTGACCTTTTTGATGCTGACTTTTTTTCCATCCCAACCTTTTCCATGCTGATTTTTCCATGCTGACCTTTTCCATGCTGACATTTTTTTTCCCATGCTGACCTTTTCCATGTGCCCCCATCAGATTTGGGATCTGCCTGGTCCCGCGGCGCTCCGAGGATCGCTACGACTGCTACAAGTGCCACTGGTACCAGGGCAAGATGAGGGGCTATGGAATCTGTGAGTAAGTAAAATCCAGGATGGGTTCCAGGGAAAAGGGGGTTCCAGGGATTTAAAGTGGGAAATGCTCCCTGAAATCTTTCGAGCCTGGTCTGGAAATGCTTTGTGGGCATTTAGAATTCCAGAATTGTTTGGGAGCTTGAGGATGATGCCGTTCCATGGGCAGGGACACCTCCCACTGTCCCAGGGTGCTCCAGCCTGGCCTTTGACATTCCAGGGATCCAGGGGCAGCCACAGCTGCTCTGGGAATCCCATCCCAGCCAGGAATTCCCAATTCCCAATCTCCCATCCATCCCTGCCCTCTGGCACTGGGAGCCATTCCCAGTGTCCTGTCCCTCCATCCTTGTCCCCAGTCCCTCTCCAGCTCTCCTGGAGCCCCTTCAGGCCCTGCAAGGAGCTCTGAGCTCTCCCTGGAATTTTCTCCTCTGAGGTGACCCCAAATGCTTTGGCCCCTGCTAACACGGGGCTGTGCCTGGTTCCTGCTCATCCCTATCCCTGATTTCTCCATGCCAAGTGGGACAGACCCAACATTCCAGCTGGGATAGGCCTATGGCATAGGCCTGTCCTCCAACCTGGATGTTCTGCTTCTTTGTTCGAATTGGAGCTGCTCTTCCCAGAGGGACCTGTCCAGGGAAGGGCTGGTGGCCACCACAAAGAGCTGGATCCAAGCTTGGCCTCCTTCCTATGGATCCAATTTTCCAGCCTGGATTCACCAGAGCTTCCTGTGCCCAGGCTGGTGAGAGGTCAGTTCTTGAATGGCCTCTCCCAGGACAACTCCAAGCCCATGTGTTGAGTCCTTGGATAATTTGGGAAGCTCTGGAATGTCCGGTTTGGGTGATGCACATTCCCAACAGCAAACAGGGATCCAATTCAATGCCGTGGGGAAAATCCTTGGAATATTTTGAGATGGATGAGCCTGATCTCCTCACTTGCCTGGTTTTCTACTCCAGGAGTAGCTGTCAAATATTCCCAGGCTGGAATTGCACCCCTCTTCCTGCAGGTACGGGAATGACCTGGTCTACAAGGGCTACTTCAAGGACAACGTGCGCCAGGGCTTCGGGATCCTGGAGAACTTCTCGGCTGAGCATCCCTTCAGATACACGGGACAGTGGGAAAACGACAAAAAGAACGGATATGGAGTCTGGGAGGACAAGCAGAGGTAAAGTGGGATGGATCTGAGGTGCAGGAATGTTGAGTTTGCAGGAAACCCCCACAAGGGAAGGGATGAGAGTCTTGACTCCATGTTTCAGAAGGCTGATTGATTATTTTATGATATATATTATATTAAAAGAAAATTATGTATTAAAACTACAGTAAAAGAATAGAAGAAATAGAAAGGAATGAAAATAAAATCTTGTGACTGACCAGAGAGTCTGAGCCAGCTGACTGTGATTGGCCATTAATTAGAAACAACCACATGAGACCAATCCCAGATGCACCTGTTGCATTCCACAGCAGCAGATAATCATTGTTTACATTTTGTTCCTGAGGCCTCTCAGCTTCTCAGGAGAAAAATCTTAGCAAAACAATTTTTCATACAATATGTCCGTGACACAGGGGTGTGGTTATTAATTGTTGTGGTGTTGTTGTGGGTCCTCAGGACAAGGGAAGAGATGAGAATCTTGACTCCATGTTTCAGAAGGCTGATATGACATTACGTGACATTACGTGACATTATGTGACATTACATTGATATGATATATAATATGATAATATAATATTATATATTATTTTATATATAATATATATTATATTATGTATAATATAATATATAGCATATATAGCATATATTGCATATATTATATATGTATAATATATAATACGTATAATATGGTAATCCCATATGATAATATACTATTATCATATTATATTATCATATCATATCATATTATATTATATAATAATGTAATATTATCATAATATATTATATTATATTATATTATATTATATTATATTATATTATATTATATTATATTGATATATTAAAACTACACAAAAAGAATAGAAGAAAGGATAGCAAGGAATAGAAAGGAATGAAAATAAAATCTTGTGGCTGCTCACAGACTCGACACAGGTGGCTGCCATTGGTCACCAAGTAAAAACAATTTCACACGCTGGGTGAACAATTCTCCAAATCACATTCCAAAGCAGCAAAACGTGGAGAAGCTGAAACTTCCCAGCTTCTCAGGAGAAAAAAGATCCTGGCAAAAGGATTTTTCATGAAATATGTCCAGGACATGGGACAGCTTTGGGTTTGGTGGGATAAATCCTGGAGATGTGGGATGGATGGTTGGGGATGTAAGGCTTGAATTCCTTGGAAAACACTCCCAGAGCTCAGTTTGTGTGGGACTGCCAGCCTGGGGCGTTGTGTCAGGAAAAACCACCCTGAGCAGGACAAATCCGACGGATTGAGAGCTGGGAAAAGTGGGAACATCCATCACTTGGGGTCTCCTTGCATTCCAGAGCGGAGAGGTACATCGGGATGTGGTTGGATGACCACAGACACGGAGAAGGCATCGTGGTGACCCAGTCGGGGCTCTGCTACCAGAGGACGTTCCATGCGGATAAAATGGTGGTGAGTCCAAGATTTCCGTGGAATCTGGGAATCCCTGAGATGGGGAATCCATCACTGAGGGCAAGATCGAAGTTTCATTCCCAAATTCATCCTGGAGGACAAAGAGGGTTTGGAGATCAGGGAAAGGTTCTGCCCGCAGAAGGTGCTCGGGATGGACACTCCCAAGGGAATGGGCACATTCCAAAGGCTGCCAGAGCTCCAGGAATGTTTGGAAAACTCTCCAGGAAAGGATGGGATTGTTGGGATCTCTGTGCAAGGCCAGGGGTTGGGTTTGGATCCTTGTGGGCCCTTCAGGATATTCCATGATTTTCCCACAATCATGGTTTGGAAGAACAAGGTTTTGTTTTTTCTCCCCTTTCAGAGGGATTGATGGGATTTTGGGAAGGAATTCCTGGGTTGGAGGGGTTGGGATGGAATTCCCAGAGATTTGTGGCAGCCCCTGGAATGTCCAAGGCCAGGTTGGAGCACCCTGGGACCGTGGGAGATCCCTGCCCATGGATCCTGAAGGTCCCTTCCAGCCCAAACCATTCCAAGAATTCCAGAGCATTCCATCTTCCCTGGAAATCATGAGATCCTTATTTTTCCAGTGGGAATTCACTCATCCAGTTCATGGAATGTTGGGAATTTGGTGGGGAAAGCAAAGGGAATGGGCATTGGAATAAAAACATCCTTCAAAAAACCCCAACCCTAAAAAATCCATCCTTAAAAAAAAACCAACAACAACCCCATTCCCACTTCCTGAATTAGGGAAAAATGGTTTTTATTGGGTTTTATACGACATTTTTGGTTGAAGTTTAGGGTTTTTTTTTCTTTTTGGGTTTTTTTTTTGGGTTTTATTGGACAATTTTGATGGAGATCTTGGGATTTTTTTTTTTCACTTTTTTTTTGGGTTCTTTATTGGGTTTTATGAGACTTTTTTGGTTGCGGTTTTGTGATTTTTTTTTTTCTTTTTGGTTTTTTTTTATTGGGTTTTATGGGGCAATTTTGATGGAGTTTTTGGGGTTTTGTTCCTCTTTTTTGGGGTTTTTATTGGGTTTTATGAGACATTTTTAGTTGTGGTTTTGGGATCTTTTAATTTTTTTTTCTTTTTGGTGGTTTTTTATTGGGTTTTATGGGACATTTTTGGTTGAGTTTTTTGGGGCATTTCATTCCAGAGGAAAATATTCCAGTTGGGCTTAAACCATGGAATAAATCCCAGTGGGCAGAAAATTCCTTATGGACAGGAATTATTCCCTGGAATAGTTTCCCATGGAATGGGCACATTCCCAACGCTGCCAGAGCTCTGGGATTTTCTGGGAATTCTTGGGATGTCTCCTCTGCCAAGAGTTGGATTTTGATCCTTTTGGATCCCTTTCCCAGAGGGAATTTCACAGAGTTGCTGTTTTCTTGGAATCATTTCCCAAAGAATTCCTTAAAATACCCCAGGATTGAGAGCACCACGAGTTTGACTTTGTGACAATCCTTGGTGGCTTTTCCTGGTGTTTTGTTCCTTTTCCATGGAAAATCCATGAAATCATTTTATTGTGTCCAAGTTTCCTGACCTCCTTCTCCGTGGGTTTTCTTGGAGCTTCTCCCAGACATTGAAAGCTGATGTTTGGCTTTAAAAAAAATAAATCTTGGAATCTGCATCCCATAAATTTTTTATGGCATGAATTGGGCCAGATGGGAAGTTCATTCCACAAATTCCCAATTTTTCCTTTCATCCCAAGGGTTCAGGAATTCTCCTCCTGGAAGACGACTCCGTCTACGAAGGGAACTTCACGGATGATCTGACGTTCGTTGGAAAGGTTGGAATTTCCTCCCTCTTCTTCTGGAATTTTCCATGGATTCATCTCCCAACTTTATTCCTTCCTGCTCTGCTTCCTCAGCTCCCTCTAAAACCCCATTTTCCAGATTTCTGGAATATGTAGCACAGAAGGAAAGCTCCAGCTGGAGATTTTGGGAATTTCAAGAATAATTTGGGATTTTCATGTTTTATTTACTTCATGTTGGTTGGGTCGGGTTTTTGGTTAGAGTTTTTGGAGTTTATTTTTTTGGGTTTTTCTTGGGTTTTTCGGGACATTTCTGGTTGAGGTTTTGGGATATTTTTTACTCTTTTTTGAGCTTTTTTATTTGGTTTATGGGACATTTTTAGTTGAGTTTTCTGGGTTTTTTGTTGGGTTTTTGGAACATTTTTGGTTGAGTTTATGGGGTTTTTTGGAGGAGTTTTATGGGACATTTTTGGTTGAGTTTTTGAGGTTTTTATGAGGTCTTATGGGACATTTTTGGTTAAGCTTTTGGGATTTTTCCTCTGTTTTTGGGGTTTTTAAATTGGGTTTTAAAAGGACATTTTTGATTGAGCTATTGGGGTTTGTTGGTTGGGTTTTCATTGGGTTTTATGGGATATTTTTGGTTGAGTTTTTTTTTTTTTTTTTTTTTAAATTGGGTTTTATTAGGGTTTTATGAGACATGTTTGATTGAGATTTAGGGATTTTCTTATTTTCTTTTTTTTTTTTTTGTTGGGTTTTATGGGATATTTTTGCTTGAATTTTTATGGTTTTATTGGGTTTTATGTGACATTCTTGATTGATTTACTGGAGTTTTTTTGATTGAGATTTTGTTGAGTTTAAAGCGACATTTTTGGTTGAGTTTTTGGGATTTCTTTTCTTTTTTTGGGGTTTTAGTTGGGTTTTATGAGATACTTTTGCTTGAATTTTTATGGTTTTATTGGGTTTTATGGGACATTCTTGATTGAGTTACTGGATTTTTTTTTGACTGAGATTTTGTTGAGTTTAAAGTGACATTTTTGGTTGAGGTTTTGGGATTTTTTTTTGTTTTTTAGTTGAGTTTTATGAGATATTTTTGCTTGATTTTTTTTATGGTTTTATTGGGTTTTATGGGACATTCTTGATTGAGTTACTGGATCTTTTTTTGACTGAGATTTTGTTGAGTTTAAAGTGACATTTTTGGTTGAGGTTTTGGGATTTTTTTTTTTTTGTTTTTTAGTTGGGTTTTATGAGATATTTTTGCTTGAATTGTTATGGTTTTATTGGGTTTTATGGGACATTTTTAATTGAGTTTTTTGGGGTTTTTTTCATATTTTTGAGTGTTTTTATCAGGTTTTTTTAAAATTTTTAGCTGTGCTTAGTGACTCTACCCAAGATCCTTTTTTATTTTTAAAAAAAGCACATTCCAGGCGTTGGGGCCACAGGAAATGCTGCAGAACCCGGAGCTGCCCAGACTGAGGCAGCGGAAATTTGGAATTTCCCAATCCGGGCCCTGCCCTGACCCGTCCCGGCTTCTGTGGTTGGATTCCAACAGAAATTCCTGTCCAAAGCGTTGAGAAAACCCCCAGGGCAGGGAAAACGAGTTTTGAAAAAAATCTGGGATCAGCCTGGCAGGAATTCTGGGGGAAGGCACAATTAATGCTCGTTAATTAATGCTAATGAGCTTTGGCAGCTGAGGAAGAATTTGTCATCATCTTCCTCCTCCAAGGGCGTTCCATGCTGAGAAAATGGTGGGGAATCCAAGAATTCCTTGGGATCTGGGAATCCCCGGGATGGGGAAAATCTGGGAATCCCTGGGAATCCCTGGGGTGGATTTTGAGGGATTGATTCCAGCGCTGGGAAAATTTCCCTCCAAAATTCCTGCTTGGATTTGGTGGCAAATCCAGAGAAATCCGGGATTTGGGCGCAGCTGGAATTCCAAGGCAGATTTGGGACATTGTGTTGGATTTCATTTGTGGGATTTGAATAATTAATGGAGAATTGACTAATGGAGAGTGGAAGAATAATTGAGAATTTAATTATAAATAGAGAATTTAAAAGTAAAGAATTTAAAATTATAGAATTGATAATAAATAGAGAATTTAATAATACCGAATTTATATAATAAATGAAGAATTTAATAATAAAGAATGTAATAGTAAATAGAGAATTTAATTATAAAGAATTCAATAATAAAGGATTTAAAATGAAAGAATTTTATAACAAATAGAGAATTTCTGTAATAAATAGAGAATTTATATAATACATAGAATTTAATAATAGAGAATTTGGTAATAAAGTGTTTAATAATAAATTGTATTTTGAATTATTATATTAAATTAATAATTGGCAATTTAATAACAGAGAGTTTAATAATAAAAAGGGAATTTAATAATAGAATATTTATGTAATTAATAGAAAGTTCAATAACAGACAATCTAATAATTAGAGAATTCAGTAAGAAATAGAGAATTTAATGACAAACTAAAATTTAAACAAAATGAAAATAATGTAATACTAATAGAGAATTGGATCGAGAATTTGAAATAAAGAATTTATTTTATAATTAGTAATTTAAATTTAATTCCTAATATTGGATTTTTCTGCAGGGAAAGCTCTCCAGAATTTAATAATAAATAGAGAATTCAATAATAAAAAGGGAATGTAATGATAGAGAATTTAGTAATAAATGGGAATTTAATAATAAAAAAATAATTTAATGATAGAATATTTAATAGCAAATAGAGAATTTAACAACAACGAATCAAGAATTTAATAAAGAATTGATGTAGAGAAATTGAAGTAAGTAATTTTTTAAAATTAAAAATTATTCAAATTTATAGTTTTTAATTTAATTTATAATTCCAGATTTTTCTGCAGAGAAGGCTCTCTGGAATTTAATGATAAAAAGGGAATTTCATAATAAATAGAGAATTCAATAATAAAAAGGGGATTTAATAATGGAGAACTCAATAATAAAAGGGAATTTAATAATAATTGAGAAATAAAAATAAATAATGTCATTTTTGATTAAAACCGCATGGAACGTACAATTTGAATTAAATGATGACTCTTCCTTTAGGGGAAGCTGTCCTTTGCCAACGGCTCCGTGCTGCGGGGGACGTTCAGCGCGCGGGGCGGGCTCAGCGCCCGGGGCGAGCTCAGCGCGGCCCCCGAGCCCCAGAGACAGCCGGAGTGAGAGCGGGGACAGCGCGGAACCATGGGGGACAGCGGGGAACAGCGGGGAACAATGGGAACAATGGGAACAACGGGGAACAGCGGGGAACAGCGGGGAATGATGGGGAACAACGGGGAACAGCGGGGAACAGCGGGGAACAATGGGAACAATGGGAACAATGGGAACAATGGGAACAGCGGGAACAGCGGGGAACAATGGGAACAATGGGAACAGCGGGGAACAATGGGAACAATGGGAACAATGGGAACAACGGGGAACAATGGGAACAATGGGAACAATGGGAACAGCGGGGAACAATGGGAACAATGGGAACAACGGGGAACAATGGGAACAATGGGAACAATGGGAACAGCGGGGAACAGCGGGGAACAATGGGAACAATGGGAACAACGGGGAACAACGGGGAACAGCGGGGAATGATGGGGAACAACGGGGAACAGCGGGGAACAGCGGGGAACAATGGGAACAATGGGAACAATGGGAACAACGGGGAACAATGGGAACAATGGGAACAATGGGAACAGCGGGGAACAATGGGAACAATGGGAACAACGGGGAACAGCGGGGAATGATGGGGAACAGCGGGGAACAGCGGGGAACAGCGGGGAACAATGGGAACAACGGGGAACAGAGGGGAACAGAGGGGAACAGCGGGGAACAACGGGGAACGATGGGGCACAGCACGGAACGATGGGGGACAGCGGGGAGAGCGCGGAACGATGGGGAACGGCGGGGACAGCGGGGAACAACGGGGAACAGAGGGGAACAATGGGGAACAGCAGGGAACAATGGGGAACAGCGGGGAACAGCGGGGAACAATGGGAACAACGGGGAACAATGGGAACAACGGGGAACAATGGGAACAACGGGGAACAGAGGGGAACAGCGCGGAACAATGGGAACAGCGGGGAACAGCGGGGAGAGCGCGGAACGATGGGGAACAGCGGGGAACAGCGGGGAACAGCGGGGAACAATGGGAACAATGGGAACAACGGGGAACAGCGGGGAATGATGGGGAACAGCGGGGGACAGCGGGGAACAGCGGGGAACAATGGGAACAATGGGAACAACGGGGAACAATGGGAACAATGGGAACAACGGGGAACAGAGGGGAACAGCGGGGAATGATGGGGAACAGCGGGGAACAGCGGGGAACAACGGGGAACGACGGGGAATGATGGGGAACAGCGGGGAGAGCGTGGAATGATGGGGAACAGTGGGGAACAGCGGGGAACAATGGGAACAACGGGGAACAGCGGGGAATGATGGGGAACAGTGGGGAACAATGGGAACAACGGGGAACAGCGGGGAATGATGGGGAACAGTGGGGAACAGCGGGGAACAATGGGAACAATGGGAACAACGGGGAACAGCGGGGAGAGCGCGGAACGATGGGGAACAACGGGGAACAGCGGGGAACAGCGGGGAATGATGGGGAACAACGGGGAACAGCGGGGAACAATGGGAACAATGGGAACAACGGGGAACAACGGGGAACAGCGGGGAACAGCGGGGAACAATGGGAACAACGGGGAACAGCGGGGAACAGCGGGGAACAATGGGAACAACGGGGAACAGAGGGGAACAGAGGGGAACAGCGGGGAACAATGGGAACAGCGGGGAGAGCGCGGAACGATGGGGAACAGCGGGGAACAGCGGGGAACAGCGGGGCCCTGGGGAACAGCGGGGAACAGAGGGGAACAGCGGAGAACAGCGGGGAACAATGGGGAACAGCGGGGAACAACGGGGAACAATGGGGAACAGCGGGGAACAACGGGGAACAGCGGGGAACAATGGGGAGCAATGGGAACAGCGGGGAACAGCGGGGAACAATGGGGAGCAGCGGGGTCTTGGGGAACAACGGGGAACAGCGGGGAGCGACGGGGAACAGCGGGGAACAACGGGGAACAATGGGAACAGCGGGGTCCTGGGGAACAATGGGGAACAACGGGGAACAATGGGGAACAACGGGATCCTGAGGAATAATGGGGAATAACGGGGTCCTGGGGAACAACGGGGTGCTTGGGGTCCTGGGGAACAACGGGGTGCTTGGGGTCATGGGGAACAACGGGGTGCTTGGGGTCATGGGGAACGGGGTCCTGGGGAAGGATGGGGTCCTGGGGAATGGGGTCCTGGGCAATGGGATCCTTGGGGTCTTCAGGAATTGGATCCTGGGGGACAGGGTCCTGGGGAACAACGGGGTCATGGGGAACAGGGTCCTCGGGATCCTGGGGGATGGGGTCCTCGGGGTCCTCAGGAAGGGGATCTTTGGAATCCACGGGAAAGGGGTCCTGGGGAACGGGGTCTTTGGGATCCTTGGGAAGGGGACCCTCGGAATGGGATTCTTGGGATCCTGGGGAAGGGGGTCCTCAGGAATGGGGCCCTGGGAACAGGATCCTCGGGAAGAGATCCTTGGAACGGGATCCTCAGAATGGGGTCCTGGGGAAATGGGGTGCTCGGGAGGGGGATCCTCAGGATCCTTGGGAACGGGGTCCTCGGGAACAGGGTCCTTGGAGTGGGATCGTGAGGAATGGGCTCCTCAGGAATGGGATCCTTGGGAACGAGGTCCTTGGGAACAGGATCCTCAGGATGGGATTCTGGGGAATGGGGTCCTGGGGAATGGGGTCCTCAGGATGGGATCCTCAGGATGGGATCCTGGGGAATGGGGTCCTCGGGATGGGATCCTGGGGAATGGGACCCAAATTCCAGTTCCCCTCCCAAATCCCAGTTCAGTTCCATCTTTTTTCCCCCCTAAAACATTCCCAGTCCCTCAGAGCATCCGTGGGACAGAAATTCCTTTTCCCTGAGCTATCCAGGCAGGAACAACTCCTGGGAGCAGTTCCTCAACTCTTTTCCAGCTTTTCTGCAGGAATTCCAGGGAGATAAAGAATTTTAATTAGGAATATTTAGGAATATCCAGCAGTGCATGAAGCAGGAATTCAAAAATTCCAGATTATTTCTGTCCCACTGGAATTTTTTTTTTTTCCTCAAAGGATTTTTATTGTCAGGACAAGAGACTTGAAGGGTTTTTATGGAATTCCTATTTATGGAATCCATTTAGGATTATCTGGGAATGGTTTTGGTGGGAATGGAGTTTAAAGATGATCCCATTCCATGGATTCTCCCACTCTCCCAGGTGGATCCAAGTTGAGCTTGGACATTTCCAGGGATCCAGGGGCAGCCACGGATTCTTTGGGAATTCCATCCCAGCCAGGAATTCCTTCCCAAAATCCCATCTAAATCCAAATTTTTCCCATGGGAAGCCATTCCCTGTGTCCTGTCCCTCCATCCCTTATCCCAGTCCCTCTCCAGCTCTCCTGGAATTTTCCCTTCTCCAGGAAAACATTCCCAGGCTCTCCCAGCCCTGTATTTCCATCAAATCCCAGATATTTTAAGGGGAAATCCACAAGAATTTGGGAAAACCATGGAAAATCCCAACCCTGTGTTGTTTTCCAGCCAGCTGGGCCTCAAGGAGTTCCCAGTGGAGAAGAGATGGACGGGAATCTTCGAGCAGTTCCTGGAATTCCTCCATTCTGGCTGCAAGGAGGAAATGGAGGAATCTTTCACGGGATTCCACATCCAAACCAGCAAGGAGCTGAGGAAATCCCAGGAATATCTGTTCTGCCAGAGGTACTGAGGGAATCCCGGGAATTCCTGAGGAAATCCTGGGAATATTCTGTTCTTCCAATAAGGAAATCCCAGGAATTCCTTTCTGTTTTGACAAAGGTACTGAGGAAATCCCGGGAATTCCCAAGGAAGTCCTGGGAATATTTGTTATGCCAATGAGGGAATCCTGAGAATCCCAGAGGAAATCCAGGGAATTCCTGTTCTGCCAGAGCTACTGAGGGAATACCAGGAATTCCTGAGGAAATCAGGAATATCTGTTTTGCTAAAGAGAGAATCCCGGGAATTTGTGAGGAAATCCTGGGAATATCTGTTCTGCCAATGAGGGAATCCCAGGAATCCCTGAGGAAATTCAGGGAGTTCCTCTTCTGCCAAAGGTACGAAGGGAATTCCAGGAATTCCTGTTCTGCCAAAGAGAGAATCCAGGGAATTCCTGAGGAAATCGGGAATATCTGTTCTGCCGATGAGGGAATCCCAGGAATCCCTGAGGAAATCCCAAGAATTCTTGTCCTGTCAATGAGGGAATCCCAGGAATTCCTGTTCCGCCAAAGAGGAAATCCTGGGAATTCCTGTTCTGCCGAAGAGAGAATCCCAGGAATTCCTGACGGAATCCTGGAAATTTCTGTTCTTCCAATGAAGAAATCCCAGGAATACCTGTCCTGCCAAAGGTACTGAGGGAATCCTGGGAATTCCTGAAGAAATCATGGGAATATCTGTTCTGCAAAAGAGAGAACACCGGGAATTCCTCTTCTGACAATGAGGGAATCCCAGGAATTCCTGTTCTGCCAAAGGAACAGGATTTTTACTGAGGGAATTCTGGGAATTCCTGTTCTGCTGAAGAAGAAATCCCGGGAATTCCTGTTGTGCCAAAGGTACTGAGGGAGTCCTGGGAATTCCTGATCTGCCAATGAAGGAATCCCAGGAATTCCTGAGGAAACCCCAGGAATTCCTGTTCTGCCAAAGAAAGAATCCCAGGAATTTCTGTTCTTCCAGTGAGGAAATCCCAGGAGTCCCTGAGGAAATCCTGGGAATTTCTGTTCTGACTATGAGGGAATCCCAGGAAGTCCTTTTCTCCCAAAGGAACAGGAACTTTTACTGAGGGAATTCCGGGAATTCCTGTTCTGCTGAGGAAGAAATCCCAGGAATTCCTGGTCTGCCAAAGGTGCTGAGAGAATCCCAGGAATTCCTGAAGAAATCCTGGGAATATCTGTTCTGCCAATGAGGGAATCCCGGGAATCCCTGAGGAAATCCAGGGAATTCCTGTTCTGCCAAAGAGAGAATCCTGGGAATTCCTGAGGAAATAAATCCTGGGAATATTCTGTTCTTCCAATGAGGAAATCCCAGGAATCCCTGAGGAAATCCAGGGAATTCCTGTTCTGCCAAAGAGAGAATCCAGGGAATTCCTGAGGAAATCGGGAATATCTGTGTTGCCAATGAGGGAATCCTGGGAATCCCTGAGGAAATCCAGGGAATATTTGTTCTGCCAATGAGGGAATCACAGGAATCACTGAGGAAATCCAGAGAATTCCTGTTCTGCCAAAGAGAGAATCCAGGGAATTCCTGAGGAAATCGGGAATATTCTGGTCTTCCAGTGAGGGAATCCTGGGAATCCCTGAGGAAACCCTGGGAATTCCTGTTCTGCCAAAGGTCCTGAGGAAATCCCAGGAACCCCTGAGGAAATCCCAAGAATTCTTGTCCTGTCAATGAGGGAATCCCAGGAATTCCTGTTCCGCCAAAGAGGAAAATCCAGGGAATTCCTGTTTTGCTGAAGAGAGAATCCCGGGAATTCCTGAGGAAATCCTGGGAATTTCTGTTCTTCCAATGAGGAAATCCCAGGAATTCCTGTTCTCCCAAAGGAACAGGAATTTTACTGAGGGAATTCTGGGAATTCCTGTTCTGCTGAAGAAGAAATCCCAGGAATTCCTCTTGTGCCAAAGGTACTGAGGGAATCCCGGGAATTCCCAAGGAAATCCTGGGAATATTTGTTATGCCACTGAGGGGATCCTGGGAATCACTGAGGAAATCCAGGGAATTCATATTCTGCCAAAGTGAGAATCCAGGGAGTTCCTGAGGAAATCCTGGGAATATTCTGTTCTGCTAAAGAGAGAGTCCCGGGAATTCCTGTTCTGCCAATGAGGGGATCCTGGGAATCCCTGAGGAAATCCCAGGAATATCTGTTTTGCCAAAGAGAGAATCCCGGGAATTTGTGAGGAAATCCTGGGAATATTCCGTTCTTCCAATGAGGAAATTCAGGGAATTCCCGTTTTGCCAGAGGTACTGAGGGAATCTTGGGAATTCCTGAGGAAATCCTGGGAATTCCTGAGGAAATGGGGAATATCTGTTCTGCCAATGTCGGAATCCCAGGAATTCCTGTTCTCCCAAAGGAACGGGAATTTTACTGAGGGAATTCTGGGAATTCCTGTCCTGCCAATGAGGGAATCCCAGGAATTCCTTTTCCCCCAAAGAGAAAATCCTGGGAATTCCTGTTCTGCCAAAAGAACTTTTACTGAGGGAATTCCGGGAATTCCTGTTCTGCTGAGGAAGAAATCCCAGGAATTCCTGGTCTGCCAATGAGGGAATCCCAGGAATTCCTTTTCTGCCAGAGAGAGAATCCCAGAGAAAGAATCCCAGGAATTTCTGTTCTTCCAGTGAGGAAATCCCAGGAGTCCCTGAGGAATTCCTGGGAATTTCTGTTCTGACTATGAGGGAATCCCAGGAATTCCTTTTCCCCCAAAGAGAAAATCCTGGGAATTCCTGTTCTGCCAGGGAACTTTTACTGAGGAAATCCTGGGAATTCCTGCTCTGTCCAAGAGGAAATCCCAGGAATTCCTGTTGGGAATGCAGACCCTCATTCCCACCCAGGAGTGTTGCGCAATTCCAAGAATTTTCCAGTTGTTCCCGCTCAGGAAAAAGGAGCAGGAATTTCCCACCTCAGCTGGAATTTTTGCTGCTGAGATTAATCCACATCCGTGAAAAATGAATTTCTTGAAATTTTTTTAGCGCCCCTTTGGAATTTGCCAGTTGGGATTTATCCATTCACTCCTCAATTCCCATTTTCCAGAGGTTCTGAGGAGTTTTCTTGGAAAATTGAGGAGATCCTGGAAGACCTCACCGAGCACCAGGAGCCAGAGTCACTCCAGAGTTATTTGGAGAAGGTGAGGATTGAAATTATTTAATAAAACTATCAAAAATTAATAAAAATTTCATTATTAAAATGATCAAAACCCAGGATTTGATGATAAATAATTGAATAACAGAGGATTTATTGAAGAAATAATTTCATAGTAGAGAATTTATTAATAGAGAATTAAATAATAAAGGATTTATATTATAAGAGAAATATTATAAAAATATAAATATAAATCTATATTATAAATATATTATAAAATTCAATATATTATAAATGAGGAATTTATTTGTAACAAAGGAATTTATATTAAAAAAAGGAAATTTAGTAATGGGGAATTTAATAAGAAATGTGTATGATAAACAGGGAATTTAATAATGGATAATTTAATAATAAACAGAGAATTTATTAATAAATAGAGAATTTAAAAATAAAGCATTTAATAATAAATAGAGAGTTTAGTAACTAATAGATGATTTAATGATGGAGCTTTAATAAATAGGGAATTTAATAATAGAGAATTTAGTATAATGAATAATTTAATAATAGAGAATTTATAGGGAATTTAATAATAAATAGAAAATTTAATAGTAGAAAATTTATATAATATAGAATTGAATCATAAATTGAGAATTGAATAATAAATAGCCAATTTGATAATAAAGCATTTAATAATATATTGATGTTGAATTACTAAATTAATAATAGAGACTTTATGTAACAAATAGAGAATTATTAATAAAAAAGGGAATTTAATAATAGAGAATTCACTAGTAAATGCAGAATTTATATAATAAATGGAAAATTTAATAATAAAAATTTTAATATTTATTAGAGCACTTAATAAAGAATTTAATAATAAATAGAGAATTTAATAACAATGTAACAATGCATATAAAGTTTGATAATAAAGAATGTATTAATAAATAGAGATTTTTTCATTATGGAGATTTTTATTATAAACAGGGAATAATAATATAGAGAATAATAGAGAATTTAATATAATAATTATTTTATCAGTAGAGAATTTGATAAAGAATTTCATGATAGATAATAATAATTTCATACTAAATAGAGAATTTACATAATAGAGATTTTAGTAATGAATAATTTAATAATAAATTGAGATTTTAATAATAGAGAAGTTATTAGTAAATAGAAAATTTAATAAGAATTTAATAATAGAAAATTTATTTGGATTTAGAGATAAACATTTATTTATAGGTTTTAAAAACATATAATTGTTATACTAGAAAATGTAGTAATACAGAATTTGAAAATAAATGGAGAATTTAATAATAACGAATTTATTAAAAATAGAGAATTGACTTAAAAAAAAAAAGATATAATTATATCATTAAAAAATCAATAATAAATTTTTCCCTCACCCAATTTTCCCTGGAGCACCTTTTGTTCCTTCTGGAATATCCCAGCAAATCCCAGCTGGAAAAGGGATCGGGGAGCATTTAAGGCATCCAGAAGATCCCAAATTCCAGCTGGGAATTCCAGGAGAAATCCCGGCGCCCTTTGGGGTTTTCCCTCTCCTCCTGATCCGTGAAATTGGAATTTCCTTTTGTTCCTTCTGGAATATCCCAGTAAATCCCAACTGGGGAGTATTTAAGGCCTCCAGAAGATCCCAAATTCCAGCTGGGAATTCCAGGAGAAATCCCGGCGCCCTTTGGGGTTTTCCCTCTCCTCCTGATCCGTGAAATTGGAATTTCCTTTTGTTCCTTCTGGAATATCCCAGCAAATCCCAACTGGAAAAGGGATCGGGGGGCATTTAAGGCATCCAGAAGATCCCAAATTCCAGCTGGGAATTCCAGGAGAAATCCCGGCGCCCTTTGGGGTTTTTCCCTCTCCTCCTGATCCGTGCAATTGGAATTTCCAGGCGTTGGAATCTTCCCTGCATCCCTTGGGGAAGCTGCTCCGGGCTCTGACCGCGGCGTTCCAGGCGACGTATTCCGGCATCGGCGCCAACCGGCACCTGGTGGCCATGGCGCAGGAGGAGGTCAAGTTCTACTCCAGGAAGATCTGGGAGTTCTACCAGTGAGTCCAGCCTGGAGCTTCGCCGTGGGGTGGGAGCTTGGGATGGGGGTTTGGGATTGTGGGATTTGGAGCTGGGCCTCGTTTGTGGTCCGGAGTTCTTGGGGAGTTCTTGGGAGTCCTTGGGAATTCTTGGGAGTCCTTGGGAATTCTTGGGAGTTCTTTGTAATTCTTGGGATTTCTTCAGAATTCTTGGGAGTCCTTTGTAGTTCTTGGGAATTCTTTGGAATTCTTGGGAGCTCTTGGGAATTCTTGGGAGTTCTTTGTAATTCTTGGGATTTCTTCGGAATTCTTGGGAGTTCTTTGTAATTCTTGGGATTTCTTCAGAATTCTTGGGAATTCTTGGGAGCTCTTTGTAATTCTTGGGAATTTTAGCAAGCTCTTGGGAGTTCTTTGTAATTCTTGGGAATTTTTCAGAATTCTTGGGAGTTGTTCTTTTGGGAGTTCTTTTGGGAGTTCTTTTGGCAATTCTAGAGAATTCTTAGCAGTTCTTGGGAATTCTTTGGAATTCTTGGAAGCTCTTGGGAATTCTTGGGAATTCTTCTAAATTCTTGGGAGTTCTGAATTCTTGTGAATTCTTTGAATTTCTTGAGAGTTCTTGGGAGTTCTTTGTAATTCTTGGGAATTCTTGAGAATTCTTCAGAATTCTTGGGAGCTCTTTGTAATTCTTGGGACTTCTTTGGGACTTCCTCCGAATTCTTGGGAGTTCTTTGTAATTCTTGGGAATTCTTCTGAATTCTTCTGAATTCTTGGGAGCTCTTTGGAATTCTTGGGAATTTTAGCGAGCTCTTGGGAGTTCTTTGTAATTCTTGGGAATTTTTCAGAATTCTTGGGAGTTGTTCTTTTGGGAGTTCTTTTGGGAGTTCTTTTGGCAATTCTAGAGAATTCTTAGCAGTTCTTGGGAATTCTTTGGAATTCTTGGAAGCTCTTGGGAATTCTTGGGAGTTCTTTGTAATTCTTGGGATTTCTTCAGAATTCTTGGGAGCTCTTTGTAATTCTTGGGACTTCTTTGGGACTTCCTCTGAATTCTTGGGAGCTCTTTGGAATTCTTGGGAATTCTTCTGAATTCTTGGGAATTCTTGGGAGCTCTTTGGAATTCTTGGGAATTTTTCAGAATTCTTGGGAGTTGTTCTTTTGGGAGTTCTTTTGGGAGTTCTTTTGGCAATTCTAGAGAATCCTTAGCAGTTCTTGGGAATTCTTTGAAATTCTTGGGAGCTCTTGGGAATTCTTGGGAATTCTTCTAAATTCTTGGGAGTTCTTCTGAATTCTTGTGAATTCTTTGAATTTCTTGAGAGTTCTTGGGAGTTCTTTGTAATTCTTGGGAATTCTTGAGAATTCTTCAGAATTCTTGGGAGCTCTTTGTAATTCTTGGGACTTCTTTGGGACTTCCTCCGAATTCTTGGGAGTTCTTTGTAATTCTTGGGAATTCTTCTGAATTCTTCTGAATTCTTGGGAGCTCTTTGGAATTCTTGGGAATTTTAGCGAGCTCTTGGGAGCTCTTGGGAGTTCTTTGTAATTCTTGGGAATTTTTCAGAATTCTTGGGAGTTGTTCTTTTGGGAGTTCTTTTGGGAGTTCTTTTGGCAATTCTAGAGAATTCTTAGCAGTTCTTGGGAATTCTTTGAAATTCTTGGGAGCTCTTGGGAATTCTTGGGAATTCTTCTAAATTCTTGGGAGTTCTTCTGAATTCTTGTGAATTCTTTGAATTTCTTGGGAGTTCTTGGGAGTTCTTTGTAATTCTTGGGAATTCTTCTGAATTCTTGGGAATTCTTGGGAGCTCTTTGGAATTCTTGGGAATTTTTCAGAATTTTTGCGAGTCTTTGTAATTCTTGGGAATTCTTCTGAATTCTTTGAAGTCCTTTGTAATTCTTGGGAGTTCTTGAGAATTCTTGTGAGCTCTTTGTAATTTGTGGGAATTCTTCCAAATTCTTGTGAGTTCTTTATAATTCTTGGGAATTCTTCTGAATTCTTGGGAGTTCTTTGTAATTCTTGGGAATTCTTGACAATTCCTGGGAGTCTTTGGGAGTTCCTGGCAGAGTTGCTTCCTTGAGGTGACAGCATCAGTCAGAGCACAAATCCCTGTGGTTGGAAATCCGTGACTGAAGGAAAAATGGGATCATGGAATGCTTTGGGTTGGAAATCTCATCCCGCTCCAGTCCCTTCCTGCTATCCCAGGGCGCTCCAAGCCCCATCCAGCCTCTCCTTGGACACTTCCAGGGATCCAGGGGCAGCCACAGATTTTCTGGGAATTCCATCCCAGCCCCTCCCCACCCTCCCAGCCAGGAATTCCTAAAATCCAACCTGAACCACTCCAGGATTATCTGGAAAACCGAGACAAAGCCCAGTTCCTTTTCCAGAGTGGGATCAGGAATTGTGGCCACCGTGCTCTTCAGAATCCATGGAAATTCTGCAGTTCTCAGCCATTCCTGGTGCTTGTGCTGCTCCAGCAGAAACCCCTCAAACACTGCAACAGCTCTGCCGGAATTCCAGGGATTTTCACTGATCTCCCACTGGGTGCTGGGACAGCGCCTCATTTGGGAACAAATTATCCTTAAATAAAACCAGGGAAGGAATGAATCCTCGTTTTTTCTCCCCAGGGGTTTGCTGCGGGTGGCCCTGGAGCGGAAGGGCCGCGCGCCCTCGGAGGACGTGGATCCCAGGTTGGTGGTGCCCCCGGAGGTTCCGTGTTCAGATCCCGGTGGGATTTATGAGGGGTCCTGAAATTCAGGAAGTGCTGGGCTTGTGTTTGTCTGCTTGAGCCAGGCTCAGTGCCCAGACTTTGTCTGCTTGAGCCAGGCTCAGTGCCCAGGTTTCTCCCAGTGCCTCCAAAGATCTCCAGGTTTTTCCTGGTGACTCCACTTCCATTGGAGCTCCCATCCCATGGAGATCTGGAGCTCCAGGTTTTCCTGGGGACTCTGGAGATTAAAGCTCCAGGTTTTTCCCAATGAATTTCCTGGACATCTCCTGCTGCTTCAGGTTTTTCCTGGTGACTCTGGAGATCTGGAGCTCCAGGTTTTTCCTGGTAACTCCAGAGATTTGGAGCTCCAGATTTCTCCCAGTGAATTTCCTGGAGATCTCCTGCTGCTGCCGGTTTTCCCAGAGACTCCAAACATCTCCTGGAGCTCCAGGTTTTTCCTGGTGATTCTGGAGATCTGGAGCTCCAAGTTTTTCCCAGTGAATTTCCTGGAGATCTCCTGCTGCTCCAGATTTTTCCAGGGACTCCAGACATCTCCTGGAGCTCCAGGTTTTTCCTGATGACTCCAGAGGTCTGGAGCTCCAGGTTTCTCCCAGTGAATTCCCTGGAGATCTCCTGCTGCTTCAGGTTTTTCCTGGTGACTCTGGAGATTGGAGCTCCAGGTTTTTCCCAGTGAATTTCCTGGACATCTCCTGCTGCTTCAGGTTTTTCCTGGTGACTCTGGAGATCTGGAGCTCCAGGTTTTTCCTGGTGACTCCGGAGATCTGGAGCTCCAGGTTTCTCCCAGTGAATTTCCTGGAGATCCCCTGCTGCTCCAAGTTTTCCCAGAGACTCCAAACATCTCCTGGAGCTCCTGGTTTTCCTGGTGATTCTGGAGATCTGGAGCTCCAGGTTTTTCCTGGTAACTCCAGAGATCTGGAGCTCCAGGTTTCTCCCAGTGAATTTCCTGGAGATCTCCTGCTGCTCCAGATTTTTCCAGGGACTCCAGACATCTCCTGGAGCTCCAGGTTTTTCCTGATGACTCCAGAGGTCTGGAGCTCCTGGTTTCTCCCAGTGAATTCCCTGGAGATCTGGAGCACCAGATCCTCTTGGACCAACTTGTGGCCACCGTAACCCAACCGTGCCAAGCTCAGAAGAGCAGAAAACAAGGAGAACCCCTCGGAAATGCCCTCATAGGTTTGGGAATATCCACGTGGATTTCCCTGGAAAATCCCGGTTTTTTTCCCTGTTTTCCAGTCTCGGGAAGGGCCCCAGCCTGGTGCTGCCGCTGATTCTGCCTGGATTCTATCCCGAGCTCTCCATGCTCTACATGCTCCAGCACCAGCGTGAGGACGAGCTCTACTGCCAGGGAATTGTGGAGCTCAGCCTCTTCCCGGATATCCAGCTCCTGGAGTTCCTGGATGTGCAGAAGTAAGCGGGATTTTTTCCACCCCCAGGGAAAATCCCAGAAAGGTTGAGTTGTTGTTGGGTTCAGCATTGGTTTTTCCCAGTTTTTCACTGGAATTTCTCCCAGAATTCCTACTTGGGAATGTTTGGTTGGAAGGAAAATTGGGAATGGAAAACTGCTGTTATCCCTGCTAATCCTCATTTTTGCGTGGAAAATTCCCAAATTTTTTTCTCCAAGTCATCTGGAATTGTTAAATATCTTGGAAAAGGAATGTTTATTCCAGGGCATTCCCTTTTAAAATACGGGAATACCAACTGAAAAGATGGAAAAAGTGGAGGCAGGTGTTTCTCTCATTCATTCGTGCTCCTGGATCCACCTCTGGAAGTGATGGGAAGCAGCTTGGGAATTTTCCTCCGGGATTTCAGGAGCGCAGCAGATCCAGGGTCTCAATTGGATTCCATCCAAAAGAAATGAGAGGAATTGGATCCAAAAGTGCCAAAATTTCGCACGGATTTTCCTGGGATCATCCCTGAGGAACACATACTCTGACGGGATTCCCAGGGAAGGGGATCCATGGGATGGGAGCTCCCAGGGATGGAGCTTCCCATGGATCCATGGAATGGGATCTCCTAGGGAAGTGGATCCATGGGATGGAGGGAAATGGATCCATGGGATGGAGGGAAGTGGATCCATGGGATGGAGGCACCAAGGAAGTGGATCCATGGGATGGAGTTCTGATGGAAGTGGATCCATGGGCTGGAATTCCCAGGGAATTGGATCCATGGCATGGAGGCACCCAGGGAGGTGGATCCCTGGAATGGGATCTCCTAGGGAAGTGGATCCATGGGATGGAGGCACCAAGGAAGTGGATCCATGAAATGGAGAGAAGTGGATCCATGGGATGGAGTTCTGATGGAAGTGGATCCATGGGATGGGAGCTCCCAGGGAAGTGGATCCATGGGATGGAGGGAAATGGATCCATGGGATGGAGAGAAGTGGATCCATGGGATGGAGTTCTGATGGAAGTGGATCCATGGGATGGAATTCCCAGGGAAGTGGATCCATGGGATGGGAGCTCTGATAGAAGTGGAACCATGGGATGGAGGGAAGTGGATCCATGGGATGGAGTTCTGATGGAAGTGGATCCATGGAATGGGATCTCCCAGGGAAGTGGATCTGTGGGATGGAGGCTCCCAGGGAAGTGGATCCATGGAATGGGATCTCTGAGGGAAGTGGATCCATGGGATGGAAACTCCCTGGGAGATGGATCCATGGGGATGGAGGTTTCCAGGGAAGTGGATCTGTGGCATGGAGAGAAGTGGATCCACGGGATGGGACCTGTGATGGAAGTGGATCCATGGGGATGGAGGCACCCAGGGAAATGGATCCATGGGAGTGGAGGCTTCCAGGGAAGTGGATCCGTGGGATGGAATTCCCAGGGAAGTGGATCCATGGGATGGGAGCTCTGATAGAAGTGGAACCATGGGATGGTGGGAAGTGGATCCATGGGATGGGAGCACCCAGGGAAGTGGATCCGTGGGGATGGGAACTCCCAGGGAAGTGGATCCATGGAATGGAGCTCTGATGGAAGTGGATCCATGGGCTGGAATTCCCAGGGAATTGGATCCATGGCATGGAGGCACCCAGGGAGGTGGATCCCTGGAATGGGATCTCCCACGGAAGTGGATCCATGGGATGGGAGCTCCCATGGAAGTGGATCCATGGGATGGGAGCTCCCATGGAAGTGGATCCATGGGATGGGAGCTCTGATAGAAGTGGGTCCATGGGATGGGAGCTCCCAGGTTCCTGAGGCAAATCCCACCTGGAGCAGGGCCAAGAGAGAAGCAAACGAAGCCTCCAAAGCTTTGGCAGCACCTTGGAGGAGGAGATGGAAGAATCGAGGGGATTCAGGATGGAATCCATCCTAATTCCTGCTTTTCCCTTTCCAGGCACCTGTGGCCTCTCAAAGACCTCTCCCTGACCTCCAACCAGGTAAGGAAAACCCTCGGAGCCAGCCGGGAATGGGAATGGGACATGGAATTGGGCTTGGATGGGGACAGAGCTTCTCCCAGCGAATCCCAGGAATCCGAGCTCCATGATCAGCTCCCGTCCAGAGGCTCTGCCTGTGGATTTCCACGGAGGTTTTGTGGGATGGCTCTGGAATCTCTGCCCCTGACATTCCAAAGGTATTCCTGTCTCTTTTCCAGAGGCGCTCCCTGATCAAGGACAAATGTTTCCTGTCGGCCACCGAGTGCCTGCAGAAGCTCATGTGAGTCCTGTCCAGCTCTTCCCACTCAAATCCAGGGATTTATTTTTGGGAAATGCCAGGAATTTGTACCTGTTTTAAAAGCATTCCCATGCCATTCCATTCATTATTTAAGGAAAAGTTGTTTGGGATGTGCTTTCTGGTTCAAAGCGAACTCCATGGAATTTTTCCCTCCAAAATTTCACGACGACATCAATGATGAAATCCAGTAATTTCCTGCTCAGCATCTTCACTTCCCACAGATATTCCCTGGAAGGAATTCCTGGCTGGGAGGGTTGGGGAGGGGCTGGGATGGAATTCCCAGAGAAGCTGTGGCTGCTCCTGGGTCCATGGAAGTGTCCAAGGCCAGGCTGGACACTTGGAGCAGTCTGGGATAGTGGGAAGTGTCCCTGCCATGGGGTTGGAGCTGGATGTTCTTTAGGATCCCATCCAACCCTAAAAAATTCCACGATTCCATGATTTTCAGTTGTTCCAGCTGGGGTTTTGAGGCAAAGCAGACGAGCTCAGCATCAGCACGGAGGGAAAATATTCCAACATTCCCTGAGGGGTTCCAAAGCCTTGGAGCCCAGCTCCCAAAAGAGCTCAGAATTCCTGAAATCCTCAAATGTCCCATTCCATATATGAGATCCCAGGAATGTCCCATCCCACCCTAGACCATCTCCTGGCCCAACCTTGGAGCTTCCTTTTTCCTCCACCCTTTGGAGCCAATCCATCGATCCTTTCATCCCTAATTTATTTTTTTCACGGCTTTTCCATGGCTCTTTTATCCCGACAGCACCACAGTGCATCCCAGGGGAAAGCTGGAAATCCTTTGGAAGAGGATCTCCTGGATTGTCCCATTCCACTCGGGAGACACCAGGAACGTCCCATTCCATATGGGAGACATGGGAGACACCAGGAATGTCCCATCCAATACTGGAGATCCCAGGAGGTCCCATTCCACCCTGGAACATCTCCTGGCCCAACCTTGGTGCCTCCTCTTTCCTCTACCCTTTGGAGCCAATCCATCAGTCCTTTCATCCCTAATTTTTTTTCCCTAAACCCCGTTTTTCCGGGTGTAGCTTTTCCATGGCTCTTTTACCCCCCAGAGCACCATGGTGCATCCGCGGGAGAAGCTGGAGATCCTCCAGAAGAGGATCTCCAGGAATGTCCCATCCAATATGGAAGACACCAGCAGCGTCCCATTCCACCCTGGAATATCTCCTGGCCCCGGCTCTTGTTGCTTCTCTTTCCTCCACCCTTTGGAGCCAATCCACGAACTCCAAATCTCCTGAAATCCCTTAATCCCGAATTTATTTTTTTTTCCTAAACCCCGTTTTTCCGGGTGCAGCTTTTCCACGGCTCTTTTACCCCCATACCACCACGGTGGATCCGCGGGAGAAGCTGGAGATCCTCCAGAAGAGGATCTCCAGGAATGTCCCATTCCATATGAGAGAGACCAGGAATGTCCCATTCCACTTCAGAGATCCCAAGAATGTCCTATTCCATATTTGAGACAGCAGGAATGTCCCATCCTGGGGGATTGGACACAATATGGAAGACACCAGCAGCGTCCCATTCCACCCTGGAATATCTCCTGGCCCCGGCTCTTGTTGCTTCTCTTCCCTCCACCCTTTGGAGCCAATCCACGAACTCCTAATCTCCTGAAATCCCTTAATCCCGAATTTATTTATTTATTTTTTTTTTTTAATTAAACCCCGTTTTTCCGGGCGCAGCTTCTCCACGTTTGTTTTTCCCCCCCTCACAGCACGACGGTGGACCCGCGGCAGAAGCTGGAGATCCTCCAGAAGAGGATCTCCAGGAATGTCCCATTCCATATGAGAGAGACCAGGAATGTCCCATTCCACTTCAGAGATCCCAAGAATGTCCTATTCCATATTTGAGACAGCAGGAATGTCCCATCCTGGGGGATTGGACACAATATGGAAGACACCAGCAGCGTCCCATTCCACCCTGGAATATCTCCTGGCCTCGGCTCTTGTTGCTTCTCTTCCCTCCACCCTTTGGAGCCAATCCACGAACTCCAAATCTCCCGAAATCCCTTAATCCCGAATTTATTTATTTTTTTTTTTTTTTAAATTAAACCCCGTTTTTCCGGGTGCAGCTTCTCCACGTTTGTTTTTCCCCCCCTCACAGCACGACGGTGGACCCGCGGCAGAAGCTGGAGATCCTGCGCAGGACGTACGAGGAGCTGGAGCTGACGGTGTCGCGGCTGCGCGGCGCCGAGTACCGGCTGCCCATGGACGACCTCCTGCCGCTCCTCGTCTTCGTCGTGTCCCGGGCCAAGTGAGTGCAGCTCGTTCCCTCTGGAATGTTTCCAGCTGGAAGAATTCCAATGGAAACTTTTGGGATCTGGGGTTGGATGTGTTGGGGTTTTTGTGTGTTTTTTTTTTTTTTTTTTTTCCAGAGGCGCGGTTGGGTTTTTGGGATATAAAGTGTGGATGGAATTCTGGAGTGTTTGTGTTTTTTTCCCAAAGGATATTTAATGGGAATGAGATTCCTTTTGTCCCAGAATTCCAGAGTGTCCATGTCTTATCCCAGACAATATTTAATGGAAAATCAGATTCCTTTTATCCCAGAATTCCAGTGTCTGTGTTTTATTCCAAAGGATATTTCATGGAAATGAGATTCCTTTTATCTTGGAATTCCAGACTGCCTGTGTTTTATCCCAAAGGATATTCCAGGGTTTTCATGGAAAAAGTGATTCCTTTTATCCTGGAATTCCACAGTGTCTGTGTCTTATCCCAAAGGATATTTCGGGGTTTTCATGGAAAAAGTGATTCCTTTTATCCCAGAATTCCAGAGAGTCTACGTTTTATCCCAAAGGATATTTCATGGAAAATCAGATTCCGTTTATCCCAGAAGTCCAGAGTGTCCATGTCTTATCCCAGAGGAATTCCAGGGTTTTAATGGAAAAAGTGATTCCTTTTATCCTGGAATTCCACAGTGTCTGTGTCTTATCCCAAAGGATATTTCGGGGTTTTCATGGAAAAAGTGATTCCTTTTATCCCAGAATTCCAGAGAGTCCGTGTTTTATCCCAAAGGATATTTCATGGAAAATCAGATTCCGTTTATCCCAGAAGTCCAGAGTGTCCATGTCTTATCCCAGAGGAATTCCAGGGTTTTAATGGAAAAAGTGATTCCTTTTATCCTGGAATTCCACGGTGTCTGTGTCTTATCCCAAAGGATATTTCAGGGTTTTCATGGAAAAAGTGATTCCTTTTATCTTGGGAATTCCAGAGTGCCCATGTCTTATCCCAAAGGATATTTAATGGAAATCAGATTCCTTTTATCCCAGAATTCCAGACTGTCCATGTCTTATCCCAGACAATATTTCATGGAAAATCAGATTCTTTTTATCTCGGAATTCCAGAGTGTCTGTGTCTTATGGCAGAGATATTTCATGGAAATGAGATTACTTTTATCCTAGAATTCCAGAGTTTGTGTCTTATCTCAGAGCCTCTTCCAGGATTTTCATGGAAAATCAGATTCATTTTATCCTGGAATTCCAGAGTTTCCATGTTTTATCCTAGACAATATTCCAGGGTTTTAATGGGAAA
This sequence comes from Ammospiza caudacuta, assembly GCF_027887145.1. NCBI lineage: Eukaryota > Metazoa > Chordata > Aves > Passeriformes > Passerellidae > Ammospiza > Ammospiza caudacuta. The sequence goes on from NC_080593.1 coordinate 1,672,843, forward strand.
AGTGATTCCTTTTATCCCAGAATTCCAGACTGTCTGTGTCTTATCCCAGACAATATTTCATGGAAAATCAGATTCTTTTAATCCTGGAAGTCCAGAGTGTCTGTGTCTTATCCCAGAGGAATTCCAGGGTTTTCATGGAAATGAGATTCCTTTTATCCCAGAATTCCAGAGTGTCCATCTCTTATCCCAAAGGATATTTCATGGAAAAAGTGATTCCTTTTATCCTGGAATTCCAGACTGTCTGTGCCTTATCACAGATGATATTCCAAGGTTTTACTGGAAAATCGTTCCTTTTATCCCAGTCCACCTCTTATCCCATAGAAAATTGGGATAGTGGGAGGTCCCTGCCCATGGATCATCATTAAGGACCTTTCCAACCCCAAACACTCTGGAATTCTGGGATTCCCACAGGAATTTTCCACCCTCAGCAGGGACTGGGATTCTGTTGGGAGATGAAGAATCCAAAATTCCATCCAGCGACTGGAATTTCCTATGGACGGATCTGGAATTTTCTTGGGATGGGGTATCCCAAAGTTGTGGCTGATCCATCCCTGGAAGTGTTCCCAGTGGGAAGCGCTTGGAAAAAATTGGGATAATGGGAAATCCCTGCTCATGGATTTCCCTGAAGGAGCTTCCCAGCCCCAAACACTCTGGAGTTCTGGGATCTCGGGATTCTGGAAGGCTGGAATTCCAAGATTCTTGGATTCTGTGACTCTGCAATTCTCTGATTCTGGAAATCTGGAGTTCTGGAAATCTGGAGTTCTGGGATTCTGGAATTCTATGATTCTGTGATTCTGGAGTTCTGGGATTCCAAGATTCTTGGATTCTGTGACTCTGGAATTCTGTGATTCTGAAAATCTGGAGTTCCGGGTCTCTGGGATTTTGGGACTCTGGGATTCCAGAATTCTGGAATTCTGGGATTCTGGAAATCTGGAATGCTGGGGTTCTGGGATTCTGAGATTCTTGGATTCTATGACACTGGAATTCTCTGATTCTGGAAACCTGGAGTTCTGGGATTCTGGAATTCTATGAATCTGGAAATATGGATTTCTATGATTCTGTAAATCTGGAGTTCTGGGATTCTGAGATTCTTGGATTCTGTGACTCCATAATTCTGTGATTCTGGAAAACTGGGGTTCCAGGATTCTGGGATTCCGCAATTCTTAGATTCTGAGATTGTGGAATTCTCTGATTCTGGAAACCTGGAGTTCTGGAAATCTGGAATGCTGGCATTCTGGGCTTCTGAGATTCTTGGATTCTGTGACTCTGCAATTCTATGATTCTGGAAATCTGGAGTTCCAGGATTCTGGAATTCTGGGATTCTGGAATTTTGGGATTCTGAGATCCTGGAATTCTATGATTCTGGAAATCAGGAGTTCCATGATTCTGGGATTCTGAAATTCTGGAATTCTATGATTCTGGAAACCTGGAGTTCTGTGATTCCAGAGTTCTGTGATTCTGGGATTCTGGAATTCTGTGAATCTGGAAATATGGATTTCTGTGATTCTGGAAATCTGGAGTTCTGGGATTCTGGAATGCCAGGATTCTGGGATTCTGAGACTCTGGAATTCTATGATTCTGGAAACCTGGAGTTCTGTGATTCTGGGATTCAGGGATTCTAGAATTCTTGGATTCCGTGATTCTGGAATTCTATGAATCTGGAAATATGGATTTCTGTGATTCTGGAAATCTGGAGTTCCGGGATTCTGGAATGCCGGGATTCTGAGATTCTTGGATTCTGTGACTCTGGAATTCTACGATTCTGGAAATCTGGAGTGCCAGGACTCTGGGATTCCAGAATTCTGGGATTCTGTGATTCTGGAATTCTGTGATTCTGGAAACCTGGAGTTCTGGAAATCTGGAATGCTGGGATTCTGGGCTTCTGAGATTCTTGGATTCTGTGACACTGGAATTCTCTGATTCTGGAAATCTGGAGTTCTGTGATTCTGGAGTTCTGGGATTCCGAGATTCTTGGATTCTGTGACTCTGGAATTCTCTGATTCTGGAAATCTGGAGTTCTGTGATTCTGGAGTTCTGGGATTCCGAGATTCTTGGATTCTGTGACTCTGGAATTCTACGATTCTGGAAATCTGGAGTTCCAGGACTCTGGAATTTTGGGATTCTGAGATTCTGGAATTCTGTTATTCTGGAAACGTGGAGTTCTGTGATTCTGGGATTCTGGAATTCTTGGATTCTGTGACTCTGGAATTCTCTGATTCTGTGATCCTGGAGTTCTGGGATTCTGCGATTCTGAGATCCCAGATCCCTCCAGCAGATCCGGATGCACCAGCACCGGAATTCCAGAGTTTTCCTACTCATCTCCAAAATTCCAACCCCTCCACATGCCCTGAGATTTTTCCTGGATTTTGGGATTTGTTTTTCCCTAGGATCCAACACCTGGGAGCTGAAATCCACCTGATCCGGGATTTGATGGATCCGACCAACCAGGGAGGAATGCTGGACTTCCTGCTGACAACACTGGAGGTAAGGAAATTTTTTTTCCAGGAATTCCAGCAAAATTCCAGCTTTTCTGGAATGGAATTTTTGAGATTTTATTCCCTTGCTGGGCTGGGAAAAAAATCCTAATCCTTAATTCCAGACAGATTGAATTCTGTTGGAATTCTCCTTGGGATCAGCAGGGATTTTCTGCCTGGATTTGATCCCAGAATTCCCAAATTTTTCCCTGATTTTTTTCTCTGTTCCCTCCCCAGTCGTGCTATGAACACATCCAGAGGATCCGGCTCCATCCAAAGGAAAACTCCCACAGCTCCTGATCCATGGGGAAAATCGGAATTTTCCGGAATTTTCTGGACCAAACCCCGCTGTAAAAAGTGGGAATTTTATCCCTGGCTGCCTTCAAAGGGAAGAATTCCTCCCCAGCCGAGGTTTTCCTAATCCCAAAAACACTGGAAGGGCTGGAATTTCCATCTCCAAGGTTTTGTTTTTGGAGTTTTATCCTCTTTTCCTGTAAATAATTCCCAGGAAAAATCTCCTTTCCCTGCTCAGGATGAGGATTTTATTTATTTTTTGCACTGGAAAATTCCCAGAAAAAGAATTTCTTTGGGAAAACCCAATTTTTAATGGGATTTCTTGCACTGAGAAGGGAAACTCATCCCAAAACTCCTAAAAAATTCTGGGAATTGGAGGAGATTTTTCCCACCACTCCTTTTCCTATTTTTCCCAACTCAGGATTTTTCCAATTCCATTTGGAAGCTGCTATTCCCAAATTTCCTGATTTTCCCATGCTCCAAGATTTTTATTTCTCCTTGGGAGACCTCGGGGGTGATCCCACACCTTGGGATTCTGGAGGGCTTGGAAAAAACACGGATTTCTCCCAAATTTTGGGAAATTCCAAGAAAACAACCAGAAATTATGGAATAAAAACTCCAATCCCAGCTGGATTTGTGCTCTGAGCTGGAATTTCCCTTTGGAAAAAGAATATTTGGGATATTCCCAATGGATATTTGGGATGCTGTTCCCAGCATCCCAAAATAATTTTAAAATAGTCCTAAAAAATCTTGTTTTTGACAGTTTTTATCCCATTTTTTTCCATTTTTCCTGGGATTTTTTTTTTCTTATCCAGGAAAATAAAACTCCCCAAGCTTTTTCCAGGTGTTTTCCCCAAGTTTTCCTGATTTTCTAAATTAAGGAAAGTGCTCCTTGATTTTTTTGGAAACAAAAAATTGGAGATCCAAAGCTTTCAAAAAATGGGATTTTTGTCTTTTTTTCCCTGGAATTTCTTCATTTTTCCCAGGAATTTTAAACCTTATCCAGGTGACTCTGGGAAAACAAAACCCTCCAAGTTTTTTTCCCCCATTTTTCCCAAATTTTATCATTTAATGAGTAACAGATTAATTACAAGAATTATTATATTATTGGGAGAATCCCATGGGAAGGTTGCCAGGAATTTTTATTTAAATAAAATTATGGGAATTTTGAAGAAATTCCAGGATCCACGTGCTCCTTCTTCCCATCTTCTTTGTTTTCAGGAATTTGGGAATTTTCTAAATGAAGGAGAAGTGGATCCTTGATATTTTTGGGAATGAAGAAAAATTGGAAGTCCAAACCTTTAAATAAATGGGATTTTTATAATTTTTCCATGGAATTTCTTCATTTTTCCAAGGAATTTTAAACCTTATCCAGGTGACTCTGGGAAAACAAAACCCTCCAAGCTTTTTCCTCCCATTTTCCCCAAATTTTTATCCTGTAATAAATAACCGATTAATTCCTATATTACTAATTAATAATTAATATATTAATGAGAGACTCTAACTGGAAGTTTGCCAGGAATTTTTATTTAAATAAAACTTTGGAATTTTGAAGATTCCAGGCTCTGCGTGCTCCTTATTCCAATTCTTGTCGTCTTCAAGAATCCGGGAAAACGACTCCTTGGTATTTTTGGAATGAAGAAAAAATGCAAAATTCCTACTGGAAAAGGACATGCAAAGTGCAGGGGGGGTAAAAATTCCAAGGAATTCAAGGAAAACGAGGTGGATTTTCAGTTTGACTTCCTAAAACTTCCCGAAATTCCAAGTTTTTCTCGGCTTTGATTTCGGGAGGAGTTCAAGCGAGGCCTGAAGGTAACAGTGTGCAGCCATTTGTGCTTCCAGGTTTTGGGATTTTTCCAAGGAAAAGCAGGAGGGGGGGTTCCTCTGGGAATATTCTGGGTGGGAATTGTGCTGTGGAAGCGTGCAGGAGGTGCTGGATCCGCAAAAAAATTCCACAAGGAATTTTTTCCCTGAGTGCCTGCTCAGAATCCTCAAAAAATTGGGATTTTCCTTTAGCTGGGATGGTTTTTGTTTTTTTCCTTAATTCCTCCAAACCACCCAGAACTTTCCTGATCTTTCCTGGAGGGAATTCTGGAGCTTGGGATAGAGTGTGGAATTTTGGGAGCACATTCCCATTCCTGCTTTTTATTGGGAAGAGTCAAGGCAGGTTTTGCTGGGAGTTGAATTAAATTAAATTTAATCCTGAGCGTCTCAGCCTTGGAAATCCCACTTTGGAAGACATGGAATCAACATTCCCAAATCCTGGCTCCAGCTCAGCTTCCATGGAATTCACCAGCTGGAATTCCATAAAAAAGGATGGAAAAGCTGAGCTACACCGGGAAGAGGAGAGGTTTTAACAAAGCTGAGCTTAAGCACGGGGAATTTGCTTCATTCCACTTCCGGACTTGATCCACAGGGAATTTTTGCCCTGACTGCCTGCTCAGAATCCTAAGGAAGTTTGGGATTTTCCTTTGGCTGGGATGGTTTTTTCCTTGATTCCTCCCAACCACTCAGAACTTTGGGAATGTTCTCCCTCCTTCCGTTCTCCCTCCTCCTGCTGGGTGAAGCTCTTGTCCAAGTCCATTTCCTCCTCCAAACCTTTGGAAAACCTCTTGGAAAAGCAGGAATTCAGAGCAGGGCCGTGTCTATGGCTGATTCCAGGTGCTGGCTCCTGCTCAGCTTCCATGGAATTCAGCAGCTGGAATTCCATAAAAAAGGATGGAAAAGCTGAGCTACACCGGGAAGAGGAGAGGTTTTAACAAAGCTGAGCTTCAGCACAGGGAATTTGCTTCATTCCACTTCCAGGCTTGATCCACAGGGAATTTTTGCCCTGAGTGATGCTCAGAATCCTAAAAAATTTTGGATTTCCTTTGGCTGGGATGTTTTTTTCCTTAATTCCTCCAAACCACTCAGAACTTTCCTGATCTTTCCTGGAGGGAATTCTGGGAGCGCATTCCCATTCCTGCTTTTTATTGGGAAGAGTCAAGGCAGGTTTTGCTGGGAGTTGAATTAAATTAAATTTAATCCTGAGCGTCTCAGCCTTGGAAATCCCACTTTGGAAGACATGGAATCAACATTCCCAAATCCTGGCTCCAGCTCAGGCTTCCATGGAATTCCCAAAAAAAGGAATGGAAAAGGTGAGCTGGACCTGGAAGAGAAGAGGTTTTAACAAAGCTGAGCTTTAGCACAGGGAATTTGCATCATTCCAACAGCAGATGATCCAGAGGGAATTTTTGACCTGAGTGATGCTCAGAACCCTAAGGAAGTTTGGCATTTTCCTTTGGCTGGGGTGGTTTTCTCCTTAATTCCTGCAAACCACTCAGAACCTTGGGAATGTTCTCCCTCCTTCCGTTCTCCCTCCTCCTGCTGGGTGAAGCTCTTGTCCAAGTCCATTTCCTCCTCCAAACCTTTGGAAAACCTCTTGGAAAAGCAGGAATTCAGAGCAGGGCCGTGTCTATGGCCGACTCCAGGTGCTGGAGCAGAGCCTCTGGAGAAGGGCTCAGGGAGGTCAGGTCCAGCTTGCGGAAATCCTCGTTAGCGCTTAACGAGCTCAGCACCTTCACCGTCCGCTTGAGGTCAAACACGGCGTGCAGCATTCCCAGGGTGGAAATGGCGGCTTTGGAATTGTTCTGGGATGAGGATTCCTCGTCCAGGCCCTTCTCCAGCACCGAAATCCGGTTCTCCGCGATGACTTTGAGGAAGTTGTAGAATTCCTTGTAGTCGATGCCCGTGCAGGATTTCATGATCAGCTAAAGGGGGAAACGGAGTGAGAGTGGGAATGACAGCAGGAAAAAATCCCTAAAATTGGATCTGATGAAGTTGGGAATTCTTTGGAATCATAAATAATTATGTTTAATAATTTTTTCATTGGAATTGCTTCTGGATCCAAAGACACTGAGTTGTTTTTCCCAAATATTCATTTCTGGAAGGAAATCAACCCAAGGAGAAGAAACAGCTTCCAGAAATAAAATGGAATTTTCCTCATCCATAAGTTTTTGGAAGGAATCCCACCCACCCTCTTCCTCATGGAATTTTGGTTGGATTGTGGAGTTTGGTCTTTTGGATTCTTTCCCAGCTCCAGGGATCCAGGGGCAGCCACAGCTTCTATGGGAATTCTATCCCAGCCAGGAATTCCATCCCGAAATTCCCCCTAAATCCCCATTTTTCCAATGGGAAGCCATTCCCTGTGTCCTGTCATTCCAGGTTTATCCCAAATCCCTCTCCAGCTTTTCTGGAGCTGGACTGTTTTTCCCAAATATTAACTGTGGGGATTTTCCCAAATATTCATTTCTGGAAGGAAATCAACCCAAGGAGAGGGAACAGCTTCCAGAAATAAATTTGGGATTTGTTTCATCCAGAAGATTTTGGAAGGAATTTCACCCATTGTCCTCCTCATGGAATTTTGGTTGGATTGTGAAGTTTGATCTTCTGGATTCTTTCCCAGTTCCAGGGATCCAGGGGCAGCCACAGCTTCTCTCTGGAAATTTTATCCCAGCCAGGAATTCCTTCCCTAAATCCCCATTTTTCCAATAGGAAGCCATTCCCTGTCTCCTGTCATTCCAGGTTTATCCCAAATCCCTCTCCAGTTTTTCTGGGGCCCCTTTAGGCTCTGGAAGGGGCTCTGAGGATTTTCCCTTCTCCATGTGAACATTCCCAGCTCTCCTGATCCTGATTTTTCCCCACCTTTCCAACCAACACATTCCAACCTGGACACAGCCAACAACCAGAAGCAATTCCCAAACTTTTACAGGCAGCATTCCCAAACTTTCATAGGGAACATTTCCCAACAAAACAAAGCTGTCCCCCCAACTCCTACTTCCTTAAAACCCACGGAAATTCTGCCGTGAGAAGTCCAAGAATCCCAGAATTGCCGGATGATCCAGGAGCGGGGGGTACCTGGCACTGGAGGTGCCAGTCGTCCATGGGATCTTTCCACTGGCTGATCTCCCTCTGGACGGCCGCCAGCTCATCCTGCAGGAAGCTCCACATGACGGCCACGTTGCAGCCGTTCACCCAGTTGTGGTTGATGGAGATGGTGTCCTCCTGAGGGAAAAATTTCAGATTATCCATGGATAATTAGTAATTAGCCACTAATTAGGTTATTTGGCATGATAACATGGGATTTGCGGCTCCAAAAATCCTATTCCTGAGCAATCCAAAATGTCCCTAATTCCCAAAGTGCTGCCGCTGGCCCAGCTGTGGTTGATGGAGATGGTGTCTTCCTGAGGGAAAAGTTAGGGATAATCCATGGATAATTACCAATTAGTCAATAAATAAGTTATTAGGGATGATAATGTGGAATGTGCCGCTCCAAAAACTTGATTCCTTCATTAGAAATCCAAAATGTCCCTAATTCCCAAAATGCAGCCGCTGACACAGCTGCAGTTGATGGAGATGGTGTCTTCCTGAGGGAGAAGTTTGGGATAATCCACATATAATTAGTAATTACTCATTAATTAAGTTTTTAGGGATGATAACATGGAATGTGCTGCTCCAAAAATCCTATTCCTGAGCAAGTTGTTATGTCCCTGATTCCCAAAGTGCTGCCACGGACCCAGCTGTGGTTGATGGAGATGGTGTCCTCCTGAGGGACAAAAATTTGGGAAAATCCATGGATAATTAGTAATTAGTCACTAATTAGGTTATTAGGGATGATAACATGGGATTTGCGGCTCCAAAAATCCTATTCCTGAGCAAGTTGTTATGTCCCTAATTCCCAAAGTGCTGCCACTGACCCAGCTGTGGTTGATGGAGATGGTGTCTTCCTGAGGGAAAAATTTCGGATAATCCATGGATAATTAGTAATTAGTCACTAATTAGGTTATTAGGGATGATAACATGGGATTTGCGGCTCCAAAAATCCTATTCCTGAGCAAGTTGTTATGTCCCTGATTCCCAAAGTGCTGCCACTGACCCAGCTGTGGTTGATGGAGATGGTGTCTTCCTGAAGGAAAAGTTTGGGATAATCCATGGATAATTACCAATTAGTCAATAAATAAGTTATTAGGGATGATAATACAGAATGTGCTGCTCTAAAAACCCGATTCCTTCTTTAGAAACCCAGAATGTCCCTAATTCCCAAAGTGCTGCTACTGACCCAGTTGTGGTTGATGGAGATGGTGTCTTCCTGAGGGAAAAGTTAGGGATAATCCATGGATAATTAGTAATTAGCAACTAATTAAGTTATTAGGGATGATAACATGGAATGTGCTGCTCCAAAAACCTGATTCCTTCTTTAGAAACCCAAAATATCCATAAATCTCAAAATGCAGCCATTGACCCACTTGTGGTTGATAGAAATGGTGTCTCCCTGAGGGAAAAATTTGGGATAATCTATGGATAATTAGTAATTAGATACTAATTAAGTGATTAGGGATGATAATATGGGATTTGCTGCTCCAAAAACCTGATTCCTTCTTTAGAAATCCAAAATGTCCCTAATCCCCAAAGTGCTGCTGCTGGCCCAGCTGTGGTTGATGGAGATGGTGTCTTCCTGAGGGAAAAATTTGGGATAATCCACAGATAATTAGTAGTTAGTCAATAAATAAGTTATTAGGGATGATAATATGGAATGTGCTGCTCTAAAAACCAGATCTGTTCTTTAGAAACCCACAATGTCCCTAATTCCCAAAATGCTGCCATTGACCCAGATGTGGTTGATGGAGATGGTGTCTTCCTGAGGGAAAAGTCTGGGATAATTGATGGATAATTAGTAATTAGCAACTAATTAAGTTATAAGGGATGATAATATGGAATGCACTGCTCCAAAAATCCTGAGCAACCCACAATGTCCCTAATTCCCAAAATGCTGCTGCTGACCCAGTTGTGGTTGATGGAAACGGTGTCTTCCTGAGGGAAAAGTTTGGGATAATCAATGGATAATTAGTAATTTATCAATTAATAAATTATTAGGGATGATAATATGGGGTTTGCTGCTCCAAAAATCCTATTCCTGCAAACCAGAATGTCCCTAATTGCCAATATGCGGCTGCTGACCCAGCTGTGGTTGGTGGAGATTGTGTCTTCCTGAGGGAAAAATTTGGGATAATCCATGGATAATTAGTAATATTAGTCACTAATTAAGTTTTTAGGGATGATAATATGGAATGTGCCGCTCCAAAAACTTGATTCCTTCTTTAGAAATCCAAAATGTCCCTAATTCCCAAAATGCAGCCGCTGACGCAGCTGCGGTTGATGGAGATGGTGTCTTCCTGAGGGAGAAGTTTGGGATAATCCACATGTAATTAGTAATTACTCATTAATTAAGTTTTTAGGGATGATAACATGGAATGTGCTGCTCCAAAAATCCTATTCCTGAGCAATCCAAAATGTCTATAATTCCCAAAGTGCTGCCACTGACCCAGCTGTGGTTGATGGAAATTGTGTCTTCCTGAAGGAAAAGTTTGGGATAATCCATGGATAATTACCAATTAGTCAATAAATAAGTTATTAGGGATGATAATACAGAATGTGCTGCTCTAAAAACCCGATTCCTTCTTTAGAAACCCAGAATGTCCCTAATTCCCAAAGTGCTGCCACTGACCCAGCTGTGGTTGATGGAGATGGTGTCTTCCTGAGGGAAAAGTTAGGGATAATCCATGGATAATTAGTAATTAGCAACTAATTAAGTTATTAGGGATGATAACATGGAATGTGCTGCTCCAAAAACCTGATTTCTTATTTAGAAACCCAAAATATCCATAAATCTCAAAATGCAGCCATTGACCCACTTGTGGTTGATAGAAATGGTGTCTTCCTGAGTGAAAAATTTGGGATAATCTATGGATAATTAGTAATTAGATACTAATTAAGTTATTAGGAATGATAATATGGAATTTGTCGCTCCAAAAACCTGATTCTTTCTTTAGAACCCAAAATACCCCTAATTCCCAAAATGCTGCCACTGACCCAGCTGTGGTTGATGGAGATGGTGTCTTCCTGAGGGAAAAGTTTGGGATAATCCATAGATAATTAGTAATTAGTCACTAATTAAGTTATTAGGGATGATAATATGGAATGTGCCACTCCAAAAATTCCATTTTAAGGGATCTTAAGGATCATCCCATCCCATGGGCAGGGACACTTCCCATTATCCATGGTGCTCCAAGCTGGAATTTCTCCTTCCTGGGAAAGATTTCCATTGTTTCCTATTCCTTTATCCCGGGATCTTTCTCCTCCTCACCCCAATTCTATGCCATGGAATTCCTGGAATGGTTTGGGTGGGAAAAGACCTTAAGGATCATCCCATTCCCACCATCCCAGAGGCTCCAAGCTGGAATTCCTCCTTTTTTCATCCTTTTCTCTTCCTTTTCCCTGGGATCTTCCTCCTCTTCCTCACCCCAATTCTCTGCCATGGAATTCCTGGAATGGTTTGGGTGGGAAAGGACCTTAGGGACCATCCCATTCCCACCATCCCAGAGTGCTCCAAGCTGGAATTCCTCCTTCCTGGGAAGGATTTCCATTGTCTCCTCTTCCTTTTTCCAGGATCTTCCTCGTCCTCCTCCTCTTCCTCTCCTTCTCACCCCAATTCTATCCCACGGAATTCCTGGAATGTTTTGGGTGGGAAAGGACCTTAGGGACCATCCCATTCCCACCATCCCAGGGTGCTCCAAGTCTCATCCAAGCTATCCTTGGACACTTCCAGGGATGAAGCTCCTCTGGGAAAACCATTCCAAACCTCCCAACATCACCCAGGAGAACGGATCAACCTTTTCCCTGGAAATCCCAATTTCCATCCGTCCCAACGAAACCTTTGTGATCCAACTTCCCGATCCCGGAGCGATTCCCAGTGGACCCATGCCCTCACCAGGTTGTGAACCTGGTGGTGCCACCCGCTGGGGATGAAGACGATCTCGCCGGCCTCCTGGAGAATCTCCAGAGGGGGCTGGCTCTGGCTGTAGCGCGGATAAATCCTCTTGTCCCGAAGAGCCGGAGCCGTCACGTCGAAGGGGAGATTGCCGTGGCGATCCTTCAGGAATTCCTCCTGTCCCGCGGGATACAGCAGCCATTTCTTCCTGCCACACACGTTGGCCGACCAGCTGTAGGAGCGGAAGACGTCGGCGTGGAACGGCGTCCTGGGAAAAAAACAGGGACGGGCGGGAATCAATCCCGAAAAATTCCAACGTGGATTCGAGGCATTGAGAAGGTGAGGGGGCCGATCCCAAAATTCCATGAGGAATTTCAGTTGGGTTATGCGGTTTTGGTTATTGAAAGGCTGTTATATGGATGCTGATCCCAAAGTTCCTCATGGAATTTTGGTTGGATGATGGGAGTTTTGGTTATTAATAGGGCATTACGTGGATACTGATCCCAAAATTCCTCATGGAATTTTGGTTGGATTATGGACTTTGGCTATTAAAAGGCCAATATATGGATATTGATCCCAAAATTGCTGATGTAATTTCAGTTGGATTATGGGGTTTTGACTATTAGAAGGCTATTATATGGATGCTGATCCCAAAATTTCTCATGGAATTTCGAATGGATTATGGAGTTTTGGCTATTGAAAAGCCACTATATCCATACTGATCCCACAATTCCTCATGGAATTTCAGAAGAATTATGGAGTTTTGGCCATTAAAAGGCCATTATATGGATACTGATCCCAAAATTCCGTAAGAAATTTCAGTTGGATTATGGAATTTTGGCTATTAAAATGCTACTGTATCCATACCTTTCCTAAAATTTCTCATGGAATTTTGGATGGATTATGGAGTTTTGGCTATTAAGGCTGTTATATGGATGCTGCTTCCAAAATTCTTAATGGAATTTTGATTGGGTTATGGAGTTTTGACCATGAAAAAGATCACTGTATCCATACCAATCTCAAAATTCCTCATGGAATTTTGGTTGGATGATGGGAGTTTTGCTTATTAATAGGGCATTACGTGGATACTGATCCCAAAATTCCTCATGGAATTTTGGTTGGATTATGGACTTTGGCTATTAAAAGGCCAATATATGGATATTGATCCCAAAATTGCTGATGTAATTTCAGTTGGATTATGGGGTTTTGACTATTCAAAGGCCACTATATCCATACTGATCCCACAATTCCTCATGGAATTTCAGAAGAATTATGGAGTTTTGGCCATTAAAAGGCCATTATATGGATACTGATCCCAAAATTCCGTAAGAAATTTCAGTTGGATTATGGAATTTTGGCTATTAAAAAGCTACTGTATCCATACCTTTCCCAAAATTTCTCATGGAATTTTGGATGGATTATGGAGTTTTGGCTATTAAGGCTGTTATATGGATGCTGCTTCCAAAATTCTTAATGGAATTTTGATTGGGTTATGGAGTTTTGACCATGAAAAAGATCACTGTATCCATACCAATCTCGAAATTCCTCATGGAATTTTGGTTGGATGATGGGAGTTTTGCTTATTAATAGGGCATTATGTGGCTACTGATCCCAAAATTCCTCATGGAATTTCAGTTGGATTTTGGAGTTTTGGCTATAAAAGCACCACTGAATCCATACCAATCCCAAAATTCCATGAGGAATTTTTCAGTTGGATTATGGGGTTTTGGTTATTAAAAGGCCATTATGTGGCTACTGATCCTGAAAATCTTCATGGAATTTTGGATGGATTGTGGAGTTTTGATTATTAAAAGGCCACTATATGGATACTGATCCCAAACTTCCGTGAGGAATTTCAGTTGGATTATGGGGTTTTGGTTATTAAAAAGCCACTGTATCCATACCTTTCCCAAAATTCCTCATGGAAATTCAGCTGGATGATGGGAGTTTTGGTTATTAATAGGGCATTACGTGGTTACTGATCCCAAAATTCCTCATGGAATTTTGGTTGGATGATGGGAGTTTTGGTTATTAATAGGGCATTACGTGGTTGCTGATCCCAAAATTCCTCATGGAATTTCAGACGGATGATGGGAGTTTTGGCTATTAAAAAAATCACTGTATCCATACTGGTCCCAAAATTCCCCATGGAATTTTGGTTGGATAATGGAGTGTTTTAGATCTTCTCTACTTTATGGAGTTTTGGCTATTATATGGATGCTGATCCCAATATTCCTCATGGAATTTCAGTTGGATGATGGGAGTTTTGGTTATTAAAAGGCCATTATATGGATACTGATGCCAAAATTCCTGATGGAATTCTGGCTGGATAACTGAGTATTTTATATCCTTTGTGCTTCTTTTTAATTTATCCTGAAAATCCCCTAAGGACAGGGAATTCTGATAAAAACACCCCAAATTCAACTTTACAACCAACACTGGGCTGGAATTTTCACCTGGAATTTTCCCCTGGAAAACACTAGAGTTATCCCTGCACATTCCACGTGGCTGATCCCAAGGGAATTTCTCCTCTAATCTCTCAGATACTTTTTTTTTTTTTTCTGTTTTTGTGGGCACAATTTGGGGTTTTCCCTTTTCCCTCCCACCCAGAGCCAACCAGGACACCGGGAAACCTGCCGGCTTATCCTGAGGGATAATGGGATAATTTCCTGGGATATTCAGCTGGAAAAGGAATTTTTTGGGATGAGAGCCTTACCAGGATCCCTTGGGTCCCATGTAGACGAACCTAAAATCATCCACAGCCACGGCATCCCAATATTCATTGAGCCAATCCGAGGAAAAATACACGGGAGTGGTGTAAACATCCTGCTCTGGAAAAGCTCTGGAAAACAAAAACACTTGGAAAAGCAGCCTGGGAAAACAGGATCCCCCAAATGCAGTGGGAAGAGCAAGGTGGATCCCTCAGGATGGAATTCCAGGGGTTTGGGGTGAAAAGGAGTTGAAGGAGCAGCTTATCCCAAATTTTCACTGTCCCAGATTGTTCCAAGCTGGTCTTGGGCACTTCCAGGGATTCAGGGGCAGCCACGGCTTCTGTGGGAATTCCATCCCAGCCCCTCCCCATTCCCACAGGGAAAATTCCTTCCCAAGGTTCTTTTCCAGCTGGAGAAGGACAGGCAGAGCTGGGGGAAGGCAACTGGAAGGAATGGGAATGTTCCCAGAAAAGCCAGTGGCTATGAAAGGATCCCAAATCCAACATGGCCATGGAATAATCCCAACCCAAATCCCACTCCAGGTCTGACTGTAGGAGCTGCTCCAGTCCCATTCTCCACAGGGAGAAAACATGGAATGGTTTGGGTGGGAAGGGACCTTAAGGATCATCCCCTTCCATGGCCAAGGACAATTCCCACTGTCCCAGGCAGCTCCAGCCTGGCCTTGGACACTTCCATGGATCCAGGGGCAGCCCCAGCTGCTCTGGGAATTCCATCCCAGCCCCTCCCAACCCGCCCAGCCAGCAATTCCTGCCCAAATTGAATTTAAATGGATCTTGAGCTTGGAATAAAAGCTGGGAATGAGGCTGAGGGAATGACATCAGCCTGGAATATCGGGGATTTGAGGAATTTGGGGCTCTTTTTGGAGCTGGAGGCCAAGGCTTTGGAATCCCTCAGGGAATGTTGGAGTATTTTCCCTCCGTGCTGATGCTGAGCTTGTCTGCTTTGCCTCAAAACCCCAACTGGAACAACTGAAAATCATGGAATTTTTAGGGTTGGATGGGATCCTAAAGAACTTCCAGTCCCAGCCCCATGGCAGGGACACTTCCCACTATTCCAGGGTGCTCCAAGTTGGTTTTGGGCAGTTCCAGGGATGGAGCAGCTTCTCTGGGAATTCCATCCCAACCAGGAATTCCTTCATAAATTAAGTGGGAAGCCATTCCCTGGGTCCTGTCATTCCATGCTTGTCCCAGATCCCTCTCCAGCTCTCCTGGACACCCTTTGGGCTCTGAAAGGGGCTCTGAGGGTTCCACGGATCCCTCCCTTCTCCAGAGGAACATTCCCGGTGCTGGATTGTTGGGAACGAGCCCCGACCTGCTCAGGTGCCAGTCCTTGAGGTAGAGGCAGCCCCGTGGGGAGCGGTGGCCGTTCCCGATGTATTCCCGCCAGTACTGCACGTATTCCTTGAAGGGCAGCTGCTCCTTGGGGTTGGAGTTGTACTCCTTGACATCGCAGTTGGCCACGGGCACCACGGCTTCTCCTGGAATTGCAAATCCATCGGGAATTTTCCGCGGGAATGAGGAGGATTCATCAAATCATCTCCGCCTCAGTCTCAGCCCCGCGGAATTCCGGGCTTCAAATATTCCAACGGAACCATCGCAATGTTCCAGAACCATCACTCCGGGGAAAACGTGATCCAGGAATTACAAATCCCTCAGGAATTTTCTCAGGGAATGAGGGGGACTTGTAAAATCACCTCCCTAAAGTTCATCCCTTTGGAATTTTGGCCCTCAAATATTCCAGAAGAATATTCTCTATCACAGAACCATCGTTCCAGACTAACAAAATCCAGAAATTACAAATCCCTCAGGAATTTTCCTCAGGAATAAGGAGGACCCATCAATCATCTCCACCTCAATCTCATCCCCATGGAATTCCAGGCTCCCAGTATTCCAGAGGACCCATCCCAATGTTCCAGAACCACCATTCCAAGGGAACATGATCCAGGAATTACAAATCCCCTGGGAATGAGGAGGAGCCATCAAATCACCTCCCTAAAGCTCATCCCTGCGGAATTCTGGGCAGGGGATGAAATATTCCAGAGGAATATTCTATATCCCAGAACCATCGCTCCAGGGAAATACAATCCTGGAATTAAAAATCTGTCAGGAGTTTTCCTCAGGATTGAGGAGGACCCATCAAATCATCTCCACCTCAATCTCATCCCCACGGAATTCCAGGCTTCAGATATTCCAAAGGAACATCCCAATATTCCAGAACCAAGGAACACCATCCAGGAATTACAAATCCCTCAGGAACGAGGAGGATCCATCAAATCACCTCCCTCAAGCTCATCCCCACAGAATTCTGGGCTTCAGATATTCCAAAGAAACCATTCCAGGGAAACACCACCCAAATCCAGAGTGGTTTATTTTAAGTGTCCTGGATTTTCCTGCTCTTTATTTCATGTGCACCAAATTTTCCTGGTTTTTTTTTTCTTGCTGTGACCTGAATTTTCCAGTTTTTTCTTTAAAGGGAATTTTCCCCTTAAATCCATTAGGAGGGAGGGACTGATTAGGACCGAATCATTTAGGATTTGGAATAATTAAATTCTCCAAGATTTTGAATTTATTTAAATAATAAATTATAAATAAAATGGGGAAATACATTTCAGTTTGGAATCTGCAAACCAGACCGTGAAGAAATGGGAAAAATCCATGGATTCATTTTGGGCAAAAGCTTGGGAATTGGGGTTATTTTAGTGCTTTTATCCTGAAAATTCAATCCTAAAAAGCTGAATTCTTTAGGATTTTGAAAAAACCCCAGGACTTACCAAACTTCTGCTCAAAGTTGGGTTTCCCATGGAAAAAAAAAAATCCACGGATTAATTTAGGATAAAAACTTGGAATTTAGGGTTTTTTTAGTGTTTTTATCCCTAAAATTCAATCCCATAAAGCTGAATCCTTTAGGATTTGGAATAATTAAATTCTCCAAGAGTTTAAATCTATTTAAATATAAATTAAAAATAATTGGGAATGAATATGTGGAGAAAATCCATTTATTAGTTTAGGAAAATCTTGGCATTTTCTGTTTTTTCAGTGCTTTTATCCCTAAAATTCAGTCCTAAAATACTGAATTCTTTAGGATTGGGAAAAACATCCCAGGACTTACCCAATTTCTGCAAAAGATACTTGAAGTTGGGTTTCCCATGGAAAAAAATTCAATCCTATAAAGCTGAGTCCTTTAGGAGTTGGAATAGTTAAATTCTCAAATTTTTAAATTCATTTAAATATAAATAAAAAATAAAATTTGGGAGTGAATAAATGGAAAAAACCTATGTATTAGTTCAGGAAAATCTTGGATTTTTGGATTTTTTAGTGCTTTCATCCCTAAAATTCAGTCCTAAAATACCGAATCCTTTAGGATGGGGAAAAAAAAATCCCAGGACTTACCAAACTTCTGCAGGAGATGCTCAAAGTTGGGTTTCCCATCCCACGTCACCCAATTTTTCCTGCTGCCCCAATCCTCAGTGAATTTGGCTGAGAAAATGCAGGGGTGGTTGGGAATGAGATAATCCCGGAAAAAATCGGAATAAGTGAAGGAATCAACTTTGTCAATAAAATCCACGTGGCCCCCGGGGAGAGCACCTGGAGAAGAATTCCCAAAATCCCGGAAAAAAGCGGTGGAACAGGCAAAGGTTGCTCTGTCCATGCAGGCTGCAAAAAATTCCTGGCCGAGCCAAGGAATTTGGAGAAATAATCCCAAAAAAAGCCCTGCTAAAAATGGGATTTGAGTATTTAAAAGTGTGGGAAATCATGGGGAGATTGAGGGGGAATGAGTGTTGGGATAATTTGGGTTTTGCATTGTTTTTGGGATAGCTGGGAAATGGATGTTTTTTATGGATGTTTCTTCCTCTTGTCAGAGCTGGTTCTGTCCTAAAAAAGCAAGAAAAGAAAATTTCAGTGGGATATTCCCAAGGAATTGATGAATTGAAGGGGCAGAGGGAAAGAAATTTCTGAAATATTTGGGAATGCTCTGGGATCTTCCCTTTGTTTCCAGGTCTGGCACCTCCCACTTCCCACAGAGCTTCCCCCAAGGATTTGGAGCAAGGATAAAAATAGGGAAAAATTTAAAAGAAACCAAAAAAAGAGGGAAGAGAAAATCTGAGCACAGAGGGAATAAAGCAAAGAGGGTGCAGAGATGGGATTTGGGAAACATTGAGGGAAAAGGGGATTTAGGGATCTCCATGAGGAAATTCTTCCCTCACAGAGATCTAAAGGAATATTGAGATTAAGGAACGTCCATGAGGGAATTTTCCCTGAGAAATCTCCAAGGAAGTATTGGAATTATGGGACACCCATGAGGGAATTGCTCCCTCACAGAGCTCCAAGGGATATGGCAGTGGGATTAAAGGATTTCCATGAGGGAATTCTCCCCTCATGGAGCTCGAAGGGGATATTGGAATGAAGGGAAATCCATGAGGGAATTTCTCCCTCAGAGATTTCCATGGGAATAACAGGACTAAGGAACATCCATGAGGAAATTTCGCCCTCACACATCTCCAAGGGAATGTCAGAATTATGGGACATCCATGAGGGAATTCCCCCCTCACAGATCTCCAAGAAAATATCAGAATTAAGGGAAATCCATGAGGGAATTCATCCCTCAGGGCACTCCAAGGAAACACTGGGATATCACAGTGGGAATAAAGGATTTCCATGTGGGAATTCCTCCCTCAGAAATCTCCAAGGGAACACTGGGATTGAGGGATATCCATGGGGGAATTTTCCTTCACACAGCTCCAAGGGAACACCTGGATATAGCAGGGGGATTAAAGCATTTCCATGAGGGAATTCTCCCCTCACGGAGCTCCAAGGGAATATCAAAATTAAGGAACCTCCATGAGGGAATTTTCCCTTAGAGATCTCCAAGGGAATTTCAGAATGAAAGGAAATCCATGAGGGAATTCCTCCCTCACAGAGCTCCAAGGGATATGGCAGTGGGATTAAAGGATTTCCATGAGGGAATTCCTCCCTCATGGAGCACCAAGGAAACACTGGGATATCACAGTGAGAATAAAGGATTTCCATGTGGGAATTCCTCCCTCAGAAATCTCCAAGAGAACATCGGGATTAAGTGAAATTCATGAGGGAATTTTCCTTCACAGAGCTCCAAGAGAATATCGAAATGAAGGGAAATCCATGAGGGCATTCCTCGTTTACAGAGCTCCAAGGGACCACTGGGATTAAGGAACATCCATGAGGGAATTCCCCCCTTACAGAGCTCCAAGGGAATATGGGAATTATGGGACGTAATGAGGGGAATTCCTCCCTCACACATCTCCAAGGGAATATCAGAATTAAGGGACATCCATGAGGGAATTCCTTCCTCAGGGAACACTCGCTAAGGGAACACCGGGATTAGGGAACGTCCATGAGGGAATTCCCCTCTCAGAGATCTCCATGGGAACACCGGGATTAGGGAACGTCCATGAGGGAATTCCCCTCTCAGAGATCTCCATGGGAACACCGGGATTAGGGAACGTCCATGAGGGAATTCCCCTCTCAGAGATCTCCATGGGAACACCGGGATTAGGGAACGTCCATGAGGGAATTCCCCTCTCAGAGATCTCCATGGGAACACCGGGATTAGGGAACGTCCATGAGGGAATTCCCCTCTCAGAGATCTCCATGGGAACACCGGGATTAGGGAACGTCCATGAGGGAATTCCCCCCACGGCCATCCCCAGAGTTGGGGGGAGGACCCGGACACCACAGGGCGTAGCACACGCCATCCCCGCCTCGCCCTCCCGTCCAGCCCGCACCGTCGCTGCCCGCAGGAACCGGGAGTACCCCGAGGGGAGCCACACTCACCCCCGCTCCCCTCGGGGCAGCCCCGCGGCGCGAATGGCGGCGTCGGCAGCGACAATGAAAGCCTATGGCGGGCGCCGCCGGAACCTCTGCGTCGGGCGGGTGGGGTCCGGGGGGGAGGTGAAAAGCGGAGCGCACCGGCGCGGGGCTCAGCCAATAGGAACGCTCAGATGCGCGGGGCTCAGCCAATGAGAGCGCGCGGAAGGCGCAGGCGCGGAGCGGGGCCGGTGCCGCACTGAGGGAGGTGCGTGGGGAGCCGGGGGGCTCGGACGGGCCCGGGGGGCTCCAAATGGGGCGAGAGGGGCTGGACGTGGAGCTTGGGGCTGGAAATGGGGCTGGGGGGTCACAAATTGAGGCTTGGGGGGGCTCCGGACAGGGAATGGGGGGGGCTGTGATCCATGGCCGCGGTGGTGTCAGACTGGGACCGGGGGGTCCGGATGGGGCTGGAGGGACTGAAAATGGCGCCGGAGGGGCTGGTGGTGGGGTTAGAGATTGGGAATGGGGCTTGGGGGTCACAGTTGGGGCTTGGGGGGGGCTCCGGACAGGGAATGCGGGGCTCCGATCCGTGGCCGCGGTGGTGTCGGACGGGGACAGGGAGGTCCGGATGGGGCTGGGGGGGCTGGACGTGGAGCTTGGGGCTGGAAATGGGGCTGGGGGGACACAAATTGAGGCTTGGGGGGGCTTCGATCCATGGCCGCGGTGGTGCCGGACCGGGACAGGGAGGTCTGGATGGGGCTGAAGGGATTGGAAATGGCGCCAGAGGGGCTCCAAATGGGACGGGAGGGGTCGAGGTGGAGCTTGGGAATGGGGGTTGGAAATGGGGCTGGGGGGTCACAAATTTGGGCTTAGGGGAGCTCCGCACAGGGAGTGCGGGGTTCCGATTCATGACCGCGGTGGTCTCGGACCGGGGGGTTCCGGATGGGGCTGGAGGGACTGGAAATGGCGCGGGAGGGGTCGAGGTGGAGTTTGGCGTTGAAAATGGGGCTGGGACGACAAAAATTGAGGGCTTGGGGGACTCTGATCCATGGTCGGTGTTGTCTCGGACCGCGGCCGGGAAGGCTCGAAGTGGGGCGGGAGGAGCTCGAGGTGGAGCTTGGGAATGGGGGTTGGAAATGGGGCTGGGGGGTCACAAACTGGGGCTTGGGAGGGCTCCGGACAGGGAATGAGGGGGCCGGGGGGATCCGGATGCGGCTGAAGGAGCTCGAAGTGAAGCGGGAGGGGGTGGAGGTGGAGTTTGAGGTGGAAATGGGGCTGGGCGCTCCCAAATTTGGGCTTATTGGGGCTCCGAAGCGTGGGCGCGGTGGTGCCGGACCGTGAGTGGGGGATCTGGATGGGGCGGGAGAAGCTCGAGATGGAGTTTGGGGTTGGAAATGGGGTGGGGGGGTCCCAAATTGAGGCTTGGGAGGGCTCCGGACAGGGACTGGGGGCTCTCATCCGTGGCCGCGGTGGTGTCGGACTGACGATGTCCGGCTGGGCCTGGGGAGACTCGAAATGCGCCCGGAGGGGCTGGAGATGGAGACGGATTGAAAATGGGGCTGGGGGAGTCACAGCCTGGGGAGGGGGGCTCCACTCCGTAGTCGCGTGGTTTTGGACCGGGAATGTCTGGATGGGGCTGGAGGGACTCGAAATGCGGCGGGAGAAGCTCGAGGTGGAGCTTGGGGCTGGGGGGGGTCCGATCCATGCTCGGTGCGGTCTCGGACCGGGACCGGGAGTGTCCGGCTGGGCCTGGAGGGACTCGAAACGCGGCGGGAGGGGCTGGAGGTGGAGTTTGGGATTGGAAATGGGGCCGAGGCGTCACAAATTTGGGCTTGGGGGGCTCCGGATGGGCCCGGGGAGACTCGAGGTGGAGCTTGGGGCTGGAAATGGGACCGAGGCGTCAGAAGTTGGGGTCTGGGGGGAAACTCTGATCCATGGTCGGTGTGGTCTCGGACCGGGACCGGGGAGCCTGGACGTGGCGGGAGGGGCTCCGAACGGAGTGGGAAGGGCTCGAGGTGGAGTTTGGGGCTGGGGGGGGCTCAGATCCGTGCTCGGTGTGTTGGACCGGGCCTGGCGGATTTTGTGTGGAGATTTGGGGCGCGCTCAAACCGGGGCTGGGGCGGGTTTTGTGTGGGGGCTTGGGGCGGGTTTGGTGTCGGGGCTTGGGGCGCGCTCAAACCGGCACTGGGGCAGTTTTTGTGTGGGGACTTGGGGCAGTTTTTGTGTGGGGACTTGGGGCAGGTTTTGTGTCAGGGCTTGGCGTGGGCTCGAACGGGGCTGGGGCGGTTCCATGCCGGGAACCGGGGAGCGACGGCGGCTCCGAGCCGGGACTTGGAGAGGGGGCCGGGAATGGAGGGGCTCGGGATGGGGCTGGGGAGGCTCCGTGAGGTGGATCCTGGGCCGAGCTGGCACCGAGGGAAGGCTCGAGAGGAGCCTGGATTTGGAGGGGGAATTGATGGACAGGGAAGGGAGCTGGGTGAGGGGACTGGGGGAGATCAGTAAATTCCCGGGTAACTGTAGGAGTGAAGGGGGGGGTAGGACAGCGGGGATGGACAGAGACAGGAGATCTCTGGAGCTCAGTCTTGGAATTTGGGGTTTATTGCACAGGGCCTGGGTGCAGGGCCCCGCTGGGATTTGGGGTTTATTGCACAGGGCCTGGGTGCAGGGCCCTGCTGGGATTTGGGGTTTATTGCACAGGGCCTGGGTGCAGGGCCCTGCTGGGATTTGGGGTTTATTGCACAGGGCCTGGGTGCAGGGCCCTGCTGGGATTTGGGGTTTATTGCAAAGGGCCTGGGTGCAGGGCCCTGCTGGGATTTGGGGTTTATTGCACAGGGCCTGGGTGCAGGGCCCTGCTGGGATTTGGGGTTTATTGCACAGGGCCTGGGTGCAGGGCCCTGCTGGGATTTGGGGTTCATTGCACAGGGCCTGGGTGCAGGGCCCTGCTGGGATTTGGGGTTTATTGCAAAGGGCCTGGGTGCAGGGCCCTGCTGGGATTTGGGGTTTATTGCAAAGGGCCTGGGTGCAGGGCTCTGCTGGGATTTGGGGTTCATTGCACAGGGCCTGGGTGCAGGGCCCTGCTGGGAGCTGCCACCCACAGCTCAGAGCAGGACTGAGAGAAGAGAGGGGGAGAGAGGATGAGAGAGAGAGAGTAAAAGAGGATGAGAGAGGGATATTTCTATTACAATACAATAAATCTTCTGTGTTGAATATTCTAATTCTCACCAATCTAATACAAGCTATAAATCCTACAGCATTTACATACAGCCTGGAAGAATCATTACATTACTGTGTTAAGGTATTTTCTTTGAGCCAGGTCTAATGAGCTCCAGGAGGTCTATAACACACCCAAGGTAGCTCAGCTACCTTTGGAGGCATGAAAATCAGGATGGCTTCTGTTGCAGTGTTGGAAACAAAAAGGTTTAATAAAGGCAAAATAATAAACAGAGAAAAGCTGAGCCAGGTGCAAGAGGTTCTTGTGTGATGGTGCTCACAGGGGTCTGAGGATGAGGGAAGAGATGAGGATCTGACTCCATGTTTCAGAAGGCTGATTTATTATTTTATGATATATATTACATTAAAACTATACTAAAAGAATAGAAGAAAGATTTCATCAGAAGGCTGGTTAAGAATAGAATAGCAAAGAATGATAACAAAGGTTTGTGGCTCTCTCTGTCCGAGCCAGCTGACTGTGATTGGCCATTAATCAGAAACAACCACCTGAGACCAATCCCAGATGCACCTGTTGCATCCCACAGCAGCAGATAATCAATGTTTACATTTTGCTCCTGAGGCTTCTCAGCTTCTCAGGAGGAAAAATCCTAAGGAATGAATTTTTCATAAAACATGTCTGTGACACATTCCTACATTACCACACTGTTACATTTCAAACCCTACAAACTCCTCTTTGGGCCCTTCTGCCAGGCTGTAGGGTCTGCTCTGCCCCTTGGAGCTGTCTGCAAGCAGAGGGTGTTGTTCCATCCAAAGGGGATCACCTTCAATGGCCACATCGTTGTTTGCCAGTTGTTCAGTAACTGAGGGATCTCAAAGCTTTCATTCCAATCTCACTTACAGTTTCCATATTCTCAACATCTTTTCCCAGACAATCACGTTGATAATTTTCCTGTTTCGTGCTCCCCAGCAGATCTAAACCTGGGAAATGCTGAGCTTCAAACTCCTGAGAGCCACAAGCAGTAAATGAATTTATAAATCATATCCAGTCACTCTTTTTATAATTGAGACTCAATTCCAGGATTAATAAATCCACAAATTCCAAATTTAGGATTTTCCAAGCCGTGAAGTATCCAGGCCTGACCTCACTCCTTCATTCCCAAGCCTCACTTCTGTTTCCTCACCCCAAGCTGGAATTCCTCCCATCCCATTCCCAGGAATTTTCCTCTTCCCCACCCCAACGGAGCAGAGAATTCCAAAGGTTTGGGTTGGGAGGGACCTCAAGGATGATCCCATTAATGGACCCTCCACCATCCCAGGTGGATCCAAGCTGACCTTGGACACTTCCACCCCGTGGAATTCTCAGCATGATGAGGGTTTGTTCCATCCAAAGGGGATCACCTTCAGTGGCCACACCATTGATTTCCTGTGGTTCAGTAACTGAGGCATCTCAAAACTTTCATTTCAATCTCACTTATAGTTTCCATATTCTCAACATCTCTTCCCAGACAATCACATTGATAATTTTGCTGTTTCGTGCTCCCCAGCAGATAACGCTGGGCTGGGAGTCCTGAGGGAGCTGGGAATGCTCACCCTGAGGAAAAGGAGGATCAGGGCAACTTTTGGGCTCTGGCTCTGCTCCCCGGGAACAGGGACAGGAGCAGAGGGAGGTTTTGGTTGGATATTGGGAAAATTCCCTCATGTGACTGCCTGGCAAAAGATTTTGAGAATATGGAAACTGTGAGTGAGATTGAAATGAAATCAAGGTTTGAGATGCCTCAGTTACTGAACAGCAGGAAATCAATGGTGTGGCCATTGCAGGTGATCCCCTTGTGATGGAACCAACCCTCTGCTGAGAACTGCACAGGGTGGGAGTGTCCAAGGTCAGCTTGGATCCACCTGGGATGGTGGAGGGTCCATTAATGGGATCATCCCTGAGGTCCCTCCCAACCCAAACCTTTGGAATTCTCTGCTCCATTGGGGTGGGGAAGAGGAAAATTCCTGGGAATGGGATGGGAATCCTTGGCAGGAGGGAGGAATTCCAACCTGGGGTGAGGAAACAGAAGTGAGGCTTGGGAATGAAGGAGTGAGGTCAGGCCTGGATACTTCATGGCTTGGAAAATCCTAAATTTGGAATTTGTGGATTTATTAATCCTGGAATTGAGTCTCAATTATAAAAAGAGGAAGAGTGACTGGATATGATTTATAAATTCATTTACTGCTTGTGGCTCTCAGGAGTTTGAAGCTCAGCATTTCCCAGGTTTAGATCTGCTGGGGAGCACGAAACAGGAAAATTATCAACATGATTGTCTGGGAAGAGATTTTGAGAATATGGAAACTGTAAGTGAGATTGGAATGAAAGTTTTGAGATGCCTCAGTTACTGAACCACAGGAAAACAATGGTGTGGCCATTGCAGGTGATCCCCTTTGGATGGAACAAACCCTCATCATGCTGAGAATTCCACGGGGTGGAAATGTCCAAGGTCAGCTTGGATCCACCTGGGATGGTGGAGGATCCATTAATGGGATCATCCCTGAGGTCCCTCCCAACCCAAACCTTTGGAATTCTCTGCTCCTTTGGGGTGGGGAAGAGGAAAATTCCTGGGAATGGGATGGGAATCCTTGGCAGGAGGGAGGAATTCCAGCTTGGGGTGAGGAAACAGAAGTGAGGCTTGGGAATGAAGGAGTGAGGTCAGGCCTGGATACTTCACGGCTTGGAAAATCCTAAATTTGGAATTTGTGGATTTATTAATCCTGGAATTGGCTCTCAATTATAAAAAGAGTGACCGGATATGATTTATAAATTCATTTACTGCTTGTGGCTCTCAGGAGTTTGAAGCTCAGCATTTCCCGGATTTAGAGCTGGGATTAAACCACCCTGTGGAATACTTAGCTGTTCAGAATGAGAGAATAAAAATAACCAATAAAATGTACAGGAATTTTCTGGCCATCATTCCCAAAAAAAAGCCTGGGAATGAAATGTTGATGGCAACATCGCCCCGGGGTGGTGCCAGCTCCTCCCCCTAATTAATTAATGAGTAACGCTCCTGGTTAATTGGGTGATCTCAGCAAAGGTGAATCAGCTCCTTTTTATGGAAATAACCACTGGGTGATGCTCAGGGAAGGAATTCCTGCAGAGTCCCCGTGGCACTGCTGGATCCCAAATCCTCATCTCCCTGCTGTGCTCCAGGCCTTGCTGGGTGTGGAATGCCAGGAGCTGGGGGCAGATGTGGCCAAAAATTCAATTATTTCCTAAAAAAAGTGTGGATAACAGGAAAAGACAGATCTGGGAACAAGTTGTGAGGGAACATTTTGGAAGAAGCTGAAGGAGTTTCTTGTGGAATCCCTCAGGAGTCTCCTGGATGAAGGATTGTGACATTCCCATTTCCAAACCTGTGACATTCCCAAGTTTCCAGACCTATTCCTGATTTCACAAAGAATTCAGAAGCAATTTGGGTTTTTAGTTTTTATTTTTCTGCCAATCCTGACCTTTTCATGGATCCCAAATCCTCATCTCCCTGCTGTGCTCCAGGCCTTGCTGGGTGTGGAATGCCAGGATTTGGAGGCAGATATGGCCAAAAATCCAATTATTTTCTAAAAAAAGTGTGGATAATAGGAAAAGACAGATCTGGGAACAAGTTGTGAGGGAACATTTTGGAAGAAGCTGAAGGAGTTTCTTGTGGAATCCCTCAGGAGTCTCCTGGATGAAGGATTGTGAATTCCCAAGTTTCCAGACCTATTCCTGATTTTACAAAGAATTCAGAAGCAACTTGGGGTTTTTATGTTTTATTTTTCTGCCAATCCTGACCTTTTCATAGATGTCAAATCCATATCTCCCTGCTGCTGATCCGGGCCTTGCTGCGGATGGAATTTCAGGATTTTGTGGCAAAAAAATCTGATTATATCCTAAAAATAATGGGAGAGTCTCCACAGGGAAAGACAGATCTGGGAACAAGTTGTGAGGGAATATTTTGGGAAGAAGCTGAAGGAATTTCTTGTGGAATCCCTCAGGAGTCTCCTGGATGAAGGATTGTGGCATTCCCAAGTTTGCAGACCTATTCCTGAATTTACAAAGAATTCAGGAGCAATTTGATTTTTTTTGTTTTATTTTTCTGCCAATCCTGACCTTTCCATGGATATCAAATCCACATCTCCCTGTTATGAATCCCAGGGGTTCCTGTGGATGAAATTCCAGGATTTTGGTGCAGATATGGCCAAAAATCAGATTATTTCTTTAGAAAAAGAGAGAATGGGAGAGGCCCCACAAGGAAAGACAGATCTGGGAACAAGTTGTGAGGGAATATTTTGGGAAGAAGTTGAAGGAATTTCTTGTGGAATCCCTCAGGAGTCTCCTGGATGAAGGATTGTGGCATTCCAAAATTTTCAAGCCTATTCCTGAATTTATAAAGAATTCAGAAGCAATTTGATTTTTTTGTTTGTTTTATTTTTTCACCAGTCCCAGTTTTTCCATGGATTAGCTGCCAGATGTTAAATCCTCATTTCCTTGGTGCTGATCCAGGCCTTGCTGTGGATGGAATTCCAGGATTTGGGGGCAGATGTGGCCAAAAATCCAATTATTCCCTAAAAAAAGAGTGTGGATAATGGGAGAGTCCAGATCTGATCTGGGAAGAAGTTGTGAGGGAATGTTTTGGGAAAAAATGGAATTTCTTGTGGAATGTTTAGGACAGTGGAAGGTGTTCCCATGGCAGCTGGAACTGGATCATCTTTAAGATCCCTTCCCAAATAATTCCCTGATTCCCATCCTGAATTCCAGGATAATTCTGCCCCTTGGTTTTCCAAGAATTCCGACCATTTCCTGTGTTTTATGTTGGGGAAAAAATCCTTTTGTCTTTAAATTGGAAATTTAAATTTCTTCGCGGAGAGAGAGAAGAATTCTCCAGATCTGTTGCTAATGGAAATATAATTTAATTGGAGAAATAAAAAGGATTTCATTCCCAACCAGATTTTTCCTTGGAAAAGAAAAAAGGATTTCATTCCCAACTGGATTTTCCTTGGGAAAAAAAAATCCAATTGGGAATGAAACTCTTTTTATTTCTTGGATTAAAAAAAGGATTTTATTCCCAACTGGATTTTTCCTTGGAATAAAACAAAGGCTTTCATTCCCAACTGAAATTTTCTTTGGGAAAAGAAGGATTTAATTCCCAACTGGATTTTTCCTTGGAAAAGAAGAAAATATTTTATTCCTCACTGGATTTTTAACTGAAAAAAAAAAAAAAAAAAAAAAGGATTTAAATCCCAGCTGGATTTTTCCTTGGGGAAAAAAATAAAAAGGATTTCGTTCCCAACTGGATTTTTCCTTGGAATAAAAGAAGGATTTAATTCTCAACTGGATTTTTCCTTGGAATTAAAAAAAAATAATTTATTTTCCAACTGGATTTTTCCTTGGGAAAAAGGAAAAAAAAAAGGGTTTAATTCCCAATTGGATTTTTTCTTGGGGAGAAAAAAAGGGATTGAATTCTCAATTGGATTTTTCCTTGGAAAAAAAGGATTTCATTCCCAACTGGATTTTTCCTTGGGAAAAAGAAAAAAAAAGGGTTTAATTCCCAATTGTATTATTTCTTGGGGAAAAGAAAAAGGATTGAATTCTCAGCTGGATTTTTCCTTGGAATAAAAAAAAGGGATTTAGATCCCTGTTTTGGGAACAGCCTTGGTTGAATTTTCCTTTGGAATTTTTCCCTTGGTGAAAATTTGGAAGGGAAACAAAAAACACTGAGGGAAATTTTTTTTCCCTGAAAATTCCATGGATTCAAATCTGGATAAGTAACTTGGGATAATGCTCAGGAAAAACTTCTTTTAATTTATAATTAGATAGAAATCCTTGATTTTTTTAAAGGAGTTTTCATTCTGGGAACAGCCTCAGTTGAATTTTCCTTTGGAAATTTTTCCTTGGTGAAAACTTGGGTGAAAATTCCTGAGAATTCCACAGATCCATATCCAGGTAAGAAACTTGGGATGAGGCTCAGGAAGAGCCTATTTTAATTTATAAGTAGATAGAAATCCTTGATTTA
This sequence comes from Ammospiza caudacuta, assembly GCF_027887145.1. Classification (NCBI taxonomy): domain Eukaryota; kingdom Metazoa; phylum Chordata; class Aves; order Passeriformes; family Passerellidae; genus Ammospiza; species Ammospiza caudacuta. The sequence continues at coordinate 1,702,129 of NC_080593.1, forward strand.
TATTCCTTTTTTAAAGGAATTTTTATTTTGGGAACAGCCTCAGTTGTATTTTCCTTTGGATTTTTTTTCCCCTTGGTGAAAACTTGGGAAGAAAATCCTGAGGGAGAAAATTCCTCCCTGAGGGGAAGAATTCCTCCCTGACAATTCCATGGATACAAATCCAGGTAAGAAACTTGGGATAAGAATCAGGAAGAGCTTATTTTAATTTATTATTGAATAAATCCTTTATATTTTAAGGAATTTTCATTTTGGGTGTAGCCTCAGTTGAATTTTCCTTTGGAAATTTTTTCCCTGGTGAAAACTTGGGAGAAAATTCCTGAGAATTCCACAGATCCAAATCCAGGTAAGAAACTTGGGATGAGGCTCAGGAAGAGCCTATTTTAATTTATAATTAGATAGAAATCCTTGATTTATATTCCTTTTTTAAAGGAATTTTTATTTTGGGAACAGCCTCAGTTGTATTTTTCTTTGGATTTTTTTTCCCTTGGTGAAAACTTGGGAAAAAAATCCTGAGGGAGAAAATTCCTCCCTGAGGGGAAGAATTCCTCCCTGACAATTCCATGGATCCAAATCCAGGTAAGAAACTTGGGATAAGAATCAGGAAGAGCTTATTTTAATTTATTATTGAATAAATCCTTTATATTTTAAGGAATTTTCATTTTGGGAACAGCCTCAGTTGAATTTTCCTTTGGAATTTATTCCCTGTTGAAAACTTGGAAAATCTGAGGGAGAAAATTTTTTTTCCCTGAAAATTCCATGGATGCAAATCCAGATAAGAAACTTGGGATAAGAATCAGGAAGAGCTTATTTTAATTTATAATTAGATAGAAATCCTTGATTTTTTAAAGGAATTTTCATTTTGGGTGTAGCCTCAGTTGAATTTTCCTTTGGAATTTTTTCCCTGGTGAAAACTTGGGAAAAATTTCCTGAGAATTCCACAGATCCATATCCAGATAAGAAACTTGGGCTAAGGCTCAGGAAGAGCTTATTTTAATTTATAATTAGATAGAAATCCTTGATTTATATTCCTTTTTTAAAGGAATTTTTATTTTGGGAACAGCCTCAGTTGTATTTTCCTTTGGATTTTTTTTCCCCTTGGTGAAAACTTGGGAAGAAAATCCTGAGGGAGAAAATTCGTCCCTGAGGGGAAGAATTCCTCCCTGACAATTCCATGGATCCAAATCCAGGTAAGAAACTTGGGATAAGAATCAGGAAGAGCTTCTTTTAATTTATTATTGAATAAATCCATTATATTTTAAGGAATTTTCATTTTGGGAACAGCCTCAGTTGAATTTTCCTTTGGAATTTATTCCCTGTTGAAAACTTGGAAAACCTGAGGGAGAAAATTCCTCCCTGAAAATTCCATGGATGCAAATCCAGATAAGAAACTTGGGCTAAGGCTCAGGAAAAGCTTCTTTTAATTTATTATTGAATAAATAATTGAATAAATCCATTGTATCTTAAGGAATTTTCATGTTGGGAACAGCCTTGGTTGAATTTTCCTTCGGAATTTTTTCCTTGGTGAAAAGTTGGAGGGGAAAAAAAAACACTGAGGGAAATTCACAGGCAGTACTGGGAATTCCTGGAGAATATTGGGATTTCCTGGGGAGTACTGGGAATTACTGGGAATTGCTGGGGAATACCGACATTTCCTGGAGAATATTGACAAATCCTTGAGAATACTGGGATTTCCTATGGAATACTGGGAAATTTGCAAAGAGTAGTGGGAATTGCTGGGGAATATTGAGAATTCCTGGAAACTACTGGGAATTCATGGAGAATGTTGAGATTTCCTGGAGAATATTGGGATTTCCTGGAGAATGTTGGGATTTCCTGGAGAATGTTGGGATTTCCTGGAGAATGTTGGGATTTCCTGGAGAATATTGACAAATCCCGGGGAATACTGGGAATTTGTGGAGTATACTGGGAATAAGCAGAGAATAGTGGGAATTTGTGGGGAATATTGGGATTTCCTGGTGAATACTGGGAATTCATGGAGAATATTGGGATTTCCTGGAGAATATTGACAAATCCCAGAGAATACTGGGATTTTCTGGAGAATACTGGGATTTCCTGGGGACTATTGACAAATCCTGGGGAATACTGGGAATTTGTGGAGAATACTGGGAATTCCTGAGGAATATTGACAGTTCCTGAGGAATACTGACAATTCCTGGAGAATTCCTGCATTGTGTTTAACATGCCTGGATGTTGAGATGCCAGAGGGGAAGAGGAAAGAGCTGGGATTTATAAATGTGGATGAGCTGGAATTTCTGAATATCCTGGATTTTCCTCAGTGCATGTTGTGTGGGAAGCCGAGATAAGATGGGAATGGGAATATTCCAGGATATGAATGGAATTCTTGGGGAAATGCACGGCCAGTGATGTTGATGGGCTTTTCCTGAGGAAATTGGAATTTTGGGGTATCTGGGATTTTCCTCAGTGCCTGTTGGTCTGTGGGAAGCTGAGATGAGAGAGGAATGGGAATATTCCAGGGTTTGAGTGGAATTCTTGGGAGAGCGTATGGCCAGCGATGCTGATGGGCTTTTCCAGATGAAATCTGGAATTTTGGGATGTCCTGGGTTTTCCTCTGTGCCTGTTGATCTGTGGGAAGCCGAGATGAGATAGGAGTGGGAATATTCCAGGATATGAATGGAATTCTTGGGAAAATGCATGGCCAGTGATGTTAATGGCCTTTTCCAGAGGAAATCTGGAATTTTGGGGTGTCCTGGATTTCCCTAAGTACTTGTTGGTCTGTGGGAAGCTGAGGATGAGCTGGGAATGAGAATATTCCAGAATATCGATAGAATTATTGGGAACATGAAGTGGTCAGTGGTGTTGACAGCCCTTTCCAGAGGAAATCTTGAATTTTGGGATATTTGGGATTTTCCTCGGTGCCTCTTGATCAATGGGAAGCTGAGGATGAGCTTGGATGGGAATTTTCCAGGATATGAATGGAATTCTTTTGAGAATGCATGGCTGGTGATGCTGATGGGCTTTTCCAGAGGAAATCTGGAATTTTGGGATATCTGGGATTTTCCTCAGTGCCTGTTGGTCAGTGGGAAGCTGAGGATGAGCTGGAAATGGGAATATTCCAGAATACAGATAGAATTATTGGGAAAATGGGGTGACCAGTGATGTTGAAAGCTCTTTCCAGAGGAAATCTGGAATTTTGGGATGTCCTGGATTTCCCTAAGTACTTGTTGGTCTGTACAGCTGAGGATGAGCTGGGAATGAGAATATTCCAGAATATCGATAGAATTATTGGGAACATGGGGTGACCAGTGATGTTGACAGCCCTTTCCAGAGGAAATCTTGTATTTTGGGATATCTGGGATTTTCCTCAGTGCCTGTTGGTCTGTGGTAAACCAAGGTAAGAGGAATGGGAATATTCCAGGATGTGAATGGAATTCTTGGGAAAATGCATGATGGGCTTTTCCAGAGTGAATATTCCCGTGGTTAGAAATGCTTCCCAAATTCCTTGGATATCCAGCTGAAAAGAGCCAGGATTAATTCCTGTGTGTTTATTCAGGATTCCTGCTTTTCCCCCTTGGGTTTCAGTGTCTGTGGCTGGGTTGGAGAGCGTTTCCCTGGGAGAGGAGGCCGGGCAGAGCGAGCTGATGAGCGAGGACATCCGGATCCATTCCTGGCCTTGCTCCTACTACCTGGACACCAGCAAACAATGGATCCCTGGGAAGCTCTCCCTGACTCCCACTTCCATCAGATTCACGGCTGACAAAACGGGAGAGCTCCTGGTGGATTTCCATCTTTCCGGCATCAGCGAGATCAAGAAGGAATCTTCCCATTTAATCTTCAGCTCCCTCACCGTCCTGGAGAAAGGCACCAAGCACTGGTTCAGCTCCCTGCATCCCAACAGGAATGTGGTGTTCAACATCCTGGAGCATTTCTGGAGGGAGCAGCTGGTGTCCAGCCAGGAGGGGGGAGCGGGAGCGGCCTTGGAGTCCAGCAAGGGCAAGGAATTGACGGGAATGTTGGAGGGATCCCAGAAGCGCCTGGAGGACACGGCCAAGGTGCTGCATGCCCAGGGGGAGCAGTTCGACAACATCATGAGGGGACTCCACAAGATCGAGGGGGACATGGATGTGGCTGACAGGTTGGAATGGGAACGTTCCCACAGCTGGGAATGGGTTGGTGGGCCTGGAATTTCTGGGGGAGGGCTTTGGGAAATGAAACTGTGGATTTTTCGTTGGAAGGATGGAGCAGCTCCATGAGGAGAGACTGAGGAAGTTGGGAATGCTCAGCTGGAGAAAGGAAAAATCCAGGGGAGCTCAGAGCAACTTCCAGGGCCTGGAGGGGCTCCAGGAGAGGGACTGGGGACAGGGATGGAGGGACAGGACACTGGGAATGGCTCCCAGTGCCAGAGGGCAGGGATGGATGGGAGATTGGGAATTGGGAATTCCTGGCTGGGATGGGATTCCCAGAGCAGCTGTGGCTGCCCCTGGGTCCCTGGCAGTGCCCAAGGCCAGGCTGGAGCACCCTGGGGCAGTGGGAATTCCCTGCCCATGGAATGGGATCACCCTTAGGATCCCTTCCAGTCCAAGCCTTTGTGCCCGTGGGCTCAGGGAGTGTTGGGAATTCAGCTCTGGGAATTCAGGAGTGCCCCAATCTCCTTCCTCCTGCCCGTGCCCTGCTCCACAGGAATAAAACTGGGATAGGAGCAGGGTTTGCAGTGCCTGTTTCTGCTGCCATTCCTGGGAAATCCTGAGCTGTGCTGCTTCCTTCCCGCCATTTTTCCCTCATGATTTTCCCCCACCATTTTTGTTTCCCTCTGTTTTTTCCCTCCCTTTTTTCCTCTCCCGCACTTTTTCCCTTTCCCACCCTCTTTTCTTCCCTCCCTTTTCCCCCACAGCTTCCCTGGAAATCCTTTGCCCTGATTTTCTAGGAATATCCACAAGCCTTTAAAACACTTCAGATTGAATGGGAAAGAAGCCAAAATTGGGAATTTTGGGTGAGCTTGTGGCAGGATTGGAATATCCAATATTCCAACACCCAGGCAAAGCAGGAATTGTCAGGAGTGGGAGCAGCCAGGGCTCCTGGGAATATTTGTGCCAAGTATTTCCTTATCTTGGAACCCTGTGGATAAAATTCCAGCAGGAGTGAGGGGAATGCAGCTCTGGAGCACGAGGAGAGGAGAGGAGTGGGAAAGGACTCAGAGTGTGGGAAGGGACTTGGAATTCCACAGATTCAAGGGTGGCTGAACATTACCCAGCTTGGAGCTGCAGCACGGAATTCCAGAGGGCTCTTCTCAGTTTTTATTGACTTTAAGGAGTATATCCCAAGGTTTTAATGGATTTAAAACAGGGAATGAAAACGGGATTAACTTGGATTTTAGGGATGATTATTGTCAGTTCTCCTTTGAAAAAAAGGGGAATATTTTCCTTATCCTTGGAGCAGGAGCTGAATCTGAACAATTCCAGCCCTGGCTAACTTCCCTGTTTGCTGAGAATGTTTTCCTTATGGAGCTGCTCCAACACTGATGGGAAGGTGGGGTCTGGACACTTCTGGGAAGTTTCTGCTGGATTTTGGAGCCTCAAGCTGGAATTTTTATTGTTTTTTCTGGGAATTTGGGTGTGGAGCAAAGGAAAAGGCATCAGGCTGAGGGGGTGAAGAAAAAGGAGCAGGAAAAAGCCTTGGAAGTGGTGATGGATGGGCAGGAATGGGAATATTGAGGAGCAGACACATGGAAATGGGCCTGGAAAAATCCACTTCCTTCCTTCCCAGCTGGGATTCTGGGAGTTTTTCCAGTGGATCGTGAGGAGAATGTGGTGTCCCAGCTGGAAGGGAATCCAATATTCAATTGAATATCCAACGTTCAATTTCCTGCATCCTGGGAAATTGTGGATGCGTTTGAGGAGGGATTAAGGAATTCCCGTGTCTGTGGGGATTTTCTTGGAACTGCTGGAATATCCAGGGCTTTTCCCTCTCCCGATCCTCCCTTCCCTCTTCCAGGCTGCTAACAGAGCTGGAATCTCCCTCCTGGTGGCCCTTCAGCACCAAACTCTGGAAATCCCCTGTGGAAGCAAAGCCCAAGGAAACGCCCGCGGCTGCAGATCCCAAAAGCCAGGAGGGAATCCTGCTGCGAATCCCGGTGATCATCACGCACAGGACAGACTCCAGCGCCAAACCCGGCAAACTCACGGTGCTCCCCTCGGGCCTGGAGATCCAGGATTGCAATTCCCAGCTCCTGCACCGCTTCGAGGCGCGGGACGTGGACGACATCTGGGTGCACACTCCCTACGAGATCAGCGTGCGGCAGCGCTTCATCGGCAAACCCGACACCTCCTTCCGGCTCCTGGCCGCGCGCATGCCCGAGGCCATCCCCATCCTGGAGATGCAGTTCAGCAAGAAAATCCAGTTCTTGGAGGATGCTCTTGGGTTTGCCGGAGCCAGGAAGTCCCCTCAGGCGGATTTGGGGACGTCCATCTGGCAGGCAGGTGGGTGCCAGGGGGTTCCAGGCTCCAGAGGTTTTCCAAGGAGTATTCCCGAGGCCGTGGTGAGTGAGTCCATGACAAACCCAAGGAATAAACTCCAGGTGATTTCAGAGCCTTTGACGCTGCTGCTTTTCCTGGAGGTAATTCCCAGTTTAACACCCAATAATTAGTATCCAATACTCAATAATTAATATCCAATATCCCTTATCTAATATCCAGTGTTTAATATCCAGTATCCCATATCCAGTATCCAGTGTTTAATATCAAGTGGATTTGGGAGCATCCATCTGGGGGTGCCAGGGGGTTCCAGGCTCCAAAGGTTTTTTCCAAGGAATATTCCAGAGGTCATGGTGAGTGAGTCCATGGTAAATCCAAGGGATAAACTCCAGGTGGCTTCAGAGTCTTTGGCATTGCTGCTGCTTTTCCTGGAGTTAATTCCCAGCTAGAAGGGAATATCCAATATTCAATAGCTAATAATTAATACCCAAGAATTGCTATCCAATACCCAATAATTAATGTCCAGTATCCAGTGTTTAATATCCAGTATCCAATGTTTAATATCAGGTGGATTTGGGAATGTCCATCTGGAGGTGCCAGGGGGTTCCAGGCTCCAAAGGTTTTCCAAGGATATTCCGGAGGCAAATTGGCCCTGAGTCTATGGTGAGGATGAATTCCAGGAATAAACTCCAGGTGGCTTCAGAGCCTTTGGCACTGCTGCTGCTTTTCCTGGAGTTAATTCCCAGCTGGAAGGGAATAGCCAATATTCCATAGCCAATAATTAATACCCAATAATTACTGTCCTATACTCAATAACTAATACCCAGTGTTTAATATCCCAAATCCAGTGTTTAATATCCAATATCCCATATCCAACATCTGATATTCAATACTCAGTATCCCATATCCAGTATTCCATATCCAATATCCAGTATTTAATATCCAATACCCAATAATTAATATCCAATAGCCAGTATCCCGTATCCCATATCCAATAATTACTATCCAATATCCCATATCCAACATCCAATATTCAATATTCCGTATCCCATATTTAATATCCCATATCCAATATTTCATATCTGGTATTCAGTATTTAATAATGAATATTCCATGTTCTATAGCCAATGTTTAATATTCAATATTTCATATCCAATATCCAATATTTAATACCCAATAATTAATATCCAAGTATTAATACCCAGTATTTAATATCCAATATCCCATATCAAATATCCCGTATGCCATGTCCAATATCCCATATCAAATATACCATATCTGGTATTCAGTATTTAATAATGGATATTCCACGTTCTGTACCCAGTGTTTAATATCCAATATCCAGTGTTTAATAGCTAACACCCAATAATTAATATCCAATTATTAATACCCAGTATTTAATATCCAATATCCCATATCAGATATCCCGTATGCCATGTCCAATATCCCATATCAAATATACCATATCTGGTATTCAGTATTTAATAATGGATATTCCACGTTCTGTACCCAGTGTTTAATATCCCATATCCAATATCCAGTGTTTAATAGCTAACACCCAATAATTAATATCCAATTATTAATACCCAGTATTTAATATCCAATATCCCATATCAGATATCCCGTATGCCATGTCCAATATCCCATATCAAATATACCATATCTGGTATTCAGTATTTAATAATGGATATTCCACGTTCTGTACCCAGTGTTTAATATCCCATATCCAATATCCAGTGTTTAATAGCTAACACCCAATAATTAATATCCAATTATTAATACCCAGTATTTAATATCCAATATCCCATATCAGATATCCCGTATGCCATGTCCAATATCCCATATCAAATATACCATATCTGGTATTCAGTATTTAATAATGGATATTCCACGTTCTGTACCCAGTGTTTAATATCCCATATCCAATATCCAGTGTTTAATAGCTAACACCCAATAATTAATATCCAGTCACTAATACCCAGTATTTATTAGCCAATATCCCATATCCAGTAGTAAATATCCAATATTCAGTGTGTAATATCCAATATTCCATAGTCAATGTTTAATATCCCATATCTGATATTTAATATATCACATCCCATATCCAATATCCCATATAAAATATCCCATATCAAATGTCCCATGTCCAGTATCCCATATAAAATATCCCATATCTAGTATCCCAGGTCCAATATCCCATATCCAATTTCCAGTATCCAGTATTCCATAGCCAATATTTAATATCCAATATCCCATATCCAATATTTATATTAAACCTTTAATTCCCCTAAATCCTTTCCCCAATTTTCCAGGAATCTTGAGTTAGAACATGGGATAAACCTGATTTTCCCATATTAACTCCAGGATTTTTATATTAGACATGTCCAGGTATGGGAATTCCAGAAATTTTAGAGTAATTTTAAGAAAACTTTGGAGCCCGAAAATTCCCAACAAGAAATTTGACATTTTTTACTATTAATCCTAAAATTCCAGGATGGGTTTTTTAGCCCAGCCTTGGAATTTTCAACAGCTTGGAATTTATTCTTCCAACATCACTGAATCCTTTTTTTTCCCTAATTTTTAATCCTAAAAGAGCAAAGAAAAGATGGATCCAGAACCAAAAACAACTGGAAAATTGGGATAAATTCAGAAATCCACCAATTTCTGCTTGGAATCCCAGCAGGGAAGGGGAATATCCTGGTTTTGAGGAATATTCCAGCTTGGAAAAGCTGCTGGATTTTTAAGGAAGTAAATTTTGGCCTCTAGAATTTCCTGTTATCCCAAAAAATTCCTAGTTCCTGAGGGAATTCCAGGAAATAATTGGATCTCCAGCCCTTTTCCAGAGGCTTTCCTGCTGTTTTCCAGCTGGATTTTGTTCTCCTTCCCTGGTTAATTTAGAAAACTTTGGGAAGCAGAGGGGAGCTGATAGAAATCCTGATTTTTCCGGTTTTTTTTGTGTTTTCCTTGGATTTGTCGCCGTTCCCATTCTGTCACAAGGTGGCGCTCACGGACTGTGTGGGAGCCTTTGGGATTTTTCCATAGAAAACTGATTTTTTTTCCTTTTTTTTTTTCTTATTTTTTTCCCTTTATCTCAAATCAGGAGGGGAAAAAAATAGTTTTTTCTGTTCCCCCCGTGTGTTTTCCAATAGGAAATTAATCCAAGGATTTTTGGCATAAATCACCCTACAGGGCATGGAAATCTTTGGGGAAATTCTGTATTTTCCCTCAAAACTGCCACAAACCCACCTGGATCTTTTGTTTACACCAACCGTGCCCTCAGTTTATGCCTAAATTTATAGAAATTCCAAAAAAAGTCTACTTTGGCTTCATTCCATGCGGAAAAGGAATTTAGGGAATTATTTTTATTTAATACTTACTGGCTAATTTTATTTTTAAAATATTAATTATCAATTAATTTGTTATTATTGAAATAGTGATGATAATAACAACAACAATATAATCATCAACTATTATTATTATTATTATTATTATTATTATTACTTTCTCAATTTTTTTAACCTGCTTTGCACTTTTTTCCAGTGGGTTTTTTTTGGATAAACATTGAAATTTTAGAACAGTTTTAATCCAATTTTATCCCAAAGAATGGCTGAGAATTCCCATGAATCTTCACATTCCAAATGATCCTGTTTTCCAGAGGCTTCCTAAATAAGAAATAAAATTTAAAAAAATAATTATTTAAAAAATAAAATAACATAAAAGAACCTAAATAGCATAAAAATAAATAAAGATAAAATAACAAAACATAAATAAAAAAGGCTCCCTAAATAAGAAATTAAATTTAAAAAATAATTATTTAAAAAAGAAAATAACTTAAAATAACATAAATAACATAAAAATAAAGTGAAGATAAAATAACAAACCATAAATAAAATGAAGTAAAATTAAATGAAGAAAAAACAAAAGAGAAAAAATGAAGAGAAAATTTTAAAAAAGGAGAAAAATTGTTAGGTTTTCGGTGCTGTTTAGGTGGCCTGGAAAGGCCCAGGGATGGCCTTGAAGAGCCCGGCGCTTCAAAGAACGAGGAGAGACTTCTGATCTTGTCTCGGTCTCGGTGTTTATTAATTGTTTATCTAAAAGATTTTCTTTCAGCCCGACAGAGGTCTGCACAGCAAGTCAGCCATGGGCACACTGAGAGCCCCCGGGGCGGTCACTTATCTTTATACTCAAAATTACATTTACAATATTTATCATTTTTCCCCAATACCTTCTACCCTTATTAACCGGTGCACTTTTAGTAATAACCAATCCCAAAGTGCCACCATCACCACAGAAGATGGAGGCCAAGAAGAAGAAGAAGAAGGACAGGACACGCCCCAATTCCTCCATCTTACTTCTTTAGACCCCCCTGTATCAAAATCCTAAACCCTGTGTTTTACACTTTAACTAACTTATCCCTTCACCATTCACCCAGTGAAACCTTCCCAGTCCTCATACAGGTGTCGTCTCCCGTGTCGGATCAAAGCCCTGCCACCAGACACTTCTGGCAACATTCCAGGACTCCTGAGCCCCCCAAGGGTGGTCTCGGCCTCTCTGCATCTCCATCCTGAGGTGCTGAGATCCCACAAAAAATAAAGAGAAATTGTAGGGAATACACTTTGAATATTCCCAGAAAATCAGAATTTAATGGGAAAAATTGGATCCTGGGCATTCCCAGATTCCCATGGAGCAAAGCACAGCCCAAGCACTTTGATCCCAGAATTCCAGAATGATCCTGAAGGACTCCACGAGCAGCAGTTCCGTTCTCCCGCGCTCCCCTTGGGCATTCCCAGGGATTCCCCAACTCTCTGGCAGCTCCTGAAGCTCCCCCTCCTTTCCAGGCAGGAATTTTTCCCTAACGTGGAATTTCTCTGGCAGCCACGGGATTCCTGGGGGCCGCGGGGGGTCCCGAAGGGCCGGCCAAGGAGCAGGTGCAGCTGCAGAAAGTGTCCCAGGAGGAGGCCAAGGAGCTCCGGCAGGTGAGAATGGGGATGGAATTTGCCAGAATTAATTCCCAGAATGACCAGGTTGGGAGAGACCTTCAAGGCCGTCGAGTCCGACCCAGCCCCAACAGCTCAACCAAACCCTGGCACCCAGTGCCACATCCAGGCTGTGTTAAACACACCCAGGGATGGGGACTGCACCACCTCCCTCATCCCTGAGAATTCCCAAAATTCCCCCAAATTCACAGAATTCCCAGAATCACAGAATCACTGGGTTGGAAGAGACCTCAAAGATCATCGAGTCCAACCCAGCCCCAGCACCTGAACTCAACCCTGGCACCCAGTGCCACATCCAGGCTGTGTTAAACACACCCAGGGATGGGGACTGCACCACCTCCCCGGGCAGCCATTCCAGAGCTTTATCACTATGTTATTCTGTTTTTTGAATCATTATTTTTAAATTATATTTATTTTTAAATTTATTTGATTTGAACGTAATTTATTTTTATTTTACTTATATTATTTGTGTTACGTTATTTTATTTTTTAAATAGGATTGTTTTAAATTTTTTGTTTTTATTACTTTTAAATTGTATTTATTTGATTTTCATTTTTTATTTTCTTTCATTTATAAATTATTAAATTGTTAAATTATTTAAAGATTATTTATTATTTATTAATTTAATCTTTATTAATTTGAATTCATTTATTATTCACTTAGTATTTATTTAAATATTTTTATTATTTAATTATTTAAATTCTTGAATTATTTTAGTTTTTAAAATTTAATTATTTGAATTTTTATTCCTTATTTTACACTTCATTTCTTTGATTTTATTTCATTTTAATTGATTTCATTTTATTTCTTTCTAATTGGAAAAATATCCTGCCAGAGGGCAGGGCTAGATGGGATATTGGGAATTGGGAATTCCTGGCTGGGATGGAATTCCCAGAGCATCTGGGGCTGCCCCTGGATCCCTGAAGTGTCCAAGGCCAGGTTGGATCCACGTGGGATGGTGGGAGGTGTCCCTGCTCGGAACTGGATCATCCTTAAGGTCCTTTCCCACCCAAATTCTGGGATTCTGGGAGATCAGTCCATGAATATCCCATTGCTCCCAAGCCCCAAATTCTGGGATGTCAGTCCATGAATTATCCCATTGCTCCCAAGCCCCAAATTCCTGGATTGTGGGATGTCAGTCCGTGAATTTTCTTATTACTCCCAGGCCCCCAAATTTTGGGATGTCAGTCCATGAATTATCCCATTGCTCCCAAGCCCCAAATTCTGGGATGTCAATCCATGAATATCCCATTGCTCCCAAGAACCCAAATTCTGGGATGTCAATCCATGAATATCCCATTGCTCCCAAGAACCCAAATTCTGGGATGTCAATCCATGAATTATCCCATTGCTCCCAAGCCCTCAAATTCCTGGATTGTGAGATGTCAGTCCATGAATTTTCTTATTACTCCCAGGCCCCCAAATTTTTGGATGTCAGTCCATGAATTATCCCATTGCTCCCAATCCCCCAAATTCTGGGATTCTGAGATGTCAGTCCATGAATTATCCCATTGCTCCCAAGCCCCAAATTCTGGGATGTCAGTCCATGGACATCCCATTGCTCCCAAGAACCCAAATTCTGGGATTCTGGGATATCAGTCCATGAATTATCCCATTGCTCCCAAGACCCCAAATTCTGGGATGTCATCCATGAATATCCCATTGCTGCCAAGCCCCAAATTCCTGGATTGTGGGATATCAGTCCGTGAATTTTCTTATTACTCCCAGGCCCCCAAATTCTGGGATTCTGGGATGTCAGTCCATGAATATCCCATTGCTCCCAAGCCCCAAATTCTGGGATGTCAATCCATGAATTATCCCATTGCTCCCAAGCCCCAAATTCTGGGATGTCAATCCATGAATTATCCCATTGCTCCCAAGCCCCAAATTCTGGGATGTCAATCCATGAATTATCCCATTGCTCCCAAGCCCCAAATTCTGGGTGTCAGTCCATGAATATCCCATTGCTCCCAAGCCCCAAATTCTGGGAGATCAGTCCATGAATATCCCATTGCTCCCAAGCCCCAAATTATGGGATTCTGGGATGTCATCCATGAATTTTCCCATTGTTCCGGAGCCCTCACCACGAGCTCTCCACGTTTCCCTCCGCAGATCCTGAAGAAGCTCAAGGGCCTGGCGCTGGAGACGGAGGCGGAGCTGGAGCGGCAGGACGAGGCGCTGGACTCCATCGGCAGCTCCGTGGATCGCGCCACGCTCACCATCGAGCGGCAGAACCGCAGGATGAGGAAGCTGACGTAGCTTTCCGCCGGAGCAGGAGGGTGGGGGAGCCGGGATGTTCAGGACTGGATTTTCCAGAGACGCTTTGGGAAGGGTTTGGGGTGAGGTTTGGAAAATGGCGCTGCTGGGGGTGAGCTCCTGAGAGGATTGAAGCGGTTCCTGGACTTGGATGGTGGTTGGATCTTGGATGAGGTTTGGATTTTGGATGCAATTGGATCTTGGATGCAATTGGATCTTGGATGATGGTTGGATCTTGGATGAGGTTTGGGTCTTGGACAGTGTTTGAACCTTGGATCACAGTTGGACCTTGGACAGTGTTTGGATTTTGGATGATTGTTGGATCTGGACCATAGTTGGATCTTGGATGGTTGGATCTTAGATGAAGGTTGGACCTTGGATGATGTTTGGATCTTGGATGAAGTTTGCATGTTGGAGGATGGTTGGATCTTGCATAATGATTGGATCTTGGATGGCTGGATCTTGCACTGTGGTTGGATCTTGGATAATGCTTGGATCTTGGATGGTTGGATCTTGGACCATGATTGGATCTTAGATGGTTGGATCTTAGATGAAGGTTGGACCTTGGATAATGTTTGGATCTTGGATGAGGTTTGCATGTTGCAGGATGGTTGGATCTTGGATAAGGTTTGGATCGTGGATAGTGTTTGGACCTTGGATCATGGCTGGACTTTGGATGGGGTTTGGATCTTGGACAGTGCTTGGATTTTGGATAATGATTGGATCTTGGATGGTTGGACCTTGGATGAGGTTTGGATCTTAGATGAGGTTTGGATTGGATCTTAGATGAAGGTTGGACCTGGGATAATGTTTGGATCTTGGATAAGGTTTGGATCTTGGACAGTGTTTGGATTTTGGATGGCAGCTGGATTTTGGACGAGTTTTGGATCTTGGACAGTGTTTGGATTTTGGATGATGGTTGGATCTTGGATGGTTGGATCTTAGATGAGGGTTGGATCTTGGATGAAGTTTGGATCTTGGACAGTTTTTGGACCTTGGATCACATTTGGATCTTGGATCACATTTAGATCTTGGATGAGGGTTGGATCTTGGACAGTGTTTGGATATTGGATGATGGTTGGATCTTGGATGGCTGGATCTTAGATGAGGGCCTTGGATCACATTTGGACCTTGGATGACGGTTGAATCTTGGATGAGGTTTGGATCTTGGATGGTTGGATTGTGGATAATGGTTGGATTTTGGACCACGGTTGGATCTTAGATGGTTGGATCTTGGATAACCTTTGGATCTTGGATGAGGTTTGCATGTTGGATGGTGGTTGGATTGTGCATGATGGTGGGATCTTGGATGAGGTTTGGATCTGGGAGAGTGTTTGGATTTTGGATGATGGTAGGACCTTGGATGAGGTTTGGATCTTGGATGAGGTTTGGAAGCTTTTTTGGGGGGAAAGATCCAAATTTCCAGTCAGGATGAAACAGAACTTGTGGATTCTCCACTGCCAAACCCTGTAAATAGGAAGGGATGTGACAAAACTGACTTAATTCATTAATTAATTCATCAATTAATTACTGTGCTTTTTCATTTTGCTGCTTTCCTGCCCATGAATTCCCTCTCCAGTTCTTTCCCTAAAAGCCTTTGGAGCTGATCCTGATTTTTAAATTTATTTGCACTCAGTGGTGATGAAACATTTCAAGGCTTTTCCAGAATTCCTAAAACAAAAAAGGGAATATTTTCAATTAAAGTCTGAAGTTTACACTTGGCTCTGTTGAGAGCAGAGAGTCCCCTTGGAAATTTTTGATATTCTGTAGGAAAAATTCCCATTTCATCAATCCCTGCCTTCTCCAGCTCTTTTACCTCCAAGGAGCTGCCGTTAAATATTTATTTTTAAATTATTTTTTTTATTTTAATTTAAGTATTTTTGGTGTCGCTTTCAAACCCGACACTTCCAGTGCAATATTTTTGAACAGTGAAGCTTCAAATCCTTGGATTCCGTGGGAATTTTTCCTTTTTTTTTTTTTCCTGTGGGAATTTTTCCCATTTTTTTGGAATCCAGCCTAATTTTGGGAGAAAAAGACACCGAACCGTGTCGAGGGTGTTGTTTGCAAGGTTTGTATTTCTTCAGCTTAGTTAGGGCTGGAGTAAAATTTATTCCAAGTTTTTCCTGGCATGCACTTTATTGGAAAATCTGGTGATAATTCCATATCCATCAATTTTTTCCTGGGAATAAAATCCTCCTGGAGTTTCTCCTGATGTTTCCCAACCCTAAATCGCTGCTGGTTTACCGTGAGAGGAGAAGGAACATCCTGCACCTCATTTTTCCATGGATTTCCAAGTGAATTTCGCACCAAATCCGTGTTTGGTGAGGCTGGGATGGGATCTGGGAGTGGGGTGAGTCCAACCCAGAATTCCCGAAAGGAAATCTTTAGGATTTGAGCGGTTTTGGGGTGTTCTTTGTGCCATATTTTTTATTGTCGTGTGGTTTTAGCACCGACTCCGTATTTTGTGGGTTGTGTTGAGTCCAACATATCCCAAAAAACGTGGAATATTCCTTGGGAAACCCATCCTGGAGCTGTACATTGGCTGAATTCCATGTGCCAGAAGGATTTTCCACCTGTAATTCCTTCTTAATTAAATCTCTTGGAATTGTGATTTTTCTCTCCTGTCTTCACTTGGCTGGGAATCGGCGGGAAAAATCCATCCTTGTTTTCCTGGGATTTCATGGATTCTGTGGGGTTGGGCTTTGGGATGGCATTATTTGGGATTAAAAACGTGGAAAATATTCCCTGCTGGAAGGTGGCTCTGGATGAGCTTCAAGCTTCCAACCCAAACCATTTGGAATTCCGTGATCTTCTGGGAAGAGTGGCTGATATTGCAGAGGGGCCTCAAAATCCTGGACAAATGGGCTGGTGGGATCCTCGTGGATTTAACGCAATCCTGCCCTGGGAGGAGCAATCCCGGGCATTGGGACATGCTGGGAACACCCAGCTGGAAAACAGGAGCTGGAGGTGCTGCTGGATGGGATTCCCAAATGGGTTGGGGTACAAGGGATTTTTTAGGATCATCCAGCTCCATCCCCAGGGACAATTCCCACTATCCCAGGTTGCTCCAAGCCCTTTTTTTCCATGAGAAGTGGATTGGAATGGGATGATCCTTAAGATCCCTTCCATCCCAAACCATTCTGGGATTTTTTGTGCCGCATTTCCAGCTCCTGTTGCTGGCTGTGGATCCCAAAGTCTTTGGAACACCAGTTTGAAATTCCATAGGGGAATCCCAAAATATGAGAGATTTGAGGGATTCCAAGCAGGAATTCCATATCTCAGGTGCCAAATGTGGGAACAGGACCCAGAATGGAGGTTCCAGAGGTTATCCTAGTTTGCTCCAAGCCCCTTTTTTTCCATGAGAAGTGGATTGGAATGGGATGATCCTTAAGATCCTTTCCATCCCAAACCATTCTGGGATTCTGGAATTTTCTGGGATTCTTAGTGCTGTATTCCCGACTCCTTTTCCAGGCTCTAGATCCCAAACTCTTTGGAATCCCACATCAGCTTGAAACTCCATAGAGGAACCCCAAAATTTGAGGGATTTGAGGGATTCCAAATGGGAATTCCGTGTCCCAGGTGCCAAATGTGGGAACAGGACCCAGAATGGAGGTTCCAGAGACTGTCCCAGGTTGCTCCAAGCCCTTTTTTCCATAAGAGGTGGATTGGAATGGGATGCTCCTTAAGATCCCTTCCGGGATTTTCTGGGATTCTTTGTGCCCTATTCCCGACTCCTTTTGCTGGCCGTAGATGCCAAACTCTTTGGAATCCCACACCAGCTTGAAATTCCATTGGGGAATCCCAAAATTTGAGGGATTTGAGAGATTCCAAATGGGAATTCCATGTCCTAGGTGCCAAATCTGGGAACAGGACCCGAAATGGAGGTTCTGGAAACCTCAGGGATGGCTCCCTCTGCAACAACCTCCAAATTCTCCATGGATCTCAGAGGAGATTACGGGATTTGGGAATTCTTCCTTCCCCACGTCCTCTCCAGAGCCTTCCCAGCTCCCGGAGGTGAGTCAGGCCTGGAAAACGCTTCCCAAAAAGAGAGGAAAAACATCTTGGGAGCCGCCCCTGTTGTATCCTCAGCGTGAAACCCTCGATCCCGATGCCAGCTGCTCGCCGTGGCCTTAGGGCTGCCTGGTTTTCCACACTTTTTTTTTTTTTTAATGGATTTTGCTGCTTCCAAGCACAGCAAATTCCCAGAGTGAGAAAAATCCCGTTCCGGCCTGGGTTTGGCTGCTCTCGGGCGGTTTGGCCTCGTTTTTGTGCTTTATTGCAGCAAATGCCCACGGGATGTTTTTTGGGAGAGCCATTAGGGATGGAGGGATGAAGGGGGGGCCAGGAAAAAAAAAAATTGGAAAAAACTCCTGAAATGCATCTTTTTCTACATTTCCATTTAAAAAAAAAAAAAAAAGTTGGGAAGACTTGAGCTCATAAACACCCCTGGAGAATGGGGTGAGGTTTTTCCCTCCCTCTCTCCTTGGTTGTAACCATGGTTGGGTTTGGTTTTTTTTTAAATCCATGGAAATAATGGGGAAAAAAATCGTGTTCCAATTTACAAGGAAATACCTTGGGCCAAATTCCTTTAAAAAAACTGAGAAGAAAAGAAAAAAGGGAAGGGAAGGAAAAGAAAAGGGAAAGGAAAGGAAAAGGAAAAGGAAAAGGGAAAGGAAAGGAAAGGAAAGGAAAGGAAAGGAAAGGAAAGGAAAGGAAAGGAAAGGAAAGGAAAGGAAAGGAAAAGGGAAAGGAAAGGAAAAGGGGAAAGGGAGGAACAAAGAAGGCCGGTGAGAATTGTGGATGGATCAGCTGGATGGGGGAGATGGGAGTGGGAGCACGGGTTTGGAATTCAAATGTTCTCCTGTTTGTGGGGATAAGGGAATTCCAGGATGGATTGGGTGGGAAGGGACCTTATGGATGATCCCATCCCATTCCATGGGCAAGGGCACCTCCCACTGTCCCAGGGTGCTCCAGCCTGGCCTTGGGCACTGCCAGGGCTCCAGGGGCAGCCACAGCTGCTCTGGGAATCCCATCCCAGCCAGGAATTCCCAATTCCCAATCTCCCACCCATCCCTGCCCTCTGACACTGGGAGCCATTCCCTGTGTCCTGTCCCTCCATCCTTGTCCCCAGTCCCTCTCCAGCTCTCCTGGAGCCCCTCCAGGCCCTGCCAGGGGCTCTGAGCTCTCCCTGGAGCTTCTCCTCTCCAGATGAACATTCCCAGCTCTCCAGCCTGGCTCCAGGCTTTGGAGCATCCCTGTGGGGTTTGATGGCTGAAGCTCTGTGAGATGGATCCCACCAGGAACATCCCACCTGTGATCCCAAGGACAGCTTGGACAGGGCTTGGAGCAGCCTGGGACAGTGGGAGGTGTCCCTGCCCATGGATGATCCTCAAGGTCCCTTCCAACCCAAACCATCCTGGGATTCCCTCATTCCATGATAAGGAACTTTTTTGTTCTCCACAAAATCTCCAGTAATCCCATTTTATAAACTGGGAAGGCTTTTTGGGAAGTCCCATATCCCTAGACTCTGTCCTGAGGGAAAATATATTGTTGTGAAGTGGTGCAGCTTTGAATTGGGTTCATTTCCATCATTTTTTGGTGGTTTTGATGATGTGTCAATGTGAGGGATCAATTTTAGGTTTTATCCAAACTCTGGAGAAACAGCTCCACTTCCAGAGAGTCACAGCTCCAAATTCCCTCTTTTCTGGAGCCACCTGGATGTGCCAATTCTGCTGGTTTGGGGTTTTGTGGTCCTAAAAGCTGGGAATTTCAAAGGAAGGGGGAGACTTGGATGGTGGAGGAGCCATTTCCCCTCATGGCTCCAGTTTGGAATCTGGATGGAACATTCTGGAGCTGTGGAAGTGCTGGGATCACCTCCCTGACAATCCCAAACCACCCCTGAGACTCCTGAAGTCCAGCCTGTAGGAATCAGGATGGAAAACCCAAATGCAGGGGCAGCACTTGGACTTCCACGATCCTGATCCCTTCCAATTCAAATTCCAGAATTTTATTATGAAATTCCCTGAGGGCTGTAGAAAATGAGAGAACAGGGGTGACTTGAAATTCTCCTGGGTTTTTTTTTTTGAGGCCTGGATCAGCTTTTCCAGATGATTTTTGGTGGCTTTGTCAGATGGATCAGGGACAAACCTGTTCCCGAGGCCTGGAATTCCCGTGGCATTTCCTGGGACAAATCTGGAAATCTCCAGCTTCAGCACTGGGTAAGAACTTCTCAGTTTAGGTTTTCAGGGCTGGTGCCTTTGGAAAGCCTGAAAAACCTCACTTCTGGCATGATTAAATTTGGAATTTTTGGCGGCCTTGTCAGCTGGATCGGGGATCAACCTGTTCCTGAGGCTTGGAATTCCTGTGGCCTCTCCTGGGACAAATCTGGGAATCTCCAACTTCAGCACTGGGTAAAAACTTGTCAGTTTAGGTTTTCAGGGCTGGTGCCTGTAGAACACCCAGAAACCCTCACTTTTGGCATGATAAAATTCGGAGTTTTTTGTGGCCTTGTCAGCTGGATCAGGAACCAACCTGTTTCTGGTATTCAGAATTCCTAAAGCATCTCCTGACACACCTGGAACCCTTCAACACGGGATAAGAACATGTGATTTTAGGATTTCAGGGCTGGTACCTTTGGAGAACTTGGAAAACCTCATTTTTGTTATGATTAAATTTGGAATTTTTGGTGGCTCTGTCAGCTGGATCAGGGACCAACCTGTTCCTGAGGCTTGGAATTCTTGTGGCATTTTCTGGGACAAATCTGGAAATCTCCAGCTTCAGCACTGGGTAAGATTATGGGAATTTTGTTTTTCAGTGCTGGTGCCTCTGGAAAATGTGGAAAACATCTGAATTTTTTGTGGCCGTGTCAGCTGGATCAGGGGCCAACCTGTCCCTGATGTTCAGAATTCCTGTGGCATCTCCTGACACACGTGGAACCCTTCAGCTGTGGATCAGAACATGAGAATTTAGGATTTCAGGGCTGGTGCCTCTGGAAAACATGGGAAACATCAAATTTTTGCATTTTTTGTGGCCTTGTCAGCTGGATCAGGAACCAACCTGTTCCTGATGTTCAGAATTCCTGTGGCATCTGACACACCTGGGACTCTCCAGCGCGGTATAAGAACATGAGAATTTAGGTTTTCAGGGCTGGTGCCTCTGGAGAACCTCGCTTCTGGCATGACTAAATTTGGAATTTTTGGTGGCTTTTCCAGCTGGATCAGGGACCAACCTGTTCCCGATGCTTGGAGTTCTTGCGGCATTTCCTGACAAACCTGGGGCTCTCCAGCACAGGATAAGAGCATTTGAATTTAGATTTCAGGGCTGGCGCCTTTGCAAAACCTGGAAAACCTCAGGAAAAACTTGACCCTGGCATGATTCCCAGCTCTGTTGTCACCTGAAGTTCAGGTGGGAGGGCAGAGCTGCTCCCGGCAGGAAGCAGAGGGGTAGAAAAGAGCAGGGAAGAGCATTTGATCCTTCCCCTTATCTCCTGTTCTCCCCCCTGCTCTTATCTCCAGGCCCTGTTTGTCTTTCCAGGATGGCTCCTTCGCTCTGTGGTTTTTCCTGATGGAAAATGAGAGCGCTGGGATGAGCCGTGGGCAGAGGGGAAGCAGCCAGGGGAGATTGTCTGGAGTTTGTAAAGGTTTATCAACGCTCCTCGTTATCCGTGTGGGATGTGATTGATTGATTGAGGGCCCTATCCCACCCTTGGGGACACTTTTCCTTTGGATTGAAAGGGTCAGGAGGAGGTGGCAGCTCCCTGGATCAGGGCCAGGAGCAGCCAGGGCAAGGTGAGGGCAACTTTGGACTTTTGGCTCAGATTTGAAAGGTTGGAGGTGAGGAAAATCCTGGATCACAGGGAAATTATCAGCTACCAGCTGCTGGAGCTGTTGGGAAAGGGGAAAATCCACACTGGGGCACATCCCACCATCCCAGGTGATCCAAGTGTCCAACCTGGCCTTGGGCACTGCCAGGGATCCAGGGGCAGCCGCAGCTTCTCTGGGAGTTTAATGAATTTCATCCTTGCCCTTCACAACCCTCACAAAGAACAATTCCTTCCCAATATCCCGTCTAAATTTCCACTCTTTGGAGTTTTAAGCCATTCCCTGTGGCCTGTCCCTCCATCCCTTGTCCAAACTCTCTCTCCATCTTTCCTGCAGCTTCCCCAGGTCCTGGAAGGTCACACTGAGCTCACCCCGAAGCTTCTCCTCTCCAGGGGAACATTCCCAGCTCTCCCAGCAGAGCTGCTCCATCCCCGGGACCATCCTGGAGCCTCCTCTGGGCTCTCTGCAGCAGCTCCAGCTCCTTCCCGTGCTGGATCCAGGGCTGGGGCAGCTCTGCAGGTGGGGCCTCACCTGAGCACGGGGACAGAAAATTCCCCCTTCCTTGGATCTCCTGGGCACCTTTCTTTTGGATCCTCATTTTTCCCACAAAACTATCGCCTTAAACCCTCCTAGGATCATGTTTAATATCAGGTTTTATGTTTTTTAATTTCTCTCTAGTTTAGGATTTTTAGGCTTTGTGCTTTCCAGTGTTTCTCCATGGAGAGCAGCGTGGGCACCTTGAATTCTTCCGCCAGGATCTGGGATCCGCATCCCTGTGGGATTTCAACAATTCCATCCCTGTAGCACCGAGACCCTCCAGTTCCTTCAGGCTCATCCCATGAAGGGGAATTAGGAATGAAGGGGTGGATTCAGGAATGCCGAGGAAATGGGAAAAACAAAAAAAAGCCAAAACAAAACCACAAAAGAGAGAGGAGATTTTGAACTTGGAAAAGGAATTTTTTTTTGCTGCCACATTGGAATTTTAGTGGGATTTATCTACTCACAAATCTCATCCCTGGAATCAACCAGAGCAAATTTCATCCTGGTCACTCCTCGAGCACAGGGACCACGTCCCAGGTGCTGCCTGAGCTCCCCCTCCTTTTGGGCTCCCAGGAAAATGCAGATTCCGACAGAAAACAGGAGGAAAACTCTGCCAATTCCCAGCTCCTCCAGTGCCAAGGAGTTTGGCACTAAGCAGCTTTTTGCTGCCTGGTGTCTGGCGGTGCTGGGTCTTATTTTCGACAAACCCCGTTAAAGGATTACGAGGGCCTTGTTAAAATAATGCCCTTGGAGCTTATTCCTTATTGGAAGGAAAACAAGGATAAACAGAAAGGGCTCTCTCATCCCCAGGGTTATTGCTTGGAGTGCTTTGAAAGGAGAAGAAAGGAGGAAAAACTGGCAGGAATTAGGGACTATATAAACACACACACACTTGTCTGGGAATATAAAGTGAGTTTTGTTTCATTTCTGCTTTACAGCCCTCGGAAAAAAAATAATTAACAGCTCCCCCCCCGCTAATTAATCTAATTAATACTGATGTTTGGCCATTGCATGAAAAGTTTTACCTTGGAGAAATAATCAATTAAAAGGGAAAAGGGAGAGGAAGCCATTCCGAAGGGGAGTTGCTATATTTACTTTTATAATGGAGTTTAATAAATGGGAATTAGAAATTCGGGGTTTTATTTTGCATCGGCTGGAACGACGACAACAAAATGGGAAATTTTAACTGGTGTTTGCCACAAAGTGCTCACGTTTTCCAAATAAAACCTGGAAAGGCTGGGTGGCTCCATGGAGAACTCTGGGGGCAGGGGGCCTTTCCCTCAAGGCTTTGATTTCATCCAGAGGGGGAAAACAGCAAACAGGGAAGATCCCAATGGCGCTGATCCCTGAGGTCTCCTGTGCTTCCAGGAGATCAGATCCACCCTGTCCCTCTGCAGGTGGAGGAATGGGGGCTCTGGAGCCAGTGGGAACTGAGCAGGAATCTCTGGGACGTTGTTGATTTTCTTTTTCTCTGCTGATTTATGTCCGGAGATAGCTCAGGGATGCCACTTGTCGGTTTCTCGGCTGTTTAGGTGGCCTGGAAAGGCCCAGGGATGGCCTTGGACAGCCCGGCACTTCAAAGGACGAGGAGAGACTTCAGATCTTTTCTCGGTCTCGGTGTTTATTAATTGTTTATCTAAAAGATTTTCTCTCGGCCCGACAGAGGTCTGCACAGCAAGTCAGCCATGGGCACACTGCGAGCCCCCGGGCGGTCACTTATCTTTATACCCGAAGTTACGTGTACAATATTTATCATTTCCCCCCAATACCTTCTACCCTTATTAACCGGTGCACTTCTAGTAATAACCAATCCCAAAGTGCCACCACCACCACAGAAGATGGAGGCCAAGAAGAAGAAGAAGAAGAAGAACAGGACACGCCCCAATTCCTCCATCTTACTTCTTTAGACCCCCCTGTACCAAAATCCTAAACCCTGTGTTTTACACTTTAACTAACTTATCCCTTCACCATTCACCCAGTGAAATCCTCCCATCCTCATACAGGCGTCGTCTCCCGTGCAGGATCCAAGTCCAGCCACCAGACACTTCTGGCAACATTCCAGGACTCCCGAGCCCCCCAAGGGTGGTCTCGGCCACTCTGCACCCCCATCCTGAGGTGCTGAGATCCCACAGGATGTCAGCCCAAACAGCAGCTCGGGAGATTGGATGATGGGTGGGAAATGGCGCTCCTGGTGGGATGGGGATTATCACGGAATCCCGGAATTCCAGGCTGGTGTTGGAACATCACAGAATCCCAGAATTCCAGGCTGGTGTTGGAACATCACAGAATCCCAGAATTCCAGGCTGGTGTTGGAATATCACAGAATCCCAGAATTCCAGGCTGGTGTTGGAATATCACAGAATCCCGGAATTCCAGGCTGGTGTTGGAAGGGTCCTTAGGGATCACCTTGCCCTGTCCCAGGCTGCTCCAAGCCCTGTCCAACCTGGCCTTGGGCTGGTGACAGCTGCTTGAAACTCATCCATTTGGAAAAGATTCCTGCTGTCCTAGGAATAAAACCAAGCTGATCCCTGTTTCTTGTAATGTTCAGGATGACAGGGGCTCATGAGCTTCAAATGCTTTTTTTTCTGATTCTGGCCCAGCTTTTGAGTCATTTTCCTTGGGTTTCATTGGTGGATGCTCAGCTGCAGGAAATCCGACGTCTTGGGTGGATGGGTGGGTTTATAGATGGAATGGTTTGGGTTGGAAGGGAATTTAGGGATCATCCCAGTCCCACTCTGCCACATGCAGGGACACCTCCCGCTGTCCCAGGGTGCTCCAAGCCCCAGTGTCCAACCTGGCCTTGGGCACTGCCAGGGATCCAGGGGCAGCCCCAGCTGCTCTGGGAATTCCATCCCAGCCAGGAATTCCCAATTCCCAATCTCCCACCCATCCCTGCCCTCTGGCACTGGGAGCCATTCCCTGTGTCCTGTCCCTCCATCCTTGTCCCCAGTCCCTCTCCAGCCTCAGAGAAGGAGTGGGGAGCCCCCAGGATGAGTGACTGGAATTTCATGTCCCAGGTGAGTCCCTGGCATGGATTTCTGTCCCCAAATCCATGTCTGACCATGGAGTGGCCACACTGGCCCAGCCCAAAGTCCCTCTTTGCCTCCCTGCTGGTTCCTGGAGGTGGGAATGGGACAGGGCAGGTGTCCATTGCTCCTCTCCCAAGTAATCCGTGTCCAGAGGTGATGGAGCTGGAGATCCATCTGCTTTTGGAATCCTTCTGGTTTCAGGCATCCACGGATTCCCTGGCAAGGAATTTGTGCTGGATACTCCAGCTGTGATTTAATTTGAGCCTCTCTGGTTCTTCCGCTGAAACCAGGAATGACCAATCCCTTTTCCCTTTATCATTTCCTCTCCATCATCTCCCATCAATCCATCCTCAATACTTCCATTTTTAATCATTCCCCATATTCCCCTTTTTTTTTTTTTTTTTAATCTTTGCCTCTATCCCAAAGGATTTTTCCATCTTTATTGTGGTTTTCAGGCCTTGTTTGGCTTTTGGAGCTGCCGTGACCAGAAATGTTTGGCAGCAATATCCTGACAGGAAAGGGGATGTTTTCCTCATCCCATTCCAACGTCGGCATCACACGCTCACACCTGCACTGGCCCCTATTTCCAAAAATTCCAGCCTGCTTTAATCAGATTAATGGAGCAGGCAGAAAGCCCCACCCTTTAATTAAATTTAATTAAATGAAAATGTTACATCCCAATCAAGCCCATTGTTTTCTTTGCTTGTACACAAGCCCGAATCCCCTGGAGGCAGGAGCAACAAATTCCCAAAGATTTTCCAGGAATGCTTTGTGGAGGTGATTGTTGACCGAGGGGAGAGCGGTGCCATGGATTGTTCTCACAGTTTACTGGGAGCTGGAGCTGAGTGTCCGGAACATTCCTTGGCACAAACAATTTGCTAAAATTGGTGCAGCCATCCAGACTTTTGGCTGAGGGTGGGAAAGATCCGGCGTCTCCTCGGATCCGTCATTTGGTGAGTGCGAGCAGCACAACGGTTCTTGGATTACGGATACCTCAGGGAGCCTTTGGTGAGGGGAGAAAGGCTGGTTATGTCCCAAATCAGCAATATTCGAGATTTCATCTGCTTGTAAAGTCAGGGGCAGCCAGAGGAGGCTTTAATCTGCTCAGGGAATCCTGGAATGGTTTGGGTTCGGAGAGACCTTAAATCCCATCCATTCCCAAACCTCCTGCCTTGGGCAGAGGCACCTTCCACTGTCCCAGGGGGATCCAACCTGGCCTTGGGCACTTCAGAGATCCAGGGGCAGCCACAGCTGCTCTGGGCACCTCTGCCAGGACCTCACCTCTCTCCCAGCCAGGAATTCCTTCCCAAAATCCCATCTAAACATTCCCTCTTCCAGCTCAAAGCCATTCCCTGTGTCCTGTCCCTCCATGCCTTGTCCCCAGTCCCTCTCCAGCTCTCCTGGAGCCCCTCCAGGCCTTGGAAGGGCTCTGAGCTCTCCCTGGAGTCTTCTCTTCCCAGCTTTCTCAGGAATTCCCCACGCCCTTCCCAGCTCCATTCCCTTCCCTGGACGCGCTGGTGGGAACTGGAGCTCCTGCTCCTTCCCATCTCTCCCATCCCTTCGTTCCCTCAAGGAGAAGAACCACCCTGTGTTTGCTGGAATCTCCAATTCCACTTCTCCATGTCCTGGAATTCCGTTGGTTCATCCCTCTCTTCAGAACTCTTAAGATTGTCTTTAAAACCATCAGAAGTTTTAGCAACAAAATTCCAAGATTTTGGATTTTGGTGGCAGAATTCCTAAAATTTCCTTGGTGGTTGCAACAGCTGGGAATACACTTCTGACTCCCAAAGAAATCTGAGGTTTTCCTTGGATTCTGAGAGTTGGAATTTTCCCAGGAAAAGAATAAAGCAAAACATAAATACTCCAAACTTTTTTTTTTTTTTTTTTTTTTTTTTTTTTTTTTTTTTTTTTTTTTTTTTTTTTTTAAGAGGGGGAAATTCTGTTTATTTTGTGTTTTCTTTGTTGTCCCTGCTCTGTTTGGAACCCCGAGTGTTTGAAGTGCTCCAGCCCTCGCTTATCTGGGAACGTGTGGTCCCAGGGATTTCTGTGGGAATACTGATGCTCTCACACGTGCTTGTGGAACGAAGGCAAAGGGAAAATCAAATTTTAAAAATTTGGTTGATAAATTCTGCTGTCTGAAAAGGATTTTGTGATGGGGAATATCACAAAATCCCAGAATTCCAGATTGGTGTTGGAATATCACAGAATCCCAGAATTTCAGCAGAACTTTCCACCCCGTGCCACCCACATGTCCACTTAAACAAAAACTTTTAGTCTCATTTTCCACTTTTTTGTCTCCTTTTCATCTGGAAAAATTGAAGGAAATTTTCTTTCTGCTCTTGTCCTATTTTTGCTAATTTATTATTATTATTATTATTATTAGTAGTAGTAGTAGTAGTAGTAGTAGTAGTAGTAGTTCTTTAAATCAAGTTAAACTTCAGGAGTTTTTATGGAGGAAGGCCTGACTTCAGGAGCGTCCTTCTCAATTTTTTGTTCCAAGGAAGCCAAAGCAAAATGCGCTTGAGAAAGGTTTGGATTGGATTTAGTCCCTGACGGGTGGGAGAGGGTGGTGAGGCTCTGGAAGGGATTCCCCAGGGAACTGGGACATTCCCAAGGCTTCCAGAGCTACAGGAACATTTGGACGACGCCCTCAGGGTGGGACTGTTGGGGTGTCTGTGCAGGGCCAGGACTGGGACTGGATGGTCCCTGTCCAGCTCAGGAAATCCCATGGTTCCATGATTCCATGACAATCGCGTTCCCGTTCCGTTTCCAAATCCCAATTCCTGGGCACAGCCACCCCGAGCCTCCCGTCAAGGGGAAGTTTGGATCTCTGGGAATATTCTCATGGAAAGGGTTGTCCAGCCCTGGCAGTGGTGGAATCCCCATTCCTGGAAGGATTGAAAATCCGCGTGGTTGTGGCACTTTGTGGGGACTTTGTGGTGGCCTTGGCAGTGCTGGATGATTAGACCCAAAAAAGGCTTTTCCAACTTCAACAATTCCATTATTTTTTTCCATGTTTAGGCCTGACACCTTCACTCCATCAGCCATTCTCATGGCATTACAATATTTTTAGGGAAACTCACCAATCTTTTGGGATGAATGCCAGCAATATTCAGAAATATTCTTTCCAGAAGAAAGTTTTTTTTTGTTTTGTTTTAGTTTGGTTGTTTTTTTTTTTTTTTTTTTTTTTAAATATTCCCAGAATATTTCCATGATCAGGCATTGTGAAGCTCCAAAGTGATTTTGTGAAGTTTTTATTATTTCCAAGCTCCCTCAGTTTGCAGGATAAATAGATAATTTTATTTTCATGGTTCTCCCTTGCTGGCTCCCGTTGGAATTGTTTTGCTTCCTGCAAAGCTCAAGGCTCTTTCCCTCAGAGTTTTAATCCTCTTTTATAAAGTTTTGGATGCTTTCACATTCCAGGAGTCACACCATTATTTCCTCCTTGGAGAACAAGCCACACTTTCCCTTTCTGGACCCCGCCAGCGCCAACATTGGAATCTTTCACGCTGAGAAAGCAGCCAGGATTTGGGATTTGGAGAAAGGAGCATCAGGTACTGCAAGGATGAGATTTTTGAGTGAATAAATTACACTAAAATTCCAAAGTGGCAGCAAAAAAATTCCTTTTCCAAGTTCAAAATATCTTCTCTCCTTTAGGGTTTTTTTTTCCCCCGTTTCCTGGGCATTCCTGAATCCACCTCTGCATTCCTAATTCCACACAAACCAACCCTGTTCAAACCTCATTAAACTTCTGCCTTAACAAGGAGGGATTGGGGAGAGTGGGGAGTGTCCGTGAGCAATTCCTGACTCCTGCTTCCTTCCTACTTTTCATCCCCTGAGCAGTTTAACTTAATTTTATGGAAACATTAATTAATATTAGGGAAAACAAACCATATTTTAATTAATATTCGTGATCCACCCCCTCCCAGAGAAGATGAGCAGCCCTAATTTGAAGTCAGGGAGGTTGAGGCTGGATCACCACAGACCTGGAATGGGAATCATTGCACGTGGAGGTCATTCCAGACTTGGATTTCACATCTGGATCATCACAAACCTGGAATAGGAATCATTGCTCATGGGCACCATCTCAGCCAAGGATTTCCTGCCTGGATCAGCACGAACCTGGAATGGGAATCATTGCACATCCCAGCCAAGGATTTCCTACCTGGATGGCCAAGACCTGGAAGGAAATCATTGCTCATGGAAGTAATTCCAGACATGGATTTCCCACCTGGATCACCACAGAGCTGGAATGGGAATCATTGCACGTGGAGGTCATTCCAGACATGGATTTCCTGCCTGGATCACCACAGATCTGGAATCATTGCATATGGAGACCATCTCAGCCAAGGATTTCACATCTGGATCACCACAGACCTGGAATGGGAATCACTGCACATGGAGATCATTCCAGACTTGGATTTCACACCTGGATCATCACAAGCCTGGAATGGCAATCATTGCCCATGGAGGTCATTCCAGCCTTGGTTTTCACAGCTGGACCTGGAATAGGAATCATTGCACATGAAGATCATTCCAGACGTGGATTTCCTACCTAGGTTGCCACAGACCTGGAATGGGAATCATTGCACATCCCAGCCAAGGATTTCCTACCTGGATGGCCAAGACCTGGAAGGAAATCATTGCTCATGGAGATCATTCCAGACACGGACTTGACACCTGGATCACCACAGACCAGGAAGGAGGTCACTGCATGGAGAAGTCATTCCAGCCAAGGGTTTCACACCTGGATTACCACAGATCTGGAATGGGAATCATTGCACGTGGAGGTAATTCCAGACATGGATTTCCCACCGGGATCACCAGAGACCTGGAAGGAATCATTGCTCATGGAGGTCATTCCAGTCATGGATTTGACACCTGGATCTTCACATACCTGGAAGGGAATCACTGCATGGAGAGGTCATTCCAGACTTAGACTTGACACCTGGGTCACCCCAGGCCAGCCCTGTACTGTGGTTCCTCGTGAACATCCCATCTCCTCTCTGGAGCACTTGGAATATCCAGAAAGGAAAGGAGACAGCTGTGGATGTTCAAGTTCAGGGATTGGAGATATGGAATTCCAGGCTCTTCTCTGGGAGGTGCAAATCCCTGGAATGCTGTGCCATCCCTCAAGGTTCCCACCAGCTCTCTTCAGACCAGAATGTGACTTTTCAGCTCCCTCATTCCTGCACATGATTCCCATTTCAGGAGGCTCAGGTCTTCCAGGATGGGATGAATCCCCCTCCTGTTCCCTTGATGTCATGGATTGCAGGGATGCTGGCTGGATCCCCCTGGCATTCCCGGGAATACAGAGATTTACGGCTCCCATTACCTTCCAGAGGAGTTAAGGGCTGTGCTTCTCATCAGAACCTGCTCCCAGTTTATGGCTGTGGCCCTCCAGCCCCACTAATGATCCCAGAAAATCTTTGGGATTGTTCCCAGTCCCCTGGACTCACTGGGAGTCATGCAGGGAGTCTGGGGAACAAAAATCTTTTCTTGCATCTGGCTTTAATTACCTTCGGTTTTAGTTAATTAACTTCTGGGAGTTTCATCTCAATAATGTGGAAAAAGCAGCTTTTCATGGAGGTTTGTTTTCCATGCAGGGAAAAATTGCATTCCATTTATCCCATCCCATCACCTGCAGCCTCTGAGGGGCTTTGTCCAATGCCACTGGAATCCCCAGTGCTCCTGGAGGGATCACGGAGATGATCCTGGGCAGTTCCCTGTCCTCTTATTCCCCTTGCATCCACGGCAAAGCCCCCCCTCTCTCTGATGTTTGATTCCAGTGGGTGATAATTCCTCATTGGGCCAAAAATTCCAGCTGGATTTAAGGATCTCAGCCGATTTGAGAGCTGGAGGGAGCAGATGGAATTAGGAATCTCCAGGGAGATTTGTGGTCTTCCCGTGCTTAAAGCAGCCTTGTAAAAAAGAGGGGGAGGGATTTTTTACACAGGCAGGTGGTGATAGGAAAAATGAGAATGGTTTTAAATCAAAAAGGGAAGATTTAGATTGGAAGTTAGGAGGAAACTCCTTCCTGTGAGGCCCTGGAGAAGCCGTGGCTGCCCCTGGATCCCCCTGGAAATGTCCAAGGCCAGGCTGGACAAGGCTTGGAGCAGCCTGGGACAGTGGGAGGTGTTGGGGTTGGAATGAGATGATCCTTAACGTTCCTTCCAGCCTGGGATTTGGTAATTCTGGGAGAAGGAGTGAAATCCCTGAGTCAGGGAATGTTCTGGACATGCCACTCGCACTTGACCCGTGGCAAAGACACTGAAAATAAAACGGTGGGGAAATAAAACCCAGAGAGAAGGAAAAGCTTTTCCACACCCTATGGAAGCAGGACATGGAGAGCACCACCAGAGGAATGCCACAGGATTCAGGGAATGGGATTTTCCCTATCCAGGAACAAGAGCCATTCCATCACTTAATATGACAGGATTGAAAGGTTTTAGGATTGAGGGGAATCTTCATCCATGAGCAGCGTGGGAGAAGACTTAGGAGGTCACGGATTTTTCCATAGTGTCTGGAAGAGCTGGCACTGCTCCCAGTTGGAGAGGGAGCACATTCCCAGAGCAGATATTTGTCCCCAGCATCAAATCTGGGCTCTTAAAATCCATGAGGTGTGAAATCATCCAAGTCATGACTGGGAAATTATGCAGCACTTGGAATTTTCTCCTCATTGTATTGGAGAGCAAAAATCTGGAGGTTCTGGAGGATCAGGGGACACTTTGATTCCCAAATATCTTTCAGGCACTTGGGAATGTTGAGTTGAGGATTTGAAGGGTCTTTTCCAAACTCAATTATCCTAAAATTCCATTATTTTGGTGGTCAATCCTACAAAGGCAAATCCACAAAGAAGCTGAGTCTTTCCTAAAATCCCTGCTTGGGGATCCTCCACAGGACAACTCTCCAGGCCAGGAATTCACCAATGGATTTTGAAATCCCTAAATATCTGCCCAATAATCCTGGAGCTGGATATAAACTCCAAATCCTGCTCCTGCTCAGCCTGATCCATGGGAATGTTCCAGAGGGGCTGAAAGGACAATTCCCAGTCATTGGTGTGGCCAAGGACCTGATCCCACACAAATCCCACAGCATTCCCCAGCTCTATCTCAGATCTGGCTGCCCTGGAGACTGGAACAGGAATGGGAGAAAATCCCATGGGACATGTGGGATTATGCCAAATAACACCAGGAAAAAGGTTGGAATATTAGGGAATAAGCAGGAGGGAGAAGCTGGAGCATGATGCAGAATTGGATAATTTGAGGGGACATCACCGAGCTTAAAAATCCAGGAACGTGAGAGAGAATATGAAATTAGCTGGTGGAAGCCAACGAGGAAAAGCATCCTTAGGAAAATATCTCCAGAAAATTCCTTGGGAAGGTTTCATGGCCAATGCAGAGGGTTTGCTGCCCGAAATTCCTGGGGGAAATTTCAGGGCACAGAAGCCATTTCCAGATTCCCTGAGCAGCTGTGGGTTGGTTTCCCAGAAGGGGTCAGTCTTTCCCAAGGATTTGTGGGGAATTACCCAACTCTTCCAGAGGGAAACACAGAGCTTGGATGGATAAAAATTGGGAATAGCAGGAGCGGCTGCAGCCTCAGGTGAAACCGAACTCACTGCAAGTGGGAGCTCACCTGGATAATCTGACAAATTATTGACTTCGTATTCCTGGGATGTGGGAATTAACCTTGGAGTGAGAGGGGATGAGATGGGAATTGTGCTTGGAAATCCCAGAAGATGGGAATTAACCTTGGAGCAAGTGGGGATACGAGGTGGGAACATTGTGCTCAGAAATCATAAAATGTGGGAATTAGCCTTGGAGTGAGCAGGGGATGAGATGGGAATGTTGTGCTCAGGAATTCCAAAATGTGGGACTTAGCACTACCTTGGAGTGAGAAGTGGGGGTGAGATGGGAATATTGTGCTCAGGAATCCCAGGATTTGGGAATTAGCTCTGCCTTGGAGTGAGAGAGAGGGATGGGGTGGGGATATGGTGCTCAGGAACTCCAGAAGGTAAGAATTAGCTCTGCCTTGGAGCAAACGGGGATGAGATGGGAATATTGTGCTCAGAAATCACAAAATGTGGGAATTAGCTCTGCCTTGGAGTGAGAAGTGGGGGTGAGATGGGAATATTGTGCTCAGAAATCATAAAATGTGGCAATTATCACTGCCTTGGAGTGAGAGAGGAGGATGGGATGCGAATATTGTGCTCAGGAATTCCAGAATGTGGGAATTAGCTCTGCCTTGGAGTGAGAAGTAGGGGTGAGATGGGAATATTGTGCTCCAGAGTCATAAAATATGGGAATTAGCTCTGCCTTGGAGAAAACAGGGGGATGAGATGGGGATATTGTGCTCAGGAATCCCAGGATTTGGGAATTATCACTGCCTTGGAGTGAGAGAGTTTGATGGGATGGGAATATTGTGCTCTGGAATTCCAAAATGTGGCAATTAGCACTACCTTGAAATGAGAAAGGGGGGTGAGATGGGAATTTTGTGCTCAGAAAAGTGCTCAACATTCCCACTTTTCCCCCAGATCCTCTCTCAGGTGCTGTACCAGGAAAATCTTTTTCCCTGCTCTGAACTTCTGGAAAAGTCCAACTCTGGCAGCAGAGATGGATCTTAGGAAAATCTCCTGGAGCTGTGGGCGCTCCAGAGCAGTTGTGGAATTATGAAATCTGAATTATGCCTCAAAGCCAGGGAAAAGTGGGAGCGTCCTGGTTCTCCAGCTGTAAAAACACCGGGACCTTCCACCTGCACCAGCAGCACTTTTCCCTCTCCCATTCCTGGGTTTCTGTCCCAAATCCCATAGGGATCCATCCCTCGGGATTTATATTTTTACAGCCTGTGGATGCTGGGATCAACTTTAAAACTGATCCTGGGATGATTCCTGAAATCTGAGGAGACCCTGGAACCTTCACTCTGTAATTCCATCCCTCCTCTTTTCCACTGGTGTCTCATCCAAATTTGAGCTTGAAATCCCTGGAAAGCCACCCTGAGGAAAGGCCCTGGTGATTCTGGTGGGTGGAATGATTGGAAAATGGGCATGAAATCCATGTGGAAATCCTTGGATTGCTGCAGTGAGGGAGAAGATCCCAAAAGAAGAACCTAAAAAAAAGATCCAAGGTAAGAAATTAAAGAAGGGAAAAGAGGAAAATGGGGACACAGGTGACATCCAAGGAATATTTCAGTTGGTCACAGCAAGGATAAACTTTTTCCCGGTGAAATGAGCTATAAATCATTGGATAAATAACAATTAAAAGCCATTTAAAAAATGATATTTCCTGTTTAAAGCCCGGGATGAAATATTTCACCTCATAAAAGCCAATGCTTCCTCCTGGATCTCCAAAATCCGTTGGCTCTGGATTGGGCACAGGATACAGCCCAGATTTCCACCTGGAGGCGTTCCCAGGGCAGGATCCCACCTAATTCCTTGTATGGATTAGTGTCGCTGGAAAACCCAACCCCAGCTTGTCAGAATCCTCTAAATCAGGGCAAAATGTTCCCTTGGGATAGTTACAAACAGCCAGGAGGGAAATATTTCCTTTAATTTCATTTTCTGTCAAGAAAAAAACACCTTTCAAATTCTGTTTGCTCTTTCCTGGTATTGAGACAAATTTCAGTCACAAGGACAATTCCTTGGATTTCAAAAAAAAATTATGGGAGTTTCTGGGAATTCCATGAAGAAATCTCAGCGATTTTTGGCTCTGGTTTGGCCATTTTCTTGTTCCATTTCTCTGTGTGCATCAGACGATATAACTAAATATAGTTCAGAATATTCCTAAATATATTTTCCATAATATTCCTAAGTATATTTTCCATAATATTCCTAAGTATATTTTCCATAATATTCCTAAGTATATTTTCCCTAGGTACAACTGGCAGGATCAGAATTCCAGCATGAAATGGGTTGGATTGAATACAAACATCTACATTTTCCTAATAATCTGTTTTCTTCCATGTCAATGGAGCCTCAGGGTGAGTAGGATCCCATCCATCCTAAAACTGAATGATTTAGGAATGAGCCCATCCATCCTAAAATCCTGTCCTGAGGTTGGAGAAGACTCCAAGATCATTGAATCCTTTGTTGTCCATCAAATCCAGGAGAAGGTGCTCGGGTGGATTTCTGGAGTTTTTCTAAAACTGTTGCTTTTCATAAAGAGTTTGGTTTTCTGTTCAAGTTAAACCAAAGGGGTTTTTTTCCCCTTCCAGAATCTTCTCCATATCGACCACTGTTCCCAGGTTTTGGGATAAGGAGGAGGAATTGGAAGGGACCTTCAAGCTCATCCCATTCCACCCCTGCCATGGCAGGGACACCTCCACTGCCCCAGGGTGCTCCAGCCTGGCCTTGGGCACTGCCAGGGATCCAGGGGCAGCCACAGCTGCTCTGGGAATTCCATCCCAGCCAGGAATTCCCAATTCCCAATCTCCCACCCATCCCTGCCCTCTGGCACTGGGAGCCATTCCCTGTGTCCTGTCCCTCCATCCTTGTCCCCAGTCCCTCTCCAGCTCTCCTGGAGCCCCTCCAGGCCCTGCCAGGGGCTCTGAGCTCTCCCTGGAGCCTTTTCCAGGTTGAAGAATCCCAAATTTCCCAGCCTTTCACACATATTCCCATTCTCTTTCCATTCTCCTTCCCAGAGTTTGTGCTGAACCCCTCCCACAGGAGCTGGTGCCTCTCTCCCCTTTGGATGCAACTTGGAACGAGGAATTTTAACTCCTTTTTTTCCTCTCTCATCCCCAATTTGCAATTTTCACTTCCCAGCACCAAGACCAAGCCACTCTTTCCTTTTTCTCCTCCTTCCTGAAGAAAAGAATTAATTAGGAATTTAACCACCATCAGTCACGCCCCTTTCCCCTTTCCCCCTTCCCCCCTCCTGCTCTCTCTTTCCCCCCATCCCAACTCCTGGAATACAAATCATTTGCTGTGGTCTGCAGCTCAGCTGGAAAAACCAACCAGCCGGGTCTATAATGTCACCAGCATCTCATTTAGGGGATTTATGGGGTCTGGCCTTAAGCACTTGCTGCTTTACAGCCTGTGAGTTCGCTCCTGCAGGAATTCCCTCTGGATTCCACCTCCTTATCCTCGACTCCGCCTGTCCGGCTGATCTCGGGAATTTTCAAAAGGTTAAATCCCCGTCCTTTGGAAAATGGGATCTTGGCTTTGTTTCCAGCCCTGATTGGCCCAAAAGAGGATCACAGCACATTCCTGCAGCTGGGAAGGGCTTGGAATTGGGGTGTGCTGGGTGTGGGAGCAAATGGAATAATCATCCAAGGTGGACTTGTTGAGGTTCACACACTGAGTGGGAAGAATGTGGCTGCCCCTTCCTTTGGGCTCCCTCTGAGTTTTCTGATTTTCCTTCAGTTTTCTTATTTTCCTTCAAGTCTTTCGCAGTGCCTGGAATTGTCAGGGAGAAGGGAATCACCAAGGTGTCACTCCCTGCAGAGAACAAGAGAAGGATGAGGTGAGGTTCAGGTTGGATTCCATGATCCTGGAAGTCTTTTCCAGTTGATCCTATGATCCTGTGATTCTGCGATTTCCTCAAATTTCTTAGCCACCTTCTCCATGTTCTCATCCATCTTCTGTCACAGGTTGGATTTCATGATCCTGGAAGTCTTTTCCAGCTGAAATGATCCTGTAATTCTGTGATCTTCTCCATGTTCTCATCCACCTTCTCCATGTTCTCATCTGTCCTGTCAGATTTGGACTCCAAGATCCTGGAGATCTTTTCCAACTGAAATGATCCTGTGGTTCTGGGATCTCCTCCATGTTCTCATCCAACTTTTCCATGTTCTCAGCCATCTTCATCACAGGTTGGACTCCATGATCTTGGAGATCTTTTCCAACCAAAATGGTCCTGTGATTCTGCGATTTCCTCAAATTTCTTAGCCACCTCCTCCATGTTCTCATCCATCTTCTGTCACAGGTTGGATTTCGTGATCCTGGAAGTCTTTTCCAGCTGAAATGATCCTGTAATTCTGTGATCTCCTCAAACTCTCATCCACCTTCTCCATGTTCTCATCTGTCCTGTCAGAGTTTGGACTCCAAGATCCTGGAGATCTTTTCCAACTGAAATGATCCTGTGGTTCTGGGATCACCTCCATGTTCTCATCCAACTTTTCCATATTCTCAGGCATCTTCATCACAGGTAGAACTCCATGGAGATAATTTCCAAGTAAAATGATCCCATGATCCTGTGATTCTGTGATCTCCATGTTCTCATCCACCTTTTCCATGTTCTCAGCCATCTTCATCACAGATTGGACTCCGTGATCCTGGAGATCTTTTCCAATCAAAATGGTTCTGTGATTTCCTCATATTTCTTAGCCACTTTCTGCACATTCTCATCCATCTTCTGTCACAGGTTGGACTCCATGATCCTGGAAGTCTTTTCCAGCTGAAATGATCCCGTGATCCTGTAATTCTGTGATCTCCTCAAAGTTCTCAGCCATCTTCTCCATGTCCTCATCCACCTTTTCCATATTCTCAGCCATCTTTGGTCACAGGTTGGGTTCCATCATCCTGAAGGTCTTTTCCAGCTGAAACGATCCTGTGATCCTGTGATTCTGTGATCTCCTGCTCCATCTTCTCGCACCTGTGGCTGCACAAGGATGTGCGTGTGGATTTTCAGGATTTATATCCCAGGGATAAACCCAAGGATAATTCCAGTTCTAGACTCCGGAGGGAAGAGGTGTTGTCTCTCTTTCCTACCCCTTCACTTGGATATTCCCAATCTGGATCTGTTTTCCAGGACAAACATTCCTTGGGACAGAAGGATGTGCTGCAGTGTGGGTCATTTCCCTCACTTTTGGATAATAAGCTGGATGATGATGATGATGATGATGATGATGATGATGATGATGATGATGGTGATTATTATTATCATGTTTCTCCTCTGGACTCCACCCTGGGAGATATCTCATGAAATCCAGTGGAAAACTGGGAAAAAGGTCTCTTTTCAAGGATAACTTGCCTTGCTGAATTATTTATGGCACATTCCTGCCTTGAGCTGCAGGGACAACTTCAGACACTGAGAAGATGTGGGTTTAATGAAAACAAAATGAAAAATAATGAAAAATACAGATCCTCACAGAGCATTGATGGAGTCTGGTTGTTCTCTTCACCCTCAGGAATCTGTAAAACTTCCCAGCAGACACTGAGAAGATGTGGGTTTAATAAAAAGAAAAAAATAAAAATAATCAAAAACTATAGATGCAGATCCTCATGGAGCATTGGTTCTATCTGGTTGTTCTCCTCACCCTCAGGAATCTGTAAAATTTCCCATCAGGAGAACGGGAACTCTCAAAGGATGGAGAGAGTGGGGAAGGGTTTGTGGCTGGGAATCCATCCAAAATCCACCACAAATGTGTGGCAGAGCCAGAAGGAAAAGGCAGATCCGTGGATCCCAGTGGTTTACGCGCATGTGGGAGCACTGGGGACATCCAGAGTCGCTCCCAAATCCCACAAATCAGCTCCTGCTGCTGCTCCAATGCCATTCCCAACCCTTTGGTTGCTGCTCTTTGCTTTTCCAGTCGGGCCCATTCCTGAGGGAAGGATGGTCTCATGGGGATGGCATGGATCTAAGACTGGAAAACATCCTTTGTTTCAGAGACAATTTTTGAGAGACTTTGTTGAAAGATTTTCATTTTCTACCCTGAAAATATTGGATTTTTCTCAATTTCATTTAATTTTGAAAACTACAAGTTAAAAAAATTGTATTTATGGAATGAAATATTTCAGCTGTATTTTCCAATCAATTTCTCCCCAACAGAAAACATTTACTGTTGGAATTTTCTGCTCAAATATTCCAAATAAACCCATTTTCCTTTCCCCACTTTCCCTCCAAAGTGAGAGGAGCTCAGGAAAACCACTTTTTATTCCTTCGGTTCTCACCAGATCCATTCTCATCACAGGCAAAGAAATAAAGGAAATGACACTGGAATTTTTGCGATAATCCAAGAACTGATCCCACAATTTTTATGCTGATCAGTTCTGAATAAACAGAAATATTCCCCCTTATTTTTTTCTCAGTGGTGACAGAAAATGGTTCAATTTGGGATTGAGAAGAGTGATGTTATTTAGCAGCTGCCTCCACAGAAGCCAAGCTATTAAATATCCTGTCTGTCACTCCTTAGGAACTCTGGAAAACCTTCTGGAGCAGGAAGGAGAAAAACCATCGGGGCAATCAATCGTGTCTGGATTCTATTTTGCTGTGAAATCTCTCATCTCGGGGTCTTGAACTCCTTCATGAAGCCAAATTCTGCCAAAATGGGTGAGAAAATGATTTTGGATGGAAAAATGGAGTGGGGTTCATCCTGCTGAGGGTTCCATCTCAGATATCCATGGAAAACCAAAGCTGAGGGACATGAGAACTTCAGGAGCAGATTTGCCTCAAATGTTGGAGGATCATCAAAATTCCAGGGGTTTCTTTTTGACTCCCTGGAGTGTGGAAGGAGCCAAAAGGGCCGGCTTAAAACATCCAATAAATCCAGTGCAAGGTGTGAGGGAAATCAGGACTAAGCTGGATTCATTCCCTCCCCTCAGCAAATCCGCTTTTTCCAGAGATTTTTTACTTTTCCTTTGTGTTATTCCTGTTTTAGGGAGGATTTTAGGGGGGTTGTCAAGGAATCATGAAATAATGGAATCATGGAATCATGGAATGGGTTGTGTTGGAAGGAATTTAGGGGTCATTTAGTTCCTGGAATCCCTGGAAGTGTCCAAGACCAGGTTGGAGCAATTTGGGATTGTAAAATCCCTGCTCAAGGACTGGGATAAGATGATGCTTAAGGTCCCTTCCAACCCAAACCGTTCTGGAATTTTGGAATTCTGGGATTCTAGGATAAATTGTTGATCTTTCCATGTGCTTAATAGAGAATGACACCTCCAGGAGATGAGAGTTCCCAAATCCACCTCTGAAGATCACGGATCCATGGGATGAACCAGCTGCCACAATCTGTCCTCAGAGCATTCCTGGGATATGATTTTCTCAAGGAAAATCCCTTTGCTCCGTGGATCTCTGGGATGGAGAAGTTCCAGCAGTGTCCATCCACTGGGATTGTCCTGGAAGCTCACTGGGAATACCCACCCATGATCCAGGATAGGAGACCCCTTCCTGGCGAACTCTTTTGGGATTTCTGATCAGAATTTTGGGGTTCTGCTCGTCCCAAATCTGATCCCACATCCTTGGCTTCCTTTTGAAAACATTCCCGAAATCTGGAGCTCAATTACAGAGCTGTAAATTCCCCACTGAGAGTTCTGCTCCTGAAAACCAGAGCGACTCCGTCTCCTGACACCACCACCTCCACTCTTGGAATGAATCCTGTGGAATACAAACAGTGGGAAGCCAAGGAACTGGGGGGTGTGAAACAGTGGGATTTTGGGATTTTTGTTGTGTAACACCGAGGTGTGACGGGGGCCAATCAGGAGCTGACCCAGCCCCACTTCCAGCCCCTTCCTTAACCTCATTCCCTTCAAGCGTTTCCCCCGCACACAATCCAGCAAGGGAAGAGTTCCACACTTTGGAATTTTCCATGGAAAAAGGGAAATCAAAGAAACTGAGAATGTGGAGGGTGAGATTTAATTAAAACTGGTTTTAGTGGAATGTGTCCCTGCCTATTCAACGGGATGATCCTGAAGTCTTTTCCAGCCCAAGCCACCCTGGAATTCTGTTCACACGAATTTATTTCTAAGCTTAATTTAAAATGAATTAAAAATGAGGCTTTAAATTAAATTTGACCTAATTTAAATTACATTAAAAAATTAATTTAGTTTAAAATTGTTTAAAAATTAGGTTCCAGCTGGGCTCTAGAGCTTTACTTCCAGTAGTATGGAAAACCAACTGGAATATCAGTATAACCCCTGGGTCTTTGTCTTCATAAATCCTGGGGGTGATTCAGCTACAAAAGTTCACCAAGTCAGTGAAAATATTAATGATAAGATTCATATTCCCAATTTCATCCATTAAAATGTCCATGTTTGGAAGAACCTTTGTTTTTAACTTCCTTTCCTATTTTTAAAGCAATCTGCAGGACCTGATTTGTCCCACAAGTGATGATTTATACCAAAAAATGAATCATTTTGAAGAATTGTTTTTTTTGGGGGAGTGTCTTTTGGTCCTTTTTTTGTGTTTTTTGTGGGTTTGGTTTGGACTATGACTGTAAAAGAGGAGCAGGGATCAGAGAAGGAGAACAAAAAGCAAAAAATGGACGGGATATTTCCAATTGATTTTGCTTTGGTGAAATATTGAGTGATTAAATATTAAATAATTGAACATAAGGAATGGGGATTTATCCCAATGTCTCCCAAGTTTCCTTTCCAGCTGATAAACACCAGAGCTACAGGAATATGGATGTGCTGACTGGAATTTTTCCTGGGAGATCTCTAATCCAACCTTCTACTCAGAGCAGGGAGAGGTAAAGGAAGGTTGTAATTTTGGGTCAATCTGGAATCTGGGTTTGGATCAATCAAGACCAGTAAATTTGAATCTGGGTCAATCAAGATCCAGAATAAAAGCTGAGTTGGATGGGGCTTGGAGCAATCTGGGATAGTGGAATGTGTCCCTGCCCATGGAATGAGATGATCTTGAAGGTCCCTTCCACCCCAAACCATTCCGTGATCCTATAAAAACATTCCGTTGTGTATTTCTCTGACTATTAGTTAAAAGTAGATGTTTTTAATGATTATTTTCCCTCTTACAGAAAGCAGGTGCATTCCCAGCTCCAAACCCCAGAATCCCAACCCCCCAATTTCCTGTTGGGAGCCGGTTTTGATGGAACATTTTCCCAAAACTCTGGGGCAGAATGAAATTTGTTAATCAAGAAATAAACAATGAAGAGAAGAGCAAAAGTGACTGGCAGCAGGCAAAGAGAGGCAACGCCTGCCCATCTCTGCTCCCAAATTCCTGTGCTGGCCTTCCCCAGGGTTTTTCTCTTTCCCTTTCATGTCTGTGGGAAGGGCAGGGCAGGATTAGGGATCCCTCTGTCTCTGCTTGATGCCTGGCTGAAGGCTGATAACGTTCCCTGCTGACAGCAGAGCGATGATTAGCAGGGATATAAAGGAGGGAAGTGTCCTGGAAGGAATTTTTTCCATGCCTGGGCCACCGATGGCCTCAAAGCCTCCATTGTTGCCGGCGGCCAGGCGAACAATTTGTGCCTCTGAAGGAGGGAGATACGGATCTCCACATCCCTCTGGAGAGCCACCCCAGCCTCCGGGACTCCTCCGACCTGCTGGAATGGCTTCAGAGGGTGTAGGATGTCAAAAGGGACGTGGAGCCTCCTGGAATTTCCTCAGCTCCGCCTCCACGCCACGTTCAGCTCTGCAGGTGTTGGGTAAAGGCACCACCGAGCTCTGACTTGCAGGGATATTCCCCAAAAATCCCTCCAGGTAGAAGTTTTTTTTGGGAAATTCTTAATTGTGAGGGTTTTTTCTTTATTTGTCTACTCCAGGTGAGAGTTTTGGGGATGTAATTCCCCGGATAATTATCCAGGTTTGTCCTGACTTGAGCAGAAAGAATCCAAGGCCAAACTGGACAACCAGAATTCCAGAAAAATTCCCACCTTGGACAGGTTCCACCTTTCATCAGGATGAGAATCTTCTTGGGGGCCCTACAGGCTTGGAATGATTTAACAAAAGATTCCCCCAGATTTATGGGGCTGTTCCAGGGAAGTTTTAGGTTGGATTTAGGAAAAGATTTCTCATCCAGAGGGTGCTGGGCACCAGGAATGTTTGGACACCACTCCCAGGGATGCTCAGGGTGGGATTGTTGGGGTGTCTGTGAAGGATCAGAAGCTGCCCTGGATGATCCTTGAGGCTCACTCAGGATATTCCATAATTCCATTATTATTTCCAACGCAGAACATGAGAGTCAAGTGGAATTCCCAACTCTCTTGGTTCCAGCTGCGTTCCTGTCCTGAGGATAGGAATGAGTTGATCTTCAAGATCCCTTCCGACCCAAACCAATCCAGGATTCCATATTTCTTCCCCAAATCCCACAGGAATGTGGAGATGCTGTTCCCTGTGTGTTTGGAGGCTTTGGGAACAGAGCTCAGCAGAGCTTCTGCTGGGCTCAGTTTATTTTCACCCATTAAGATTCAATCCTTTATATTTTAAAAAGAAATTAATGGAATGTTTGGTGACCAGGAGCGGCACCTTTATGGGGTTTTGGGGGAGTTGCCATTGCCCTTCCAAAGCAGGCAAACTTGAAAAAAAAGGAAAAAGGGGGAGGGAAAGAGGTAGAAAGAGAAAAAGGACCCACTAAAGTGAGTTTTAAACCCAGAAAAAACAGATTGAATGTCGGATTTCATCCCACTTCAGAAAGTGGAGGAGGATGTGGTTTGTCTTTGTTTTAATCCCAGCTTGGAAAAGCGGGATGTGAACTCCTGTGGGACATCACTGAGGGATCAGCAAACCCTTCTGCCGCTGCCCGAAGGCTCCCTGAGTTGTGTGAGTTGTTTTTGTTCCTCGGGGAGGATTTACGGCCGGTGATTCACGGAGCGGAGCCGTGTTTATTTTCCTTTTCCGACGATATTCCGCGCTGCCCGTGTTCCAGGAAATATGACATAGCTGTTATTGCTAGGAACGAGCTGCTGCCGGTGCTTTGCATCCACAACTGCCCTCGGAAGGAAGGAATTCCTGGCACTGCTCCTCACCCTGCAGAGTTTCGTCCTTTCCGATATTCCTTGTTTGTTTTTTTTCCAGATTTGTAAATCCAGCAAGGAGATAATGAGGAATTTCCACTTGGGAAGGGAATTTCTTCTTGGGATTCCTGGCACTGCTCCTCACCCTGGGGAGTTTTTTTCCTTTCCGATATTCCTTGTTTGTTTTTTTTCCCAGATTTGCAAATCCAACAAGGAGATAATGAGGAATTTCCACTTGGGAAGGGAATTTCTTCTTGGGATTCCTGGCACTGCTCCTCACCCTGGGGAGTTTTTTCCTTTCCGATATTCCTTGTTTGTTTTTTTTTTCCAGATTTGCAAATCCAACAAGGAGATAATAAGGAATTTTCACTTGGGAGGGGGGTTTGGGGTGGGTGTGTGCTGTCTCCTCTGGAATAGTTCAGCACATGCCTGGTGTTTGCATTCTGCAGGATCCAGAAGGATTTGCATCCACTTATGGCCATGTTCTCCATCCTCAGCGGGGGAAATGTGGGAACACCTCGTCCACAGCCAGGGGACAATCCTGCCTGTGCAAGGGGCTCCAGTCCAAGGTCATGGAATCACGGAATGAGTTAGGATGGAAGGGAATGTAATCATCCCATGAGCAGGAAGAGCTTCCACTATCCCAGGTTGCTCCAACCTGGCCTTGGACAATTCCCGGGATGGGGCAGCCACAGCTTCTCTGGGAATTCCATCCCAGCACCTCATCACCCTCCCAGCCAGGAATTCCATCCCAAAATCCCATCCAAACCTCCTCTCTGTCGGTTTGAATCCATTCCCCTTTGTCCTGTCCCTCCATCCCTTGGGAATATTCCCTCTCCATCTTCCCTGTGCCTCCTTTGGGTCTTGGAAAAACACAGCAAGGTCACCCCAAAGCTGGAAGAAATCCACAGGACATCCAACATTTTCAATATTGCTGCCCAGAACCCAATGGTTTTAGACAATCCTCCGCCTGAAGAGGGGAATTACATAAATAGTTCTACTTGGAAGGTCTAGTTTTCCTACAGATGACGAGGGGAATTTTGTTTGTGGGTTGGTGGAACAGCACTGGAAGGAGGTTGGATGGGCTTGGAGCAACCTGATCTCCATGGAGATGTCCCTGCCCATGGCCAGCTGCATGATCCCGAAGG
The DNA here is from genome assembly GCF_027887145.1 of Ammospiza caudacuta. Lineage (NCBI taxonomy): Eukaryota > Metazoa > Chordata > Aves > Passeriformes > Passerellidae > Ammospiza > Ammospiza caudacuta. The sequence goes on from NC_080593.1 coordinate 1,746,998, forward strand.
TCCCTTCTGACCCAAACCATTCCAGGATTCCATGGAGATTAAAACCCAGGTTGCGATGTCACAGTTCCACCAAAACTCTGAAGATGAAAATCATGGAAACTGTTGGAATATTGAACACGAGCCACGACCAAAGACAGGCAGTGGGAAGTAGGATCATTCCTTATTCCAGCAGACATGGAGAATCTTTTCCTGAGTTTTTTCCCCCTCCCAGGTCTTACCCAAACCCTGGAGACCAGGAATTTGCTGAGCACCCTCTGGTTTTGCTGGTTTTGGCCAACATCGAGCAGCCCCCATCGGCTCTGTCTGCATCTCAAGGAAATTAAAAGTGGTTAACAAAGAAAATCTGAATTATTCCAAATGTGGGATATTTTGGCAGCCTTTCAATCCCAAAAAATCTAATTCCCACTCCTTTATTACTTCATTTTAGGGAACAGACCCTCGTAACAAAGATTGCTTGGAAGCACCACCAAAATTGAGGCTTTTAATAAAAGAAATTTGAAAAGGCAAAAAACCAAATTAAAAGAGTAATTGCAAGTTTCTTTTGGGCTCAATTTTCCTACTGGAAAGTTGGAAAAGGTTATGGAAATAAACATTTCTTCTTGCTGTGTCTAAACATTTTTATTCCAAGGAATAAATGCATTCCCTGGATTAGGAAAACAAAAATACGAGGGAAAAACAGCTTTGCTTTCAAAGGTGGAATTAGAAACCCGTTCAAGCAGATCCACCTGGATCCCTGGAATATTTGGAGCAGGAATAATTTCCACTCCCAGACCTTGGAGTGGGAATTCAGCCTTTAAATGGGAAATATTTTGTGTCCCACCAGGCAGAGTTTTATTCCCATTGATTTTAAATCCTCCATCACTGCCCTGGGCTGGAAAATCCTTTCCATGAAGGAATTGTTCCCAAAATCCAACTTAATCTCCTCTGGAACAACTTGAGGTTCTCATCCTGTCCATTTTCCTTGGGAGAAGATCCCAAATCCCACCTGGATCCCTGCTCCTCTCAGGGAATTTTGGAGAGTGAGAAGGTTCCCAATGATCCAAAAGAAAATCCTGTCCTGACCAGGATTGCTGGAGATGAAATTTCTGGGAAAAATTGGGATTTAAGGAAAAAATCCCCCTCTCATGGATGAGAAAACGAAGGCACAAAGTGAGTCCTGCATCTCTCTGCTCTCCCCTTCGGGAATATTTTTCTGCTTCCCAGATTTTTCTTATTCCCTTCAAGCATTTCCTGTCACAAATTCCTTCTCCACTTCCAGCCTGACCCATCCTGGGTCTCTCTGTGTGAGATGGGGATCCCAATTTCTGCCCAAAACAAGAAAAAATGGGGATTAAATCCAGGTTTTCTGCAATTTATGGAATATTTTAAACTGGGTTATCCAATAGCAATGACACAGTTCCTGCTAATGCTGCTCTGGGAGAAATTCAGAGTTAATTATAATTAAAAGATGAGATTGTGTAAAATATGTTCATCCTGCAGCTGAAATCGAAGGATTTGTCAGCTCTTAGCACCACTGGAATTAAAAATAAAAACTAAATACGGTTAAATGATCAAATCAAAACTACAAATAAAAAATAGTCAAAATAAAAAAATGGGAAAGTGGTTAAAAATAATTAAAATTGTAAAAGTAAAACTAAAAATTGGTTAAATGGTAAAAATAAAACCAAAAAGTTGCAAAAGTAAAATTTAAAAGTGGAAAAATTGTAGAAATAAAAATGGGATTTGGAGAACCTACTATTGTGACAGGGTTATAAAAAAAATAATGTACAACACACGAAATAAACACGGAATTCTTGGGGTTGGAGGTTGGATAGCACGGATGGATTTAATGGCATGGATCGAATTTTCACCATTTTACCTTTTCTTAAATTTAATATTCATTTTTACAATTAAAACTTTTATTTTTTACCATTTTTACAATTTTTTATTTTTATTTTTTACCATTTAACCATTCTTTAGTTTTGGTTTTACCATCTCTCCCTTTTTAATTTTTATTTTGACCATTTTTTTATTTGTAGTTTTAGTTTTACCATTTAACAATCTTTAGATTTTATTTTCATTATTTTTACCATTTTTACCATTCTTTGAATTTTTATGATTTTACCATGTTTACTTGTATTTTTACCATTTAACAACTTTTTGTTGTTCTTACTATTTTTTCTATTTTTACCATGTCGCCATTTTAAGTTTTTACCATTTTCCCTTTTAATTTATATTATTTTTTAATTTTACAATTTAATATTTTTTTACTTTTTGGGGTTATTTTTTACAATCTAACAAGTTTTTATTTTTGTTTCTACCATTTTTTATTTTAGTGTTATAATTTAATCATTTTTTAGTTTTAGTTTTACCATTTTACCATTTATAATTTTGATTTTTACCCCTTTTCCATTTTTGTGTTTTATTTTGACTACTTTTTATTTGTAGTTTTAGTTTTAACATTTAAGAACTTTTGGCTTTTATTTTTACCATTTTTATTTTTACCATTTTTAATTTTATTATTACAATTTTACCATTTTTACTTGTACAATTCTTTATTTTAATTGTCACTATCTAACAACTTTTTGGCTTTGTTTTTCCCAGTTTTTTTTTCTTACCATTTTACCATTTTGTTATTATTTTACATTTTTACTTCTATTTTTACAATTATTTTTTTACCATTTAACAATTTTTTTGTTTTTACCTTTTTTTTTTTACCCTGTCACCATTTTAATTTGTACCATTTCTCCATTTTTACTTTTTACCATTTTTCCAATTTTTATTTTTAGTTTTACATCCAAGATTTAAATCCCTCAGGAATGGGGATCCCAACCCCAGGGCTGGACAGCCCAAAAATGACTCAGAAAATCCGAAGCACTCCGGGCTAGGGATGATATTAATTAATTCCCTGTGCAGAAATTAATTAACGTAACAAACCCATTTAAAAGGCTCAGAGAAATTCCAAAACTTTGCCTCACCTTCCCTCACAGTTTTCAGGGTTTTACACTTTGCAGAACAGTGACAAAATTCTTGTAAATTTTTAATTGTAAGATCATGTAGAATTGTAGAATTTTTAATTAGATTTATGTATAATAGAATTTTAAATTAGAATTATGTTTAATAATTTTAATATTTTGCAATAATGGTATAGAATAATTTTTAATGTAGGTAGAATGCAGCTCTGTAGAGCTCAGAGGACATGAGTGGCTGGAATCCTTTTTATTAATAGTTTATATTTAAATAATTTATAGGAGTTAATTTTATTGATAATTCAACTAATAAAGCTAATATCACTGCTTATTTTTGTAATTATTTTTATGAGGAAAAAATGTAATTTTTAATGGTAAATCTTATATTTTATGGTTTGGGTTGGAAGGGATTTAGGGATCGTTCAGTCCCAAATCTCCAGCCATGGGCAGGGACATCTTCCACCACCCCAGGGTGCTGCAAGCCCCTCCAGCCTTGGCCTTGGCCATCCCAGGGATGAGGCAGCCCCAGCTTCTCCTGGAAATCCACTCCAACCCTCACAAAAAAATCAGGAATTCCTTCCTGGCAGGCTGGAAAACTGGAAATTCAAATATCGACCGAATTGATGGAGCTCTGTTGTAAGAAATCGTAATTGGTCATTAAGTTGCCTCCTAAATTTCCTTACGATGCTCTCAATTATATTTAATTTAAGAACAAAAATCAGCTGCTGCATCTGGGCAGGTTGGTTTTTGGATAAAAATTTTGGGACAAAAAAAATTCCACTAAAAACTGTGGATATCTGCAGCCCAATCCCAGAGTTTGATCCTTCATTTACCTCAGTGTGGAAAACACAGAGACATTTTGGGATGCCGTTGGTTTGACGCCATCCATCAGCTCCAGGAACAGCATCCTCTATCCCTCAAATCCCAAGGCTTGTTGGGATGGAATTCCCTTGGATTTTGGGGCAGTTCTGGATGATTCTCTGGGAATTCAGTCTGGAATGGAGCCCTGAGGAGTTTGTGTCTTTTAAGTTCCAACATGGGTGGAACTTAAACGACAAAAACTCCTCAGGGCTCCATTCCAGACTGAATTCTCTTCCTGGAAAAGGAATCCTTGGGGTGAAAGCTGCAAAATCTTTCAATTTCCAGCCTTGGAGCATGGATTGACAGCTTGAGTGGAATCCCATTCCTCAAATTCCAAACGTTTCTGAGGCATCACAAACCCTTCATTTACCTCAGCGTAGAAAACAAAGAAAAAATTTGCAATGCCATTGTTTGATGCCATCCATCAGTCCTAGGAATAGCACCCTGGATTCCTCACATCCCAAGGCTGGTTGGGATGGATTCCCTTGGATTTTGGGGCAGTTCTGGATGATTCTCTGGGATGGTCCCATCCATGTTGGAACCTAAACGACACAAACTCCTCAGGGCTCCATTCCAGACTGAATTCCCTTCCTGGAAAAGGAATCCTTGGGGTGAAAGCTGCAAAATCTTTCAATTTCCAGCCTTGGAGCATGGATTGACAGCTGGAGTGGAATCCCATTCCTCAAATTCCAAACATTTCCAAGGCATCACAAACCCTTCATTTACTTCAGTGTAGAAAACAAAGAGAGATTTTGGGATGCCGTTGGTTTGGTGCCATCCATCAGCTCCAGGAACCGCACCCTGGATTCCTCACATCCCAAGGCTGGTTGGGATGGAATTCCCTTGGATTTTGGGGAAGCTCTGGATGATTCTCTGGGATGCTCCTGTCTACATCTCGGCTTAAACAACACAAACTCCTCAGGGCTCCATTCCAGACTGAATTATCTTCCTGGAAAAGGAATCTTTGGGGTGAAAGCTCCCAAATCCTTCATTTTCCAGCCTCAGAGCATGGATTGACAGCTGGAGTGGAATCCCATTCCTCACATTCCAAACGTTTCCGAGGCATCACAAACCCTTCATGTACCTCAGTTTAGAAAACAAAGAGAAATTTTGGGATGCATTTGGTTTGATGCCATCCCTGAGCTCCAGGAACAGCATCCTCCATTCCTCAAATCCCAGGGAGAGTTGGGCTGGAATTCCCTTGGATGTTGAGGAGCTCTGGATGATTCTCTGGGATGCTCCTGTCTACATCTCAGCTTAAACAACACAAACTCCTCTGGGCTCCATTCCAGACTGAATTCCCTCTCTGGTAGAGGAGTCCTTGGGATCAAAGCTTCCAAATCCTTCAATTTCCAGCCTCGGAGCATGGATTGACAGCTGGAATCCCATTTGAGGTGGTGTTCACAGGTGTCCTAGGATGGGGGAAGAGATGAGGATCTGACTCAATGTTTCAGAAGGCTGATTTATTATTTTAAGATATATATTATATTAAAACCATACTAAAATAATAAAAGAAAGGATTTCATCAGAAGGCTTGCAAGGAATAGAAATGGAATGAAAATAAAATCTTGTGACTGACCAGAGAGTCCGAGCCAGCCGGACTGTGATTGGCCATTAATTAAAAACAACCACACGAGACCAATCCCAGACGCACCTGTTGCATTCCACAGCAGCAGATAATCAATGTTTACATTTAATTTCTGAGGCATCTCAGCTTCTCAGGAGGAAAAGCCTGGCAAAGGGATTTTTCAGAAAACACCATGGCCACACCCATTCCTCATGTTTCATGAAGCATCACAAACCCTGCGTGGCATCACTGCGTTAATTACTCACAGCGTTAATTATCACTGGCTCAGGTTGGACTTCCCAAACTTCCAAAGGATCTAGAGCACAGCAGATTTGTCATTCCAGCTTGGAGCAACCCTTTTTCCTGGCTGGATGGCTGGAATTCCTTCCAGGAGCTGTAAAGCTCCACGTGTGGCTCGGAGTTGTTTTAATGAGGATTCCCCTCAGGGCTGTCCAGACAGCAAATCCCATCAGCCCTGGAAATTCAGCTCCTGACCTGAGGCTCCAAATCCATCCTGAGCCTCATAAAATCCACCTGGAGGCTTTGGATGGAGCGGGAATTGTGGAGATTGTGGAATGCACAGGTAGGAAAGTCCCTGTTTTATTTCCCAGCGCTGATTTGTCTCTGATTTCTCCTCACGAGTCCCAGGGTGGAGTTAAACCCGCTCTCGTTCCGTGAGCTGCCAGGGCTTTGTGCCCTATAAATTTCCAGACAAACCACTCATTTTAACTCTTTTTTTTTTGGTCTTTCCTTCAGTTCTCTTGGAGTTGCTGGAGGGCAGATGTGGGGTTGATGAATAAATAAAAATTCAGTGGGGATATGGGAAAGACGGGCTTCCACTCAAAGCCTAAAAATCTGGGAATAAGCAAATGAATCCTAATTGATTTGGAGGGCAGGAGATGTCTGAGCCTGAATCCCAGGATGGATTGGGTTGGAGGGGATTTAGTGATCATCAAATTCCACCCCTGCCATGGCAGGGACACCTCCCACCATCCCAGAGTGACCCAGCCTGGCCTTGGGCACTTCCATGGATCCAGGGGCAGCCACAGCTGCTCTGGGAATTCCATCCCAGCCCCTCCCTGCCCTCCCAGCTGGAATTCCTTCCCAAAATCCCATCTATTCCTACCCTCTGGCATTTTCAAGCCATTCCCCGCCATGACAAATTATTCTGCGCTTGTTTATCCCCCCACGCCCTCAAAAACATGAGGATGATTCCTGATTTTCTGTGGGATACAGAATGAGTAAATATCTTTCAATCAGATCCAGTGAATATTTTGCAATCAGATTTCCATCAAATCCACACGCAGAGAAAATAATCCTAATATTGGAATAGAGCTTGTGGTGAAATTTCCTTTTGGCTGGGGAGAACTGGTTTCATCAATTTTCCTGTCAGAACTCAACCATTTTTAGCAGCCCAGGAATCTGTGGAAAATTCAGGATGCGACAGTAATTTGGGGGATTTTTGGTCTCTAAAAATTCAAGAAAAATCGAGGAATAGGAACGTTAAAGGAAGAAGCTGTTAAAATTTAATTAAAAGCTTCAATTAAAGCTGTTTTGCCTTTACTGTAGGGCAGGACCCTCACGAAGCTCATCCTGAGCTGGGATTTAACCCGGAATTTAGTTGGGATGAGAGAAACTGGAATCAGCCTCTTGCTGTCAGATTTCCCTCATTTTTTGTTATCGCAAGGTTTCCCCACAGGCTGTGGGACAAATTCCTCCTGTCAGGAAGCGCTGGAGCTGCGAAGGAAAGTGCTACTCCAGGAGTCCAAAGCCTGGAGGAGGAAATCCAACCCTTCCTCCAGGGAAGTTTTTGAGGGAAGAGCGGTTGACCACAAGAAAATAAAAACTCTCATGTATTACAGCGCCTGAGTGGGTCGCTGGTGGTGAGAGAGAGACGGTGAATCTTGTATCTTGAATCAGAAGGCTCGATTTATTAATATATTATATAATACATTATAGTTATACTAAAAAGAATATAGAGAGAGGTTTTGCAGAGCAGCTAGCTAAGCTCAGAATAGATAGAAAAGAATCTACAACAAAGCTGTGGCCAAGGACTCAGTCCCCTGGCTTGCACTGGTGATTGGCCCTTAATTATAAACATAGAAAATGAGCCAATCAAGGTGAATCCTATTGCATTCCACAGCAGCTGATAATAATTGTTTACCTTCTCTTCGGGGGCCTCTGGCCTCCCGAAGACGCAGAAATCTGAAAGAAAGGATTTCTGTGGAGAAATGTCTGCAACACACATGGGTAATTGAGAGCTGAGTGAGAAAGAAGCTTGGAATGATGAAATTCCAGCCGAGGAACTCCAGCAGGGTGGGAGCAGCTTTTGGGAGATTCCCAGGCTGGCTGCTGCCTCTCAAACCATGGGAATTCTGCAGGGAGGGAAAGGGGAGAGAGAAATGTGAGAATTTTTGGGAATTCAAAGGTAAAGAACTTTGATTTTCTCCCTCTTCTTGGATTTTAGGGACAAAAGTCTTGTAGGAATGAATTCACTTGGTTTATTCCTTGGATAATATCAATTTCTGGGAGTCTGAATTTCCTCCGGATTTTCCCACACGAGCGGGAAGTCAGATGGTTTCACATCAGATGGTTTCACATCAGATGGTTTCACACCTACAGCTCATCCCATTAGGAGAATTTCAGGGTTGACTCACAATTCCAAGAGGTTCTGATGGATTTCCTCCAAGCATTTCCCAGCACTGGGAATTCAAATGGAACAGAATTTACTTAAAACCAAATTGTTTGAACTCTCCTGGATGTGTTTTCCTTGATTTTCCACCTTCCAGGATAGGACCGACCCTACCTCCGCATGGATCCTGTCAGCTTTTTGTGCTGCATTGAGGTTAAAAATTATTTGGGAAAGAGAAGGGAAATCCTTTGATGTTCAATCCATGGCAAATTTAAACCAAGGAAAGCTAAACCAGAAAAACAACCCAGAATTGACCAAAAAGTCAACAGGGCAAAGAAAATCTCGAGCCAAATCACAAGAGATTGAATTTCAAGGAATTCCCCTGGATTTGGCAGAGGAAGGGCCTGGACAGGGATGGCTGATGTGGAAAATGCCTGGAATCCCTGACAGGCAGGAAAAGGGGGAATTCTTGATCAATCAATCAATGAGAATTGTTAATAAAGCAATCACAATAATCAGAATGGTTAATTATACCCACATAATTATTTGTGGAGATATATATACATATATAGATAGATATTATATATGGATGTATATTGTGGATATTATGCATGGATATATATTTATTGTGGAATATATTATTATATATAATATATTTATTTAATATATAATATTTATATATTACATTACATTATATATTTATATAATATATATTTATTGAATTCTTGATCAATCAATGACAATTGTTAATAAAGCAATTAGAATAATCAGAATCATTAATTATATCCACATAATTAGTTGTGGAGATAGATAGATAGATAGATAGATAGATAGATATTATATATGGATGTATATTGTGGATATTATACATGGATATATATTTATTGTGGAATATATTATTATATATAATACATTTATTTAATATACAATATTAATATATATAATATAATATAATATAATATAATATAATATAATATAATATAATATAATATAATATAATATAATATAATATAATATATTTATTATATATATTTATATAATTATATATTTATTGAATTCTTGATCAATCAATCAATGAGAATTGTTAATAAAGCAATCAGAATAATCAGAATGGTTAATTATATCCAGATAATTAGTTGTGGAGATTAGATAGATAGATAGATAGATAGATAGATAGATAGATAGATAGATATACATACATTGTGGATATTATACATGGATATATATTTATTGTGGATATAATATATATAAATTATATGCATTTTATATACTATATTATATATACCATATAATATAATTATAGTTAATGTCCATATTAATTGTGCTAATTCTCTTCCCTCATAATGGAAGGGGAAGGTTTCCCTGCCCAAGCAGGGGGTTGCATCCTTAAGGAATATTCCTTAAGGTTCCTTCCAACCCAAACCACTCCTGGATTCTCTAATTCTATAGGTTTAATCTCAGTTTTATCTCTAGAATGACGTCCAAGTCTTGGTATCTGATGTGAATTTTGAAACTGTACATAAATTCCTCCTTTTCCGGCTTTGTATTTCTGTAATGCTGATGTGTTGCTTGAAGTTACCAGGAGAAATAATCCGGATTAAATTTCCTATTTAAATCACTTTCCCCCACTCCATATTTTGAATTTAATGGGGTTTTTTTGTTGCTTCTTCGAGCCACCCCCATCCCAGTACAAACCATGAGGAATTGGGGTGGAATTCCAGCCCAACCCAGCAAAACTTTTAGCACCCCCCCTTTCCCAATGAATTTTAATCCCAGTTATCCACACGGGGAAAATCAAGCATCAAAGCCGTGGTTGTTTCATACCTCCCCCAAATTCCTCTCCCAAGAGGGTGGGAAATGCAGGACTTTATCCCAGCTCTGAGCAAACCAGCCACAGAGAACCCAGGGCGTTTAATCCTCCCTAATTAAATCCCACTTTGCTTAATTAGGTGCTGCTCCAGGTGTTTGGTGAGCATTTTTTTGTTGGGTTACCTCTCCAAGCTGAGGGGAAAAAAACCCAGGGAAACTCCTCCCCTCCCTCATCCCATCTCCAGGTTTACGAGCTCGGCTGCACCAGGAGCAGCCCAGCCCAGGCTGAGGAGATGAATGAGCTCCCGGTCCCGCTGGAATCCTGAATTTTACGGGGTAAAACGTGACCTAATTCCCTGAACTTGTCGTGCTTTGCCCCCCTCAGAGGAAAACTCAGTGGTTTTAAGAGCAAATGGCTGGGGGGGGGGTTTGGTGTCCAAGTGGGAAAAATAACTGAGCTTGGAGGGAAGGCTGGTCAGGGGGAGCTGAGAAATAGGAGACCTGCCTGGATGTTATGGGGGAAAGGAGCAGATTTATCTGATGATTTTATTAATTTGATCTTAATAAGAAGATTTTTATTAATTAATTATAAATTATAAATTAATAGGATTTCATAAATTATAAATTAATAAGATTTTAATAATAAGACCTGATGATTTTATTATCCAATTATTCTATCTATTTTATTAACTCCCAAACCAGATAAATTATTTGTTACTTATAAATGTTAATATTTGTGTGGCTGTGTCCATATCCTGCCAACGGAATGGGGTTGGGATGAGATGATCTTTCCTACCCCAAACCCCTCAGGGGTTCTGCAGTTTTTGGATATTTCTTTATTTTTGAATACAATTTTGGGCCTTCTGCTTGAGGAACTTGGTCTGAATTAACTTTTGTGTGGTTACACTAAATTGTGGCACTTTCTGAAATGACTCCTACTGGTGGCATTTTGGTTCAGATCCAGAAATGTCCAGATGGAAGTGTTGTCTTCTTCATCAAGAAAATGGGAAAATTCAAAGCTGGAATTTGTTTTGCCAGCTTTGGAGACAGGGATTGAGCTCCTCAGAGGATTTTGCTGTTGTTGTTTTCCCAGATTTTCAACGACTATTTAAAAATTTATTTATTTTTCCAATTTTCCAAATCCTGGAGGTGTCACGCCTGCCATGACCTGAGCTCAGGTGAGGCCCCACCTGCAGAGCTGCCCCAGCCCTGGATCCAGCACGGGAAGGAGCTGGAGCTGCTGCAGAGAGCCCAGAGGAGGCTCCAGGATGGTCCCGGGGATGGAGCAGCTCTGCTGGGAGAGCTGGGAATGTTCCCCTGGAGAGGAGAAGCTTCGGGGTGAGCTCAGTGTGACCTTCCAGGGCCTGGAGGAGCTGCAGGAAAAATAGAAAATTTCCAAGGGATCGAGAGACAGGACAGAGAATGGCTTTGACGTGAGAGAGGGGAAGTTTAGATGGGACATTGGGAAGGAATCCCTGGCTGGGATGGAATTTCCAGAGAAGCTGTGGCTGCTCCTAGATCGTTGGCTGTCCCTCCATGCCTTGTCCCCAGTCCCTCTCCAGCTCTCCTGGACCCTTTCAGGCCCTGGAAGGAGCTTTAAGTTCTCCTGGAGAAAATGACTTCTCCACGAGGACAAAAAATTCCCTGGGGCATTTTTTGGGAACAGCTTTTCCAGGTGTGCTGGGTGGCTCATGGGAAATGAAGGACGGGACGAGGACATGGAATGAAAAGTCATTTCAGGGAGTTTGAATTGTAGAGGTGAAGTAGGCGATTATTATCTGCAATTATCACCTTTGGATTATTCTGGTTCAGACCACTTTGGGCTGCTCCAAATTGAGAGATTTCGGGGAGAATCGTCCAAACCAGTGTTGGCAGAGAATTGAATTCATTTTAGGGCTGAGCTCTCGGCTGTGCTAAAGCTAAGGAGGGGTTTTGCTGTTGGCTTTGGGGTGGTTGAGCCACGGGACCGTCCCTCCTTGTGGAAGTTTCCAAGCTGGAACACAAACCAGAGCAGGAATGCGAAGGAGCTGCTGTTTTCCCTCATTGCCTCCTCTATTTTTCCTCAGTCAATCAACTCCTGCCTTAATTACACTTTGGAGAGCCCACGGCCACCAGGATTTGCAGGGCTGGTTCCCAGGAGAGCTCCCAAAGCTGCCGTGTTTTGAAAGGGGCTGGATTGTGTCGCCTGTTAAATAAATGTACAAAATCCTCTTTTTTCAGCAGCCTCACCTCACACCTCGCCCTGCCGCGGGAAAAATGGCTGGAAAAACAACTCAAGGGCCTCTTCCTACCTCCAGGAGCTCCTCAGTCCTCAAAGGAATGGGAAAAAATGGGGTGAGGGAAGGGGAAACACTGAACCTGCCCTCCAGGATGAGATCCCAGGGTTCGGCCCCTCTGGCATCACTCCCAAAGGTAGGAGAGGCTCAAGGAGTTGGATGATTTTGAGGGAAAAGAAGCTGAGAGGAGCTGATGGAATATTCCAAGTGGGTTAATAAGGGAAGGATTGAAACCTGCTCTGCTCCTTTTCTGAGATTTGAGGCTTTGGGATGAAGGAGCTGTTTGGCACCTGATGGATCCCCTGAGGGATGTGCCTGTGACTGTGTTTGCAGAGGTCCAAGCATGAGGGAAGAGATGAGGATCTGACTCCATGTTTCAGAAGGCTTGATTTAATATTTCATGATATATATTACATTAAAACTATACTAAAAGAATAGAAGAAAGGATTTCATCAGCAGGCTAGCTAAGAATAGAAAAAGAAAGAATGATAACAAAGGTTTGTGGCGCGGACAGAGAGTCAGAGCCAGCTGGGCTGTGATTGGCTATTAATTAGAAACAACCACATGAGAACAATCCCAGATGCACCTGTTGCATTCCACAGCAGCAGATAATCATTGGTTACATTTTGTTCCTGAGGCCTCTCAGCTTCTCAGGAGGAAAAATCCTAAGGAAAGGATTTTTCATAAAAGATGTCTGTGACATGTGCCCAGAAGTTGGAAGTGTCTGGCTGGTCCACAAGCTCAGGCCACACTGGGATTCCCCATGCTGGTGATCCCTTGAGAGGCTGCCCTAGAGCAGAGGCTGGACAGAGCTAAAGAATAAAGCAGGGATTTATTCAAAGGCCTCCATGGATGCACCTTGGGCAGCACCAGAGCCCAGCCAGGGCTGCACCCAAGATGAACCAAAATGGCCCCAAAATGCACGAGCGCTGCCGGGGTCTCTCCCTGGGATCAGTTCTGCTCCATTTGCACCTTGCAGTTCATTGTCCCATTGCAGCTTTAGCCCAGGCAGTCCCACCCTGCTTGTTTTTCTCTCTCCAGCCCACGGGGTTTGTGCTCTGGGGCTGAGATTTGGCTCATTTGTCCTTGGTGCCCAGCTGGAGCAGGAATTGTTTTGTCTCCCTGCTCTGTGCACAGAGCTCACCATGCCCTGATGTGGAGCTCAGACCCACACACTAAAGCAGCACAGAACCTGAAAATGTAAAAGTTAAAACCTGGGAAAAGGGGATGGGACCAGGCAGCTCCCAACATGGAATAGGAGAGTGGGAAAATGGAAGTTGGAATCCAAGCTTCTCATCCCTCCTGCTCCTGCAGAAATGGGTTCCTGGAATGCCACAATGTCTCCATTCATTCCATCCATGGAATCAACAACCTGGGGGATTCCATGCAGGCAAAGGTGAGAGTGGAGCACAGGGACCTTCTTGTCACCTTCTGTGCCACTGTAACCATGACCTCACTCCACATGCCAGGAAATCATGGATAGTGCAGGATCTTGGATTGTCCTGTAGCCAGGACCAGCCAGAAATCAGCTGGAATTGGTTACCCCAAACAGAAACGAGCAAATCGTGCAGAGACACATGAGCCATCCCTTGGGCTGCTCTTTTTCCCAGAATTTTGGGACTTTTCCAGGCTGGTGATGCCCCTTGTCCATCCTGCTGTGTGCAATGAATGCCTTTAATGCCTCTAAATGCCTTTTGATCCCCTCCCAAAGCTTCTGTCGCACTTGGACTTTGTGCTGGTATCCACATTTTTTTGGGACGGGAGTCTCCAATCCCTGGATCATGGAGACACCAAATGCTAGACAGAATGAGAGGAGGAGGGATCAGTGTCTTCATGTGGAGAGGTTTAATCCAGTAGGAAAAGGATGGCTCCTACACATGGCAGAGTGAGGGAATCCCTGAATTTCCAGGTTTTGGGACATTTCTGGACAATCCAGATCTTGAACTTGAATTCCTTTCAGTGGAAATAAAACTGCTTCAAGTGCAAGGCTTGCAACAGGAAATTTGGGAGCTTGGAGAATAAATTTTAGGTGGGCAATTTAGATTAAAAAGGAGGAAAAAATTCTTCATGGGACTGTTCCTCAAACCCAGGCGCAGCTGCCAGGGAAGTGGTGGAATTCCCGTTTCTGGAGGGATTTTAAGATGCGGATGTGGCCCATGGGAACATGGATTAGTGGCAGCCTTGGGAATTCTGGATTGACAGACTTGATACTTTTATTTTTCCCATAGCTGTCTCCATCAGTCAGTCCCCAAGGGCTTTGTAGGATATCTCTGCCCATGGAGGGTCTGGAACAGGATGATCCTTAAGGTCCCTTCCAACTCAGACCATTCCAGGATTCCCTGATTCACACGGGGGCCCTGAGTCTTATCTCCACAGCGGCGATAAGGAAACCAGGACCAGAGAAACAACGAGAGCCGTCCAAAATAAACCAACCTGATAACAAAGGCAGAAATTCCTGTTTCCACCCTTCATCCCTGCTGGAGCCGGCTGCTTAAATCCCAAATTATAATCTGAAAAAAATCCAGGATTTGAAGCTTTTCCTTGTGCCTGGTCAAGAAAGAATCCAAGCAATTCCCACCTGGATGCAGCCAAAGGGTTAAACCCCTTCCCGCTGGGGCACAGGAAGAATCCAGGGCCAGCTTTATCAATCCCACCTGGAGCAAATAAAACCTGTGCTCCAAACTCTTCCTTATCTCCCGCTGTTTGCCTGGGGCTGTTTGGTTTGCAAAGGTCACCGGTGGGAGCAGAAGGAGCCATCCAAGGGTGATGTTTCCTTTGGAATTGGGTGACAAATTTGCTGGGAGGGCGCTGGAAAATGATTGGAAAATGGGGTGGGGATGGTCGGGGGTGGGAGTGTGAAGAGAAGAAGCCAAAAATAATTTTTAAAGCAAAATTTTCCAGGGAAATTTTCAAGGAAATTTAAAGGGAAAAACGAAAAAAAAAAAAAAAAAAAAAAAAAAAGAGGGATGTGTCTGCACAGCCTTCAAAAGTCGTGCAGCTGTTGAGGAAAAAAAGGGAGGACAGATGAAAAATTAGGATTTCATCCAGCTTCTGTATTTTTGTTTGTTTTTTTTTTTTTGTAATTTATAGGGAATTTCTTTTTTTTTAATGGTTCTTTTACTTGCCATGCCACAGGTGTCATCTTAATCAGGTTTAAATGTTCTCTGTGCACCTGGTGAAAATGCCAAAGTCACTCCTGGAATCAATAAACTTCCAGCCTGGAAAGGAGGTGGGAAGTGGGAGAGGAGCCATTGCAGACATGGAAGCTGTTAGTAAGATAATATGAGAGTTTGGAGCAGAGTATTTCCCTTAAAATCCACAAAATCCTCTAAAAACCCTCTCTGGGCTGGGTCATCACTTTGGAAGATGGAGAATTTATTTTAGAAGCCAAGACCCCTGGATTGAAAAAATCAGGGATTTAATTAAAGCTGAATATGGAAATTAATTTAATTTTGTGCCATTGGGTTTTGGTGTTTCTCCTCCTGGTAAAGTGCAGGATCTGCCTGTAGTTGGACAAAGTGAACACAGGGGAAAATCTCAGGGATCCTAATTGTCTGGAATAAAATGATGATATTTACAGTTTTTAGCAGAGATTTGTAAAAAAACCTAATTGTTTAATTAAAAAAAATTTAAATCTGTGGATAAATCAGTGAAAATTGGATTTTTTTTTCTGGTGCAAACAGTTAAAACTCCTCAGTTTTAACAATTCCTGTCTGGGCCTTAAAACACAGACTCAGGGAACACTTCAGTGATCTGCAGGAAATACTTAATACAGAATGACTTGGAATTTTTCAAGGTCCATCTTTTCTGTGGCAGAATTCCTTTCCCATATTTAATGTAAAACCACAATCAGTTTCCTGGAGATTCCCTGAAAACGCCTGGTGGTGAAGGAAATCAACTGAGCACAGGGAGGATCTCAAATTGTGCATCCCAAAATTTCTTCCTGAGAAAATTTAAGCCAATTCTCCATTTCAGGAACTCAAAGCACTTTGGAAATATGAAGGAATTAAACCATGTCTGGTCTGAAGCGAGGAAGTGCTTTTATCCCAGTGTTTTGCTGGGAAAAATCAGGCGGGGAGATCTTCAGTGACGCGTTCTGGGTCACAGCTGGATGGGGAATGGAAAAGGTGGACCTGGAATTTTGTTTAAGCCCATTTGCTCCAGAGTTTCTCTCCCTAGAAACCCCCCAAAATTCCAAAGTAAAATTCCATTTAAAGGAGATTCCTTGAGCTTGAGATTCCTTTTTTAGGGAGTGGGAGCAGAGCCTGTGGAAGGAGGAATCAAGGCGAGGTCAGAGAGGAACAGCAGGACAAGCTGGCACAACTTGGGCTGGAATTTTGTTTAAGCCCATTTGACCCAGAGTTTCTCTTCCTAAAAACCACAAAATCCAAATTAAAATTCCATTTTAAACAGATTCCTTGTGCAGGGAGGGGGAATGGAGCCTGTGGATGAAGGAATCAAGGCAAGGTCAGAGAGGAGCACAAGGACAAACTGGCACAACTGGAATTGGAATTGGCTGAAATTTTGTTTAAGCCCATTTGCTCTGGGGCGTCTCTCCCTAAAAAACCCAAAATTCCATTTAAAGGAGATTCCTCATGCAGGGAGTGGGAATGGAGCCTGTGGAAGGAGGAAGCAAGGCGAGGTCAGAGAGGAACACAAGGGCAAACTGGCACCACTGGCTGGAAATCCCATTTGCTCTGGGGTTTCTCTCCCTAAAACACCCCAAAATTCCAAATTGAAATTCCATTTAGAGGAGATTCCTCATGCAGGTGGTGGGAATGGAACCCAGTAAAGGAGGAATCAAGGCGAGGTCAGAGAGGAACAGAAGGATAACCTGGCACAACTGAAACTGGAATTGGCTGGAATTTTGTTTAAGCCCATTTGCTCTGGGGTTTCTCTCCCTAAAACACCGCAAAATTCTGATTTGAAATCCCATTGAAAGCAGATTCCTCGTGCAGGGAGTGGGAATGGAACCCAGTGAAGGAGGAATCAAGGTGAGGTCAGAGAGGAACTCAAGGACAAACTGGCACAACTGGGACTGGAAATTTGTTTAAGCCCATTTGCTCCACAGTTTCTCTCCCAAAAAACCCCAAAATTCCATTGAAAGCAGATTCCTTGTGCAGGGAGTGGGAATGGAGCCTGTGGAGGGAGGAGTCAAGGCGAGGTTCAGAGAGGAACACAAGGACAAACTGGCACCACTGGAATTGGAATAGGCTGGAATTTTGTTTAAGCCCATTTGCTCCAGAGTTTCTCTCCCAAAAAACCCCAAAATCCCGTTGAAAGCAGATTCCTTGTGCAGGGAGTGGGAGCAGAGCCTGTGGAGGGAGGAGTCGAGGTGAGGTTCAGAGAGGAACACAAGGACAAGCTGGCACCACTGGGGCTGGAATCGTATTTAAGTTCCTTTGCTCTGGGAATTCTCTCCCTAAAAAACTCCAAAACTCCAAATTAAAATTCCATTTAAAGCAGATTCCTTGTGCAGGGAGTGGGAATGGAACCCAGTGAAGGAGGAATCAAGGCAAGGTCAGAGAGGAACACAAGGACAAGCTGGCACCACCGGGGCTGGAATCGTGTTTAAGCCCATTTGCTCTGGGGTTTCTCTCCCAAAAAAAACCCCAAAATCCCAAATTAAAATTCCATTTAAAGCAAATTCCTCATGCAAGGAGTGGAAGGAGGAATCAAGGAGAGGTCAGAGAGAAACAGAAGGACAAGCTGGCACAAGCGGGGCTGGAACTTGGTTTAAGCCCATTTGTTCTGGGGTTTCTCTCCCAAAAAACCCCCAAAATTCAAAATTAAAATTCCATTGAAAGCAGATTCCTCATGCAGGGAGTGGGAGCAGAGCCTGTGGAAGGAGGAATCAAGGCGAGGTCAGAGAGGACACCGGGACAAGCTGGCACCACTGGGGCTGGAATTGTATTTAAGGTCCTTTGCTCTGGGGTTTCTCTCCCTAAAAAACCCCAAAACTCCAAATTAAAATTCCATTGAAAGCAGATTCCTCATGCAAGGAGTGGAAGGAGGAATCAAGGCGAGGTCAGAGAGGACACCGGGACAAGCTGGCACCACCGGGGCTGGATAAAAGGATTAAGGATCTGGCTGGCTTTGGGAACAGGAAACGCCGTCTCCTTCTGGAGGGACTGGAACGAGTTCAAAGCGCCCTGCATGGGATGGGAAAGCTCTGAGGGGAACGGGCAGGCCCAGAATCCTGGGATGTGGCCCAGGAGAGCTCAGAGCTGGGGGGGATCCATACCCAGGAAAGAACTGAAATTCCATCCCTCGCCTCTTTTGGTGCCTCCTTGGGTGACTCCGGCAAGGAACGGACAACAGGAACCATCTGGGATGTGCTGGAAGCCCAAACTGGGCAGGAATCAGCTGCCAAAGGTCACTGGAGGTGCCAAAACCCGGGAGAGCTTCCAGGGAACACATCCCTGTGGAGCTTGAGGTCCTGTGGACACTCCAGAGCTTTCCATGGATGCACTGTGGATCTTTTCCCCAAATGAGGAGCTCGCAACTCCGTGTCTCCACGGGATCAGAGTGTCCACGGACACCTTTGAGGTTTCCAGCTGTTGATCCATGTGGTCACTCTCCTTTTCCCGCCCTCTCCATGTCCAATTTTCCCACACTTGTTCCCTCTATCCATAAAATGGAATTAAACCCCTAATTTGCCCTCAAATCTCAAATTACCCCTAATTTGAGGTATTCATACAGCCAGTGTATGCCAAATAATTGTCCAGGTCACCCTAAATTTGGTCATTATTTGGACTTTTGGACTGATTTGGCCTTCTCCTGATTCCTGACCAGAGGGACCCACATTTATCTGTGTAAATTTGTAAATTCATTAGCACAGAGGAAATGAAGTGAGGTCAGTCCCACACTTACACATTCCAGGGCTCCATTCCCAAATTTTCGAAATGACTTGGAACAAATATGGCAAAACCCAGAATTTTTTGCATCCTGAGCACCTGAGAAGCTGCATTTCCTTCAAGAAGATGGATTAACATGGATAACAAAATCAGGCAGTGGAATAGGATTTTTGTCTGGATTTAGGAAGGGACTAAAGACAGGATGGCAATTGATGGATATCCCTGATTTTTCTGGAAATGTGCCCAAATTTTTCCTTACATAACTTATGGAAAACATCTTCTGTCCATCTCTTCCTGGGCAATTCCAGCAGTAGCATCCCTTGGATTTTGTGGTCTGGAAATTCCAAGGTTTATATTGAAAGCTGTGTTTTTATATTGTATTTTTTGTACCCCTTTTTGAGAAGGATCGGTGAAGGATTTGCTTTTTGATATAGAAATAATTGTAAAGTAGAAATAAATATACTGTAAAAGGCATAAGTTAGATAAAATATAAATTAATATATTTGTAGGTTTATATAGAACCTCCAGGAAGTATCTTGGGTGCGCATTTAGATGAAAGAAAAGGGAAAATCTGAAATAATTTTTCTGGGGTTTTAGATCTCGAGCATTCAAAGTTTTTGCTTCAATTAATATTTAAACACCTAATTAAAACCAACACCTCACCAGCTGCTTCATTGGAAATTAAATCCCTCCTTTAGCTTAGGCTGGACCTCAGTTTTAAGTCCAAGATTAGTGGTGATATTTAAGCCCAACTGAGATTTTTGTGATAAGGGGATCTGGTATGGATGCTTGGAAATCCTTTGTGCAATCCATGGGATAATCAAGATTACCTTGGCTGCCCCCGGATCCCTGGAAGTTTCCAAGGCCAGGCTGGGTGGGGTTTGGAGCAGCCTGGGACGGTGGAAGGTGTCCCTGCCATGGCAGGGTGGCACTGGATGGGCTTTAAGGTCCTTTCCAACCCAATCCATCCTTTGGGATGGATTTAGGATCCAGGCTTTAGGATCCTGCCTGGAAAACTGTGATGATTTCAGCTACATCTTCTCTAACTCTTCCTTTATCTTTCTCTATCTTTCCAGACATAATTTTCCCAGAAATTCCAAGATGTCCCTTCAGCTGGGACTGGCAATTCCCGTGACGGTCACCCAGCACAGGGACACCATTTCCCTGCTGATCCGTTCTTTTCATTCCTCTTTTCCCTCTGATTGCTTTCACAAAGGAACCTGAGATGCTGATCCCATTCCTGATTCCTCCTCCCACGGCGACGTCGCTTGGCTGCCATGGGGACGGTGACATCACGGGGACGTGGGGCAGATGTGGCATTGCAGGTGGTGGAGACCTCTTTGGGAACACAGATCCTGTTTGATTTTCCACCCTTGCTCCGGATGGGAATTGTTCATTGCAGGAGAAATATCCTGCAATGAACAATCCATCCAAAAACGGATTGGCTATCTTTGGATAGAGAACATTCCTGCTGAATTTCCAGGAGTTGCCTCTGCCCACGGGAATATTCTGCAGGAAAACACCTGAGAGGTTTCAAAGATGATCATCCGCAATTCCATGATAATCCATAATTCTGTGATAATCCAAGTGCAGCATCAAATACGGAAATTTCCACTCAGGGAATATTTGTGGTATTCAAATCCCCAATAACAAAGGCTCCAAGCTTTTTCCAAAGTGACAAATCCATCCATGGTGTTACAGGAGCCACTGGAAAGTTCTCCCAGAGATAACATTCCTATCAAATCTCTGGAAATTTTAACCCCCTGCAGATGAACTCATTCACCCCGGGCTCCCTTTGCAGGCCACCAAGGGATTTCTAAAGTAAGATTCCCTGGATTCATCCCAAATTTCCATGAATGGATAATTTGCTCCCTCCCTGACTCCATTTCAAAGAAATCCTGTCCCAGTTCATTTGGCATTTCCTTGGAAGAAATATTCCATGTGCACGTGATCTTTGCAAAAATCTCTCCCATATTGAAGACATTTCTTTAATTTTCCTTCCTTATTTTTGCTTCCAGAATAATCTTTCTTTCCTTCTGTCCGTGATCCCATGTCATTTTTTCATGTCTCTGAGCAGTTTTGCTGCACCCCATTCCTGACTGATCCCAAAAATGTGCTGGAGGGAAAAATAATGGTAAAAAATGCGGGTCAGACTGACAGAAAATGGACATTAAATGTAATGAAAAGACCAAAAAAAAGTGAATTTTGTGGATTTGGCTGGAATCTTTCCTGGTGGGCTCTTCTATAGGAGCCACCCTTGGCTAGGAAAGACTTTTCCTTCCCTCAGAAACCCCTTCAACCCTTGGCTTTTCCACAGAGGCTGCCAAGGAGCAGCTCCAAAAGAGCAGGAATGATTTGGAGGAACGGAGCAGGAAGGATTTGGAGCAGGAATGACAACCAAGAACCCACGTGGGAAGTGCCACCAGCTCATCCCTGTGGAAGCCATCAATCCCAAACCCTCTCAGATCTGACCTTCCAACACCTTTGGCCCATTCCCACCTGGGAATTGCTGACCCAGGAGAGTGGATGGGACTTAAATCCCATTTTCTGAATCTTGGGTTTGGATTGTTTTGGCCCCATCCTCCCTGTTGGGATCTCTAATTGAATTATTTGTTCCGTGGGGAGCAGTAATTAGGGAAGAGCTCCCATTCCCTGGATTTTGGCTGAGCTGGAGCAAACAGGATTAGCATTCTTCCTCCCAGCTCGGCAGTGCAAATTAAATGTTTGTTCTTTCATGGAGGGGAAATGTCAGCTGCTTCAAATTACCTGGGACAGTTCCCAAAGTGTTGGGGAGTTTGGGAGATGCAAGCCTGAATTCTGGACTAGTTCCAAAATGTTCCATAGGTTTGGATTTTTTTCCCACTTTTAAAAAATCTCTTTGGATTGAGATCAGCCTGTGAACTGAATATTGAATTTATGCATTTTCCCCCCTTTTCCTTAATTTTAAAATTTATTTGTTGGAGTCAGGAAGGTGCTCGAGTCTAAACTGATCGTTTAACTTTTATATCCTGTAAAATTCCAGGCTTACAAGGACCCTGTCAAGTCAAATTTGACTCCAAATTAAATTTTGGGCTGGGAATCAAGAGACGTGGATTCTAATCCCAGTGACCTGCTGTGTGACCTCTCTGGACCTTGGAATTCCTCTGGATAAAACAGGGATACAAAGTCCTTTCTCCATGCCCTTTATCTATCAAAATGATCCCACAATTCCAGGCACCACGGAACAAATTTTTCTCCATAAAGAATGGGGAAAAAAGGGGGAAAAAAGCTATTTAGTGGTGAAAGAAACAGGTTTTGGAGTTCCTTGGAGGATTTCAGGGTCAAGGTTGTCCCTTTTGAGCTCTGCTGATGCCAAGTGCTGCTGAACAGGATCCAACGTGTACATTCCACTTCCTGCACTGAAATTCAGCCAATTGGAAAACTCATCCCGAAAAAACCAATCCTGGAGCTCCACCTGCTCGGACAAGTTCTCTCACTCCTTATCAGTGCCCGGCCCAGCTCTGACCTCACAGGATTTTGGAACTGGAGTGGCTTTGGGGAGGAAGGAGCTTCCTGAGCATTGCAAAATCCAAACTCTTTTTCCAAACTGTCCCATGCCCTGACTTGCTCTCAGTTCCAGAAGGGACCCATGGAGAATGTTGGATTTTATTTTGGGAATTCTGCTGCACCCCTGTGAATCTGCGTCCTCCTGGAACCGGCAGGTTGGAGGGATTTAAAAGTCCTGTGGATGTGGCACTCAGGGATGTGGCTGTGTGGTGGATTTCAGCACTTGGACTGCACTCCATGGATTTAAAGGTTTTTCCTTTTTAAAGGATTCTGGGATGTGATAATCCCACAATGGTGCTGCCTCTGAGAGCATTTACGTTTTGCCAAGGCAAAACTTTCTCCCATTGCCATTCCATAAATGCAGCTTTTCTCCTGCTCCGTAAACCCCACCTGGTGCCTGCCTGAACTGAAGGAACTTCGGCACAAACCGGTGATTTCCTCCCATTGGAATCTGGCTTTCCATGACTCCCCTGGGCTGGCCAGGGATGGGGAGTGGTGGCTTTGGTAGAAGGATGGGGAAATAGCAAGGGACAAAAGGGTCTGTGACCCTGAGGAGATGGTGGAGTCATGGAACGATGGAAGGGACCTTTGAGGATCACCGAGTTCCATCCTATGGGCAGGGACACCTCCCACCATCCCAGGGTGCTCCAGCCTGGCCTTGGATATATCCTAGCAGCCACAGCTTCTCTGGGAATTCCATCCCAGCCCCTGCCCACCCTCCCAGCCAGGAATTCCTTCCCCAAAATCCCATCAAACCAATGGGAAGCCATTCCCTGTGTCCTGTCCCTCCATCCCTTATCCCCAGCCCCTCTCCAGCTCTCCTGGAGCCACTTAAGGAGCTCTGAGCTCTCCCTGGAATTTTCTCCTCTCCAGATGAGCCCCCCCAGCTCCTTTCCACCACAGCTCATGTTCTTTAACCCCCCGCAATTCCTCCACCCAAAGAATCCCAAAGGATTTCCCATCCCAAGGGTAAACCCACCCCAAATCCGCGCTCCCGCAGATCCGTGCGGCATCCCCAAATCCTGCACCCGCCGGCAGCCGTGGCTCAGAGCCAAGGCAAGGCTTGGCTGGGGGTTATTTTACGAGCTCTTCCATGTGGGGCTCCTTTCCTGGGAATTACGGGGGGACAGCCATAAATTTGTGCCACATCATCGCTCCCATTCCTGCCTGAATCCAATATTCCCTCGGCGAGGCTTCGTTAGGAGGAAATTCATGCCTTAAACACCTTGCAGGCTGCGCTCTTGACAAGTCATCACATTTTTGTGTGCCCTGCTTTATTTTAAAGCCCCTCTCTAATGACATTCCTGAGCTGGGGCTGCTTTGCTGCCTCTGGAGGGGGAGAAGGAGAAATGGGATGTGGAATATTTATTGCAATGCAGGGGGACGACCTGTCGGGAAATTTCAGCTCCTCACGCTGTCCCTGTTTGGCTCAGGACAGAAAGAAAATTCCATATATTCATTCAGGAAATAATCAGGAAAAAAAGGAAATAATCAGACATGAGCAGGGGTTGAAATGTGGATTAAAGCACATGGAAAAATGGGTAAATTGTCTTCAAATTTTCCATTCTACCCTGATTTTTCATTGGAATGCTGTCCCCAGCCACCCAATTTTCCTCATGGGTACCTCAGGTGAATCCCTCGGGTCTGGAAGTCATCAGGATAACCTGGGAGAGCTTTCCATAGCTTATTCTATTTTATTTTATATTTATTTTATTTTAATTTAATTTATTTTTAAAATTTATTTTATATATGTTTTACTTTATATTTATATGTATTTTTATTTTTATTTTTATTTTTATTTTTATTTTTATTTTTATTTTTATTTTTATTTTTATTAATTTTAAAATTTTACTTTATTTTATACTTAGTTTATTCTATTTTATTCTAATATTTTCTTTAATTTTATTTATTTTTATTTTTTGTTATTTTATTCGCCCAGCTTGGATAACTAAGGGGAGCTGCCCAATTCCATGTATGGATATCAGAAGAAATGATCCTCATGGAAATCCTGAGGCTTTTCCCTCATCACTGGTTTGATAAGAGATAAAAACTGATTTTAGTTTGGGTTTTACCTCTATTAAACTCTCACACTAATAAAAATTAAACAAAGACAAGTCCTGACTCCTAAATATCCATTATCCCCTAAAAATGCCTTTATCAAAGATTCCAGGGAGGAAAATCTCCTTTAACAACCTACATTTTCCTGCATTTCTAAAAGCAGAGAAATCTTCCATGTCCTGAAGGACTGGAGGAGCTGTGGAGCCACTTTTAATGATTTAATTGACCCTTTCCATCCAATTAATTTTGGCCAGAATCACTTACAGTGAGACCCTGATGCGTTTTGTGACTGTAAATTGCAAGAAATTTGATTAAACTGGTTTTATTGGGAATTTCAAATAAATCCAATGGGTTTTGGACAGAAAAATCCCAAATGTGCTGACATGCCAATAAAATAAATAAAATTATGTAGCTGTGTTGAATTGGGTGGTGAGATGGGACTGGGAATTTCTGGGATGGTCCAACTCCCCTTTTCCTGCCGAATTCCTTCTGAAAAAATCTGTAAATGCCAGGAAAAATGTGGAATTTCTGGAGTTTGGGTGAATCTTCACCTCCAGCCAATCCTCTGACCCTCCTGGGCCAGCGAACCAGGACAACCAGGACACAGCCAAGGACTGTTTCTCCTGCAGGATGGACAAGGACGGCGGTTCCAGGAAGGTCCCAGAGGGTCCCTTCGTCGTGCATCCACTGAAGGTCCTGCAAAGGGATCTTTATAATCAATTAATTAAGGAATTAATGGAGTTCACAGAGAATTAAAGGGTGAGGTTTTGTGCTCCATGGGATGGTGTTTAATCCTGTAAGTTTTCTGTGCTGTCTAGGTGGCCTGGAAAGGCCCAGGGATGGCCTTGAAGAGCCGACGCTTCAAAGGACGAGGAGAGACTTCTGATCTTGTCTCGGTCTCGGTGTTTATTAATTGTTTATCTAAAAGATTTTCTTTCAGCCCGACAGAGGTCTGCACAGCAAGTCAGCCATGGGCACACTGCGAGCCCCTGGGGCGGTCACTTATCTTTATACCCAAAGTTACGTGTACAATATTTATCATTTCTCCCCAATACCTTCTACCCTTATTAACTGGTACACTTTTAGTAATAACCAATCCCAAAGTGCCACCATCACCACAGAAGATGGAGGCCAAGAAGAAGAAGAAGAAGGACAGGACACGCCCCAATTCCTCCATCTTACTTCTTTAGACCCCCCTGTACAGAAATCCTAAACCCTGTGTTTTACACTTTAACTAACTTATCCCTTCACCATTCACCCAGTGAAATCCTCCCATCCTCATACAGGCGTCGTCTCCTGTGCAGGATCCAAGTCCTGCCACCAGACACTTCTGGCAACATTCCAGGACTCCCGAGTCCCCCAAGGGTGGTCTCGGCCACTCTGCACCTCCATCCTGAGGTGCTGAGATCCCACATAATCCCAAACCCCATGAGTGAAAAATGAGACCGAAACTCCTTAGGGACTCCTGAGGTCAAAGCTCAGCTCTGTCCCACCAAGGCTCAGCTAAGCCAGAGCTCATCCTTCACTGGAGGTGCTGCACGTGGGCAGGGACTAAAGCTGAGCTTTGAGCTGTGAACTCATCAAGCCACTGAATTTAATCTCTTCCTGACCAAAGAAAATAAATTTATTGTCATTCTTTATTGGTTTATATCTCCATATATTTGATTTTTCCTATCAAAATAACTTCTGCTATAATCAATGTCCTGTCTAAATTTCACATTCCATCTTTGTCTGGTGGTTTGTCATCCATTTAATGAATACAAATTGGGCTGAAATTTTACAGCTGTGCAAGGAAAATTTCACTCTGGAAATGACCTGTTCCCCTTCAAGGTGAATCCTTCAGGATTTGATTTTGCAGCGGGAGAAAGTTTGGGATAAAAACATTTTCTGAGATTATTTGTGATCACTGAAATGAGGGAATCTGGAATAACAAAAGCTGCTGATCGGGAGTTCGGGGATTTCTCTGGTGCTGCCTGTGGAATATCTGCAGGATCCTTTATTTTTGGGGGGCCTGAACAAGGGTAGAAATCATGGAAAAAAAAATCAATATTTTATTTAGGTTTCCTGAGGGCTAAAAGGGGGGAAAGATTTCTGGGTCTAAATTCAGAGT
This sequence comes from Ammospiza caudacuta, assembly GCF_027887145.1. Classification (NCBI taxonomy): domain Eukaryota; kingdom Metazoa; phylum Chordata; class Aves; order Passeriformes; family Passerellidae; genus Ammospiza; species Ammospiza caudacuta. The sequence continues at coordinate 1,773,662 of NC_080593.1, forward strand.
GGAAGCTCACAAGGATCTGTGCAGGGATATTTGAACACCAGGAGCTCCCGGAGGCCAGGGGCAGTGGGGAACTTAAATTGCTTTAAAAACTGCACCAGGAATTGTCCTGTGCCAATGCTCGAAAAAATGCAGTGGTTTCCAGGAGACTGGTTATTAATTATGAATAAAAACAAGGGCAGTAATTAGGAAGAAATCAGCTAAATTTGCAACAGGAGTATTTTGAAATTGTAGCTTAAAAGCACGAAGAAAGAGGAAAGAAATCCACCTGAAATCTCACCATCCTCACTCTGGGAGGGGTTGCAGTAGTCAGTCTCTTCATTTCCATGAAATGCATGGAAAAGATCCCTGCAAGGTTGCTGGGCAGGAGCAGAAGGTGACAAAAGCCACCTCTGTACCTTTTGTCACCTCAAGCCGTTCCCCCATTGCAAAACCACCTCTCTTCCAATCTTCCCCCACTTCTCCCTGTTTGGAAGTAAATCTTCCAGGAATTGTCCTGTGCCAATGCTGGACAAAATCCAGTGGTTTCCAGGAGACTGGTTATTAATTATGGACAAAAAACAAGACCAGTAATTAGGAAGAAATCAGCTAAATCGGGAACAGGAGTATCTAGAAATTGCAGCTTTAGAGCACAAAGAAAGAGGAAAGAAATCCACCTGAAATTCCACCATCCTCACTCTGGGAGGGGTTGCAGTGGTCAGTCTTCATTTCCATGAAATGCATGGAAAAGGTCTCTGTAAGGTGGCTGGGCAGGAGCAGAAGGTGACAAAAGCCACCTCTGCACCTTTTGTCACCTCAACCTGCGCCCACATTGCAAAACCACCTCTCTTCCAATCCTCCTTCACTTTTCCCTGTTTGGGGGTAAATCTTTAAAGTTGCCTGAAATATTTTATTTTCCCTTTGAAGGCATTTTCCTGTTTGCTTTCCTTCCACTCCGTGGATTTCCCTCCTCTCTGTCCCCTCGGCCCAGAGGATGGAATAAATTAACGAGCAGCATGTGAAGCCCTGCTCTGCTTTAGTCACACCTAAATACTCCTAAGCCTATTAAGTTTATTCCTGGAACTGTCCTGGGCTCCCACCCCCAATAATTTTCCGTTCAGAGGAGATTTTCATTCCCTTCGTTCTGACTTAATTTCCCTGCAGCCAGGGGCTCCAGTCACAAGCTGGCTGCTAATTAGCTGGCACTAACAGCCTCTCGTTAGTCGGGAGGAGGCTTGGGGAATGTTTGCTGGGAGTCACATGGTGGGACAGCCTTCAATCACAGCCATCCTGGAGATTTCTGGTTTTCCCTGGATCCTCCTCGGGTTGTCTGAGCTGGATCCATCCCCTGATGGTGGTTTTAGAACAGGTGGAAAAGGAGTAATCACAGCAGCCATCCTGGAGATTTTTGCTTTTCCCTGGATCCTCCTCGGGGTGTCCAAGATGGATCCATCAGGGGTGTTTTTAGAACAGGTGGAAAAGGAGAAGAAGCTCTTTGGTGACACTTTTTTCCCCTGGAGGTGGTTCCTGCTTGGATGTGTCTGGGATGAGGTGAGGTGTGGATGTTCCCACAAAAGGGAAGGAGGAGCAGTTCCCTCCCTCTCTGCTGGGCCAGGAGGTCACTGATGCCACCCTCATCCTGTTCCCTGCCACCACACATCCCTCAAGGAGAACCCTAATTTGGGGATCACCACTGAGCTCCCCTCTTCTCCCCTGTTCACCATGATTTCCTGAGGGTTGGGGATGGATATTCCAGGTCTGGGTAGGACTATCCACGTCTGGCCCATGGTTTTCCCAATCGCCTTCCCACTTGTTGAAAATTGCAATGCAGGATGTTTTCCATTACCATCTGTATGGCAGATTACCTTTGTCAAGTGGGCAGTTTGCCTTATCACTCTCTTTGAGTGACCACATTCACACCTCCCTTGGGAGGGGACATTGTTGATAACAGCTATTGAATGTCACTGCATGGCTGATAAGAACTACAGCATCCCATTGGGAGATGTGAGCCCAGAGGGAGGAGCCAAGCATTCCTACCCAGATATAATCCAGAGGTTCTGAGACACCAGCACGGCTTCTCCACTGGATTCCCCAGAGGAACAGCAGCTGCCTCTTCTCCCACTGGATCTTCAGAGGAAGAATCCATCCTTCTCTACAGATCCCTGCTCCAGCAGAACCACCCCTGACACTGCAGGAGGGCTGAGCCACAATTCCAATGGGACTGCCACCAACACCCTGACCCACAGGGTGTCAGGCTGGGTTCTGACTCTGTCAGTGTTGTTCTAGTGCACTGCCTTGTTTATTTTATCCTTTTATTTTTTTCTTCCCTATTAAAGAACTGTTATTTCCTGCTCCCATATTTTTGCCTGAGAGCCTCTTAATTTAAAATTTACAGCAATTTGGAGGGGTGGGGAGGGTTTACATTCTCCATTTCAGGGGAGGCTCCTGCCTTCCTTAGCAGACTCCTGTCTTTCCAAACCAAGACAGCACTGTGAGCTGGGGAGTGGGGTCCAGGACCCCATCCCACCCCGTGGTGTACCTGTAAGATGGATTTTGGGTGTCCAACTCCCAAAACCCAAAGGTTAGAACACAACCAGGAGGCTGGGAAGTGCTTCAAACATCCCAGCTCCTGTCCTGCTTCCCAGCAGATCAGGTGCTGTTTTTCCTGGCAAATGGAGAGGTCTGGTGATGCCGGGAGCCCAGCAGCCATCCCCACACCCTCCCCAAAGGCCAAAGATGCAACTTTTGGCACTTGCCGGGCACCAGGTGCCTCTTTTCCATCTGGGCAAAACAGGAAATGAGTCAGGCAGGGGAGCAGACTCACACCAGGAATTGCCCATGGAGAAGGGAAGAGACCGCCCTGGAAGTGTTTGTTATTCCTGGGCAAGGAGGGGACATCTGGACACCATTCCTGGAAGTGCCATGGCTGTGGGCTGGCGGGAAAGGGGGAGGACAAGTGGGAAAAGCTGGGATCTTCTGGCACCTGATTTACTCCAAACTTCCGGCTTGTGAGGATTCCTCCAAATCCCTTTTCCAACAGCCAGAGGTGCTGGAGGTGCTCAGCACTTCCTACAGGCCTGAGAGAGGTGCCAGAGCTGCAGCTTATGGGATCTTGGAATGGTTTGGGTTGGAAGAGACCTTAAAGGTCATTCAGTTCCACCCCACCATGGGCAGGGACACCTTCCTCTATCCCAGGTTGCTCCAAGCTTCTTCCAACCTGGATTTTCATGGATCTTCCCCATCCCAGTGCCAGGATCCCTGGGAGGTGCCAGGATCCTTCTGGGAGGCTCCAATCTCTCTGAGGAGGAACAGCAGAATGATTTTGAAGGTCAGCTCTTCTCACAGAGGGAGGCAGCACCTCTGGACTCTGCCTGGCACCTCCCTGGCACCATGGCCTGCTTTCCCCCCTCTGCTTCTGAGGAAGCAGAAATTCCTGGAGCTGTGGCCATTCCAGCCTAGAGGGTTCCTGGAGTTGTGGCCATTCCAGCCTGGCAGTGGCCAGGCTCAGATGGAATGAGCTGGATCTGAGCTGAATGTGCTTGGATGTGACAGAATCATTCCACGGACATGGTGAATCCATGATTTCAGTTGTTATCCGTGAATGGGATTTGTCCTAGATATAACTGGCTTCCAAAAGAAATCATTAATTCCTGGAAAAATGGCAGATACAGGGAGAGAAGCAAAACAGGGGACATTCTTCAGTCAGTGGGAATGAAAATCTTTGCTATCCCTAAATTTTTAGGGTGCCTGCATTGGGTGTGCGCATCTTTGCCGACTCGAGGGGACAAATCTAGGCCACATTTCCACAGCTTCTCCAAGCTGGATTTAAGTTATATTTTATTAAACTCTTGTGACAAGTTTTGATCTTTCCAAGGATTTCTTGGATATCAGGCTGCGGCTCCGAATTTCCAGGTGGCAGCAGGAAAAGGACCTTTGTTGTTATACAATCCTCTCCTACCAAAGAATGGTAAAAAAAATCAGGAATGGACTTCAGCGGTTGTATTTTCTGATTGTATTTGTTCAATATACTGGAGGTGAAACCCATCCTCAAAATTACTGGACAATGATGGAAAATTTTACTGGAATTTCATTCCAGGTTGCAAATTAAAGGAAAATATTTGACCTCAATGGACCCAAATCACAGGATTTCCTTCCACTGAGGAGTCATGTTGGGGTCTGCTGAGAATTCCAAGATTTTCCTTGTGTTCCCCAAAATCCCACATCAGAGGATCCAGATGGGCCTGAAGATCCGGACATTTGAGCACGGGAAGATGTTTGGCTCCTCGGTTTGAGTGACTGAGTAGGTCAGTGACAGCAGGTTCCTTTGGAAAGGACTTCCCACTTGGATTCACACCGAATCCACCGGGAATCACAATCCCAGGAGAGACAGGAGGCAGCCTTGAGCTTTCTTTGGAAAACCATTCCTGTCAACAACACTCGGATGCTTTTGCTGAGGTGTGGACGGACGCCAGGACAGAAGTGGGCTCAGCGAATGTGTGTGGGCCAGGGCAATGAATTTCCTTGGGTAAGGAGATCTCCGAGCCCCTGGGATTATCTCCGAGGCATTTCCTGCCATTGTTCAGCCCTTTGCTCGCAGCATTCTCCTGTCCCTCCTACCCTGGGGTTTTCTGGGATCCATCCAGAGGCTGGAGCGTCATGGAAGTGGCACCTAGGAGGAATTGTGTCATGCTGTCCTGTCACCAGATCTCTCCTTCAAACACGCCATAAAAACCTTGGCTGTGGCTTCCAGGGAATTATTTTTGTTGTTTTTCCAGGAATTTGGTATCTGGTCCCTTTCCTTTTCCGTGCTCATGAGGCCTCACAGCACTTTGACGTTTCTTAGCCATGGGAAGAACATTTTGGGGGAATCATTTCATCCTTCCTGACCCTTTTCCCTTCCTCCCCGGGGGAATATCTCGCACATCTCCTGGCTTTGGTTGTTTGGAGTCGCGCTGAACTCCTGCCCAGGTTCCACTCCTGGCTCAGCTCGGCTCTGATCCAAACAGGACCTGGTCTGTAAAATCCTCTCAGCGGGCAGTCAAAGCACTACAAAACAGTTAAGAGAGTCCACGAGCTGAAAAATTCCATATTCAACCAGCATAAAGATGGTTTTCACAATTTACGAATCTGTTGAGGAAAAATAATAATATATATATATATATAAAATAATCTCTTCTTTTGACCTGTTTCAAATGTCCACTTAAGAGCAAAAATATCTGTCCCTGTTGATTATACAGAGCTTGAGATGAGCCTCTCATGGAATCCTGGAGTGGTTTGGGTTGGAGGGGACCTTAAAGCCCATCCAGTGCCACCCCTGCCATGGCAGGGACACCTCCCACTGTGCCAGGCTGCTCCGTCCAGCCTGGCCTTGGGCACTGCCAGGGGTCCAGGGGCAGCCACAGCTGCTCTGGGAAGCTGTCCCAGGGTGTCCCCTCCCAGCCTGGACCTCTGGTGCTCAGCTCACCCCAAATCCTGATCCCCAGCTTGTCCCCATCCAGGTGACAGCACTGGGCTGGGATAATTACAGCAGGAAGAGTTTTGGGGGAATCTCCTGTCCAGGAAAGCCCCACAAGTTCACACTCACCCCAGAACTGGGGAAAAAAGACAAAATCTAAATTAATGCATTTTTTTCCCCCTTTTTAAGCCCCTGGGAATGCTGGATGTCAATCTTGGGTATCTCAAAGCTTCACCTAAACAAAGCCCAGCTACATCTGGGTCCAGACCCTGGTGCAAGACCCCGTCCTGTGTGGGTGTGGGGAGTGGCTGTGATTTAGGGACAATTTGTAGGAGGTTGGTGACAGTGTCCACCTCATTTTGGCAGCTAGAAAGTGTTTCTGGGTCACAAAGTGGCCACAGGAATTTGCCCCAACCAGTGGGAGATAGAAGTTCTCAGAGCTCTTATTTGATGTAATTAAGAGAATCACAGAAACTCAAAATCCACGATCCAGAAAAAGCTGAATTTGGAGAAATAAATATTATCGAGTCCAAGCTTTCCACAGGAATGCCAAGGACACCTCTTGTCCCCAAGTGCCGCATCCACACGGCTTTTAAATCCGTGTATACAAGGACAAGGGGTAAACAGCACCCAGACAAATGTTGGATGCCGGAGCAGGGATAAAATTGGATTTGGAGGCAGCTCCCAAGGGTTTGCTGTCCAAAAGGAAGGATGAATTCAGCTGGGACACATTGTCCTCTGTGCTGGTATTCACACTTCCATTCAGGACAGGGGAGGTGGAAAAGGGGAGGATCTGGTCTGGACTTCAGGGTGTGTCCCAAACCAGGATTAAAATTCAAATGACCTTGGAACAATGAAGTAAAAAAAAACAACCAAGTTAAAAAACCACCCTGAATTTGGGATAAACTTTCCCTTCAAATTCCATGGGAGGAAAAGGGAAATCTTCCACTGCAAAACCCAAAAATTTAGGGTTCAAAACCCACAAAACAAGGGGGTTTCTTATGAATATGGGGTCACTCTGGGTACTGAGGGTGTGGAATTCCCTGATCCTGGGGGTTTTAGACACTGAAAGTTTTCCTGAGTTCATGGGGAAGCTAAAAACAAAATAAATAATAAAAATGAATGACATAAAAAGCCATTAAAATGTGCAGAAATTGTGTCCAATTCAGGAAATCCCAAAAGCAGGAATTGTTATAGGCTGTGAGAGGATTTGATGGAAGCATTTCCATACATGCCTTGCTCTCATTTGGGATTTGCAGCTTTAGGAAATGGGATATTGTGTGAGGCAGAGGTTTGGGCCGAGCCATTCCACCGGTTTTAGGTCTTAAATCCCCCAAAATCCCAGACTTTGCAGAAAGATCTTCCCCCAGCAGTGAACTGAGTCTGGCTCACCTGCAGCTCACATTTGTAACCTGACAAGTGTCAAACAGGAATTTTTAACTCCAGAGGGAGGAGTTGCTCAGGTAGGGAGCAGCAAAAAGACAAATTTTGGGAAGAATCTGAATCTTTTTCTCCCTCTTTTCCTCTCTCTCAGCACCTTGGCTCCAGCCCAGGGTATTTGATGGGTAGGCTAGGCGTCAGATTTATCAGAGATTTGGTGTCAGGTTTATCAGAGATTTGGTGTCAGGTTTATCAGAGATTTGGCATCAGATTTATCAGAGATTTGGTGTCAGGTTTATCAGAGTTTTGGTGTCAGGTTTATCAGAGTTTTGGTGTCAGGTTTATCAGAGATTTGGTGTCATGTTTATCAGAGATTTGGTGTCAGGTTTATCAGAGTTTTGGTGTCAGGTTTATCAGAGTTTTGGTGTCAGGTTTATCAGAGATTTGGTGTCAGGTTTATCAGAGATTTGGTGTCAGGTTTATCAGAGATTTGTGCGTTCCTCCTCATCCAATTTTGGGGAAACGCCAGATAATTCCCCACCAGGGATTCTTGCCACCCCACACCTCCAATTCTTTTCCAGAGGATGATCAAACATTGAGGAATCTCAATCCTGACACTGTTGCCCAGTTAATTTTTTTAGAAGGAGGAAAAAAGCACTTAAAAAAAGGATCACAGCCCCTTTTGCCCCAAATCCTGGAAGTTAATGCTCTCAATCTGGGATTGGACATTCCTTTCTCTCCTGTCTGCTGCAGGGATGGGAATGGTGGTGCAAACACCATAAACCAGCACAGGAAAATAATTCTGACACTGATTCTCCTTCTCTCCATGGTGAGCTCTCCTTCCAAAGCCAAAATAAAATCACCTTCCCAAAGTCCTTAAGGCCTGAGGATGAAGGAGGGAAGGTTGAGATGGGATTTTGGGAAGGAATTCTTGGCTGTGAGGTGGTGAGACCCTTGAAATCCTTGATATTCCACTCATATCTATTCAAGGAGATAAGAAAATTTACAAAGGGAAGTGGATCAAGAGAAAAAAAAATATTTAAAACCTGTTCTCTGAGCATTTCTAGGCCACATGGAAATAAATTTATTGATCTTCACTAATCCATGTGGGATGGAGGCCGTGCCCAAGAGATCCTGCCTGTTAAGCCTGGTTTAAAGCCCAGAGGGAAATCTTGCTTTGGGAGAGGAGGAATAGGAGCTCCTACCTTGTGCTAGGCTGAGTTTAAGCCTGGTTAAAGCCCAGATGGAGGCTTTGCTTTGGAAGAGGAGGAATAGGAACAACGGGAATTCCTAACCTTGTGCTAGGCTGAACTTTTTGGTGCTGTTAGTCCTGGCTGGCCATGCCCCTGACTTACTCAAGGTGCAAAAGAACACTTGGGAACCAGGACAGCTGAGAGGAGCTGGGTTCAGCCCCTCTGGGGTTGTTTTCCTCTTTCTCCTCAGTTTTTAGGAGTTTTGGGAATGATGTGTTCGCGTGTTTTAGCACAGCTAAGCTCGGCTTAGTGGGAATGAGGAACAAATAATGCTGCCAGCTCATGGTAAATCTTTAAGGAAAGGAATCTCTGGGATGAGCCAGGGATGCACTGAGCTTTCAACACATAAAAAAAAGGATTTTCCTCACCACAGGAGCTGATGTTGTGCATCCCCTCCCTCCTTCTGTTAAACAGCCGCCCGTGGCTCCCTGGACTTGGCCATACATTTCAAGCTGCATCTCCTTCCTAAATATTCTGGGGATGGAAGATCCTGATAAAATTCCATAAATTGAAGCAATAAATACGACTTGCTGTGATTTTCTGTTTAATTTTATCCCGGAGGAGGAGGAGAGAGACGAGTGGTGCTGTTTGTCCAGCAGAAGGAGCTGCAGACTGTCCCAAGGGCATCTCCTGCTCCAGCAGCACTGGATGAGCTCCTCCAGGGGCTGGAATTTCCAATTCCTGCTCCAGCAGCACTGGACGAGCTCCTCCAGGGGCTGGAATTTCCAATTCCTGCTCCAGCAGCACTGGACGAGCTCCTCCAGGGGCTGGAATTTCCAATTCCTGCTCCCTGGTTAGCTCTGGCACAGCTTTGAGGTCCATTGATTTGTCGCTATCAAAGAGAGACGTTCACTTTTGGGAAAAATGTGTCCCTTGCTCCTTGCTCAGATCCCCAGGTCCTGGCAGGTGGGGATGGAAAGAGAGAAAGTGGCCTGGAAAAAAAAAGAGGAAAAGTGGATTGAGGCCAGCAGCTTCCAAGGATGTGAAAAGATTGGGAATTATAGAATCATGGAATGGTTTGGGTTGGAAGGGACCTTGAAGTTCATCCAGTTCCACCTCACCACGGGCAGGAACACCTCCCACCATCCCAGGGTGCTGGCCTCCATGAAGGAAAATGAAAGATTTTGGGATTCCATCTTTAAATTCCTGATTAAAATGCTATTTCTGGTGTGTGACCAGATTTTATTGTTCCTGCTATTCATCCTGCCCACACTGAGCCCTATTCCTGCAGATAATTTCTCCTCATCGTTTAAAACCATTGCTTTCCCAAATGAAAAAATTAAAACAACTGAAAATATAATAATGTTTCCCATCTCCCTAATACTCTACAGGCATGAATTCCCTTAATTTGTTCCCACTGGGATCCTATTCCAGCATCCTTTAAACAAATATTTTGCCTCGGGGTGGGGGTGAGTCGCAAATCTGCCTTTACAAGGCCTCAGCTGCTCCAGCTTCAGTTTTATGGTGCTGAAGTAAAAACTGAAGCCCCAAATGTGTGGATTGGCCATTCCAGCGTTGTAGGAATTACCATTCCCCAAGGAGCAAATACTTCAGCTGGGATTTCTGCCAGAGGGAAATTTCAGGAGCCCTCTCGAGTAAATTGAACGCGAATAAATTCAGTTATTGGGTATCCGTGATTTTAGGAGACAAAAGTTGCTTTTCCAGGCTTGGTGTGGAAATAAAGACAGCGAATGAAATTCTGGGACAACTCTCCCAGAAATGTGGCCACCTAAATCTTTGGATGTTCCCATTGTAGTTTCTATAAATTTTGTGAAATCTAAAGGGAAAAATCAGGTGTTTTTTCCGCTTTCTCCAAACTTGGAATGTGAATGAAAAATCTGAATGGGAAAATCTCAAATCATGGTTTGGGAATGGTTTGGGTTGGAGATAAAAATAATCTGATCTATTTCATCCTCCCTGATTTCTGTGGAGTATTGTCACAGCCAGCTCCAAATTTCAGGATTTGGAACATAATCTGTCCAGCCTCAGAGCATTTCTTGATTTTCTAAGGATTTTTCTAGGAATCCTGGGGGTGTAGGGATGAAAGATCATGGAAGGAGACAGATATGTGAGAAAAAAAAGCAAATTTTGTATGGCTTTTGCTCATCTGGACTGGATATTGCTGGAAGAGAAGGGCTGATTTAAAGATGATGTCCAGAATATAAAACATGGAATATATTTTCTTATCACTTTTCTTCCTGTTTTAATAAGAAAGTCTGTTGTTAAATCAATTTGCATAATAATTACTTTTATAATGATAGAAATTAAGCCATTGGTGTTTTATTTCAGAGGGACTTTGACAAAATGATTCAATTCTGTGATTATAAAATCTGATGGAACAGGAAAATTTAAAGGAATGGAAAAAATGTATTAAAATTAATAAAGAAATAGTAAAAATTTATTAAAAATATTAATGGAATAATGCTCAGCTGTGGGGGCAGCTGCCTTTCCTAAATACACGGAGAACTCTCCGTTTTTAATTTGGGAATTGTGGAGCTCCAAACCAAAGCCTGACAGAGCAGAACAGTGGGAATTTTCTCATCGGAGAAGTGGATCCAGAAGAATTTTCAGAGCTCTCTGACTCGGGAAGAAGTGAAGGCGAACCTGCCCTTCCATCCTTGACCTTGGAGACCTGATGGGAGGAATTTTGTCCTGGAAAGAAGGAAGGAGACTTGGAAAAACTCATGATATGGGACAGTCCAAGGTAAAGGATATTCCAGCTCCTCTGCAATTCCTAACAAGGCTGGGGAGAGAGGAGAAAGCACGGCAGGAATCAACACACATAATCCATGGGAAATTCCCCACCCACTGCAAAGATAACACAATTCCCACCATGTGGGAAACAATACCCATTGTTATCCCACGCATTTCTTTATTTTTCCCTGTGCCCTGAGCCCTCACGCCCTCATCTGTTGTTATTCCAGCAGTGAGGAAAGAAGAGCACTGGGAGAGATTCCGGGATAATTTTGGGAAGCTGATGCCTTGTGGAGGCTGACCTAGAACAGAGCTAAAGAATAAAGCAGGGATTTATCCAAAGGATCTCCTCCATGGATGCACCTTGGGCAGCACCAGAGCCCAGCCAGGGCTGCACCCAAGATGAACCAAAATGGCCCCAAAATGCACGAGCGCTGCCGGGGTCTCTCCCTGGGATCAGCTCTGCTCCATTTGCACCTTGCAGTTCATTGTCCCATTGCAGCTTTAGCCCAGGCAGTCCCACCCTGCTTGTTTTTCTCTCTCCAGCCCACGGGGTTTGTGCTCCGGGGCTGAGATTTGGGTCATTTGTCCTTGGTGCCCAGCTGGAGCAGGAATTGTTTTGTCTCCCTGCTCTGTGCACAGAGCTCACCATGCCCTGATGTGCAGCTCAGACCCACACACTAAAGCAGCACAGAATGTGAAAATATAAAAGCTCCAACCTGAGGCATCAAAGTAAGATTCCTCAGCTGCATGGCAGGGTCCTTCTCCAAACAAGGATGTTTGGCCCCCATGGAATTGTTGAGGGGAACAATATTCCATGTTCCCTGAGGACCCCACACTAATCTGGAGTCTCTTCTCCACTGTTTGTACCGAACAACCTACAAGGAAAACAAAAAGTTCATTTTACCATGATTTTCCCCCAAATTTTTGCCCAAAGAATAAGAATTTTTGGGGATCATTCCTTTAGACACCTTGGTCTCCAAAGCTCTCCCAATCCAAGGATTTCTTAGCTATGGAGTCAGGATGAGTAAAATTTCTTCTATATGGCTGCATTTCCCAATTTTTACTGCATGAAACAGAGATTCCAGAAGTGCAAAAATCTCCAGGGAATATGAATTCACAATCTGAAACCTTTCCAGAAGACTGGAACAGAGCAGGACTAAATCCATCTCTCATTCGCACTGGTTTGTTTTTGGAGTCCTGGTATTGCATCCCAGATACTGCAAAACCAAAACTCCTGAGATCCATTTCCTTGGGGAACTTCTTGGGATCCCTTTCCTTGGGGAATGAGTCAAGGAAGGGAATTCGTAACTGCCTTAAAACACATGGAATGATCAACTTGGAGAAAAGAGAAGAAAACCGTGAAATAACGGGAAAAGCAAATTGTTTCCAACAGAACATTCCCAAGACCATCTCTAGTTTAACTTAAATTCTAATTAAAACAGGAGAATAGGCAGAGAGATGGGAAGAAAGAATAAAAAAAAACAAAAACAAAGAGGAACATTGTTGACATCAATTTTCCAGCTTGGTGCTGACCAGGGGAAGAAAAAAATCCCCCACCCAACGCCTTTTCCTGATTAATAAAAATGGGATGGAAATTTCATGTTGTCCCAACTCCTAAACACTTCCCAAGCCACATCTGGCTCCACGAGCTCCTTCCAGCCTGTTTATATTCCCAAGGAGAACATTTTTTCCAGCCCTGTCAACAATTATTGTTCCCCCTCTGAGGAGGGCAGGAGTTGTCCCTCACTTTTGGGTGATTAAAAAAAGCTTTGGCTTTGAAGTGCCTCTGTTGTTTGTTGGTGCATGGAATGAGGATAAACATGGAGAAAACCTGGAGCAGAGCACGTGGGAGGAGGTGCTGGATGGAAAAAGGATGGAATCAAGCAAGGGTTGTGATGGAACCCTGGATACTGAGAATTTCAGATTTCTGTGCTGCCAGGCACTGACCCCCAAGAGAACACTGCACTGACCTGAGGCCCTGGAGAAGCTTCCAGAATGGAATGACAGAACTGGGATTGTGGGTGTGGAGTTTGGATAGAAGTGTGTGATACCACAGGGTGGGAAACTCAGAGTTTGAGGGTTTAGAATACAGTAATGGATATAAAGCAAGGTGGGGTGGAGGCTTCTTCTTCTTCTTCTTCTTCTTCTTCTTCTTCTTCTTCTTCTTCTTCTTCTTCTTCTTCTTCTTCTTCTTCTTCTTCTTCTTCTTCTTCTTCTTCTTCTTCTTCTTCTTCTTCTTCTTCTTCTTCTTCTTCTTCTTCTCCTTCTCCTTCTCCTTCTCCTTCTCCTTCTCCTTCTCCTTCTCCTTCTCCTTCTCCATGGCTTTGGGTGGTTTTGTGTAATTGGATAAAAAGTTCCCAATGCAGCCATGGGTGGTTGGTTATTGGGTTAAAAGTGAAAATAATTTCGGTGTCATTTCTGAATTGGACAGTTTATCCTTCAAAGGCCTTGCAGAGAGAGAGATGGGGCTCCATTTTTAGTTTGTTGGAGTGAAGTGCTGCAGAACTCAGGGTTTGTGAGACTGTGACAGAGATGGGAACTGATAAACATCTGAGCCCCAGCAAGAAATTCTGTCTCACACATTTAATCCTGACCTTGGCAAGAAAGAAGCAAAAACTCCGCAGGGATGGATGCACATCCCACCTGGAGGGGCCCTGGTGGCTCCTGGAAATGCAGAGGGAGCAGCAGGAATAAGTCAGAGCCTCGGATCTGGAGATTTTGGCTCCTCTTGGGTGTCAGGGTTTGTTGAGGCATTTCATGGGCTCTCCTTGAACTTGTCTGAATTCCCAAGGGATGGAGGGAGGGGAGGAACAAATCCCAACCAAGCCCTGAGGCCCAAAGGGCAGCTGAATCCTCAGAAATGAGGGAAAATGAGGCACATCCCTTCCCTGGGCAATAAAGGGCAGCTCCAGAGGCACAGCCAGGCCCTGTCCAAGCTCCTCCAGCTCCGTGGGGCAGGAGGCAGCTCCAGGATCTGTTTGTTCCCCCGCTCTGATCTGCCTTCTATGCATTTTACACCTACATCAAGCATCCAGAAATGGAGATTAAATTTATTACTTTCTTATCCTTGGTAGTGGCCCCAAGAAATTCTGATTTGCTGCAATTCTCTCCTTCTTTCCCCCCAGATTATCTGTGCACAAACAGTTATTCCCCAGAACAAACCTAAAATCAGTTGTAGGCTATTAAAAAAGTTTCTGTATCCTGCCTCTTGTGTATTTTACATCAACAGCAAGGCAAGGCAACAACTAAAAATCAAGATTAAATTTATTCCTTTCTTATACTTGGTAGTGGCTCAAAAAAAATTCTGATTTTGTGCAATTTTCTTCTTCTTTCCCCCCAGATTTTCTGTGCACAAAGGAATTATTCCCCAGAACAAACCTAAAATCAGTTACAGGTTATTAAAAAATTCTCTATCCTGCCTTTTGTGTATTTTACATCAATAGCAAGACAAGGCAGCATCCAGAAAACAAGATTAAACGTATTACTTTCTTCTCTTTAGTTGTGGCTCAAAAAAAGTCTGATTTGCTGCAATTTTCTCCTTTGTCCCTAAGTTATCTGTAATCGGTTATTCCTCAGAACAAGCCTAAAACCACATGCAGGTTATTCTGATTTTTAAATGAACACAAAGACAAACCCAGGGCACTGCAAAGCAGACAGGGAGTGTTTATTCAGGTGAAATATCCCAATTTTCACACCGATCCTGGATGGGACGAGCTGTGAGTTCTCAGGGCTTTGCAATATCCTCAAATCCCTGGGTGGGAAGACATTGCCGTTTTTATTTTGTGCAAAAGAAGAGGCACCTGTAGCCCAGCAGGATGTTAATGATGAATTTCTATTTTTTGCAGAACATCCAGGCAAGGAGAAGTTCATTAATGCCATCTCCATCCTGTTCCCACCTCGGGGTAGCCAAGCAACCCTGGCATCCATGGTTATATTTAGAGGAGGCGGGAGTGCGGATGTTCTCCATCCGGGAAATGATATTGTGCTGATAACTCTGTGTTTGCTTACCTGCCTCCTGCTCCATCCATCCACCCACCTCCTCTCCACCCCCTGCCTGCCCCACGGTGATTAATGATTTTCCAGGGCTCTGTTTTTAGCTGTCATTGGCTCTGTTAATTAAACAGGAGCAAGGTTTGGCCCGGAGGCTCAAACTGGCGGCGTTTGCGTCACTCGGCTCTTGGTTCTGAGGCTCCTTTGGGTCGTTTTTGCTTCTGGATTTAAATAGTTTTTTTCTTTCTCCTGCAAGAGTTTGGTTTGTTTCAAATGCGTGGCAGAGAATGAAAGCTTTGGGAAACAGGGAAAGTCTGGAGAGGAGAAAGCTCAAAAGGCTCCAGGGAGAGCTCAGAGCCCCTGGCAGGGCCTGAAGGGGCTCCAGGAGAGCTGGAGAGGGACTGGGGACAAGGATGGAGGGACAGGACACAGGGAATGGCTCCCAGTGCCAGAGGGCAGGGATGGGTGGGAGATTGGGAATTGGGAATTCCTGGCTGGGATGGAATTCCCAGAGCAGCTGTGGCTGCCCCTGGAGCCCTGGCAGTGCCCAAGGCCAGGCTGGAGCACCCTGGGACAGTGGGAGGTGTCCTTGCCATGGCAGGGCTGGCACTGGATGGGCTTTAGGATCTTTCCCAACCCAAACCATTCTATGATTCCTTGGCAATTCCATCCTTTAAAGTGCCTCGCTGGGCCACATCCCCAAACCAGGAAGGAGAAGCTCTGAAATTCCAGAGTTCCATGGAAATGTCTGTAAGACCGAAGGTGGACCAAAGCCTGGGGAGCTGCTGGGGCTTTTCTGGGAAGATTCTCTTGATTTGATATATCCAGACAGGGAATTCAAGGCTGGGATGGAACTCCCGGAGAAGCTGTGGCTGCCCCTGGATCCCTGGAATTGTCCAAGGCCAGGTTGGACATTGGGGTTTGGATCCTCCCGGGATGGTGAGAGGTGTCCCTGCCCATAACAGGGGTGGAATGGGATGGGCTTTAACACCTCTCCAACCCAGACCATCCCGTGATTTGAAATCAGCATTCCTTTAAAACCAGCTCCCTTTGGAAACCTCTTTTAGGTTCCAAACCTCTTTTAGGTCCTCTAAACAGAGGAGACACCTTCTCCCAAACCCCCTGCCTGGACCTGTTGTGATCCATAAGTTTTAGAACCAAAATTCCCTGAAAACCTCTTTTATTTCTGCAGCACAAAATCCTCCTCATTCAGCAGCCACAGGGAAATAAATTGGATTGTTTTTACTCAGCACTGAAGATGTTGAGCTCTGACAGCTCTTGAATTTAAGTGGTTTTAGTGTCTATAAGCCCCATCTCTCCTCCCTGTGATCTTCTGATCCCTCACAACCCTCTGGGAGCAAACGGTCTCAGGCAAATCCTGGAGCTTTTCCAGCTTTCTTTGCTCCCAGTTTGAGCAGCAGCCAGGACAGCTGGATCCTGCTTCTCCCCGCGGAGCAGGAGTTGATTCTGCACTTCTGAAGCCAATTCGCAGCTTTGGATAAAGAGGAGTTTGTTTATCACTTCTAGGACAGTATAAACTCATCCCTTTATCCTGGGATTGATCCTGTTTATCCCTGGAGTTTGTGCAAGGAGGGCTTGAAGAGATCAGTGTTTAATCCAAGGTGGAATTGGCTCGGAATAGAGGGAATTCCACACATCTGTCTGTCTAGTTTGTGTGTCAGGTTTTTACACCATCTTCATTTAGCACAGAGCAAAAATGTCCTTGGAAAATCCTATTTTTTTCACCCAGAGTATATTCCCAGCAGGTGAAACAAAGGAGGAAAATCCTCCTTTACAAACTGAACATCTCGAGGAGTTTCCAGCCGTGTTTATCCCACGTGTGGGGCAGGAAGGAGAAAAAAGGCCTTGGAAAAGAGGACAGATCCCTTTAAAATGTGAGTTTTACCCTTAACCACCTCATTCCTGAAAATCCTTGGCTGCAGCCAGATGAGAAATAAGGGAAGAAACTGATGGAATTTGCCTTCCTGGGATTCCACAGAACACATCCCTCTAATTGGCAGAGATAGGAATGAAGGCATCATTTAACGAGATCAAATGGACTCGGGTGGATTTTCTGCCTTATCTGGCATGGAATCTTATCCAGGCTGATTTTAGCAAGGAGCAGGAATTAGGGAACATAATGGGATTATCTTGTCTAGACTAAAGATGTCAGAGAGCAGGGAAGATGCACGGGAGGGGAGGAGGGACTGGGATAAAGAATCTTCAATATTCCATCATTCAGTATTTGGGAAGGGGTGTGGGGCTTCGGGTAAAAATATCCCCTGGGACAACTCAGAGCCTGTTCCTGACTTTGGAGGTGGATCCTGTTTCCTTGGATCCACCGAGGAAAAATGATTCTCATTTTATGTCTTATCCTCTGCTTTTGATTTTGGGGATTGATTTCCTATTTTAGGGATTGATTTCCTATTTTCATTCCTATGTTGTCCCAGAGTTGTTCTCCTGGATTTTCTGGCACCAGAAGGAGTTAAAACAGGGTCTGATTATAGGATTTTGTTTCTCTCCCTGTCCCTCTCCCCATCCTATACCTTGGAGTAACATTCCCTTGGAGTAACAGTCCCTTGGAGTAACATTCCCTTGGAGTAACATTTCCTTGGAGTAACATTTCCTTGGAGTAACATTTCCTTGGAGTAACACTCCCTTGGAGTAACACTTCCTTGGAGTAACATTCCCATGGTGTAATTCCAGTGATGTCACAGCTCTGGGAACATCCAACTCCAAATGAGCCTTTCCCCAGGATTAAATAAGAATAATTTTAATTTTAAGGAAATTCCCTGGAATTTTGAGGCAACTCCCTGACCACCAAGCTCCCCTGAAGGCATCTTCCGCAAACGATCCCATCCCCAAACCCAGAATGCTCTTGTCTAATTACCAAAATATTTGGATTTTCCATCCTGTTCCTCTTATCACAACCTCTTTCTCCTTTCCAACTCCTTTTTAGAGGAGTTGGATTTTTCCGTTAGATTTTACCATTAGATTTTTCCGGAATTAGTGTAGGACTTTGGTAACCCCTCGTGTTCCTTGAAGTTCTACCACAACATCTTCCCCTGCTGTTTTTCCTTGGCCAGGCTCAATAAACCAAAGATCCCTGAGGTTTTTGGATTTTTTTAAAATTTTTTTTGGGGGGGGGGGGAAACGGAAGCTCTCCAAACCTTTTATTACAGCAGGAGATGTTGTCTCCATGTAACTCATCATTCCTGACTCCAAGCTGGTCCATTCCTAAATCATCTGGGTTTTTTTCCAGTTCCAAACCCATAATTTGCCATTGATCCAGAAAGGAAAAGACTCTTCCTGGCAGCCACAGGACTCCTAAAAAATAAAGATTTTTCCTGGGCCAAGGACTCATTTCCAGTGGATTCTCCTGGATTAGAGATCAGATGAGTTGGCCAAGGTCACCTTAGGAATCACTGTTGGTTTTTTGGGATTTTTGAGGGGATGCTTTGGGGTTTTGGGTTTGGTTTTGATTTTGTTTGGTATTTTTCCCCTCCAGTGTCTTACACATTTTTATGGCTCATCAACACTGTGCTCGGAGCCATCCAGAATTATCAGAAGAAATCAAATTAACCCAGCCTAGGATATTTTCCCTGATAATTAAATTTTGTAGGAAAGAGGGAATAGTCAGAGCCTCACCTGCTCTTCCTTAAGTTTCTGCAAACTTGGTCCTAAATTTCCACAGGGAATAGGGTATAGGGAATACTCAGAGCCCCAGGGGTTGTTCCTTAAGTCTCTCTGCAAACCTGGTCGTAAAATTCCACAGGGAAGAGGGAATTCTCAGAGCCCCAGCTGCTTTTCCTTAAGCACTCTGCAAAACATTCACCAGATATAAAAACAAGAAAATTGGGATTTTTTCCTTTTTTTTTTTTTTTTTTTCATCACAGACTAAACTTGAGCCTGCCCTCAGAGCAAGGAGTCAAACACAGGTTCCTGTTTTGTTCCTTGATCTGACCCTTTTTATGGAGAAAATTCCCCTTTTCCAGCTGATCCCGAGCTCCCAGCTGACCACACCTCTCCCTCCCGTACATCTGCACGGAGGGAAATGACAAAATATTCCAATTTCTCCCAAATGTCAACTTAAAAAAACACCCAAATAGGAAACAGCTGCCCCGGGGCAGCTTGGGAGATGTAAATTTAATTCTTGGAGCTGTCTCCACATCCCTCACTGCCACTTCCATGGTCCTGCTTTCACTGGAGAACACCTGGGAGCTGCTGGCACGAGGCCGCTGGGGTGGGTGGTGGGTGGGTGAGTCCCAGTTGAAAACAAGCCACGAAAAAGCCTCTTCTATCCCAGGAAAAAAGGTAAACATGGAAGGAGGCACTCCCTGGAGCCGAATCAGGTCCTGCCAACTTTATTCCGCTTGGTGCTCGCCCATGGAAGGTCTGAGGCGTTATCTTTGGAAATGGGAGGAGCTCCAAAACATCTCCTGCAGCTCCTGGTGGCTCTGCTGTTCCATCTTCCCACTCCAAAACAGGAAGAGCAGATTAGGTCTGGATAAATCCAAGTGTTCTCCTAAAAGACACTCCCACTTTCCTTCCTGTTGTATTCCATCCTCCGTTTATTTTCTTTCCATTCCTTCCTTTCCCCATTACACATTTCCTCATGGATCAGAGGCAGAACTTGCTGGTGGAAAGAAACTCGAGTTCAGCTCAACTTCTCTGGGGTTTTCATTCCCAAGAATTCAGAGCTGGATAAACTTTTCAGTGATTAATGCCCCGGATCAAAATTGAGGACCCTGATAAGTTGTCCAAGGCCAGGTTGGATGGGAATTGGAGCAACCTGAGATAGTGGAAGGTGTCCCTGCCCATGGCAGGGGTGGGAATGAGATGAACTTTAAGGAGCCTTCCAGCTCAAACCATTCTGGAATTCCAGGATTCTGTGACATACAACCTGCCCTAAAATTTCTTGAGTAATGGAATTGTTTTGTTTCAATCCTACTGATGGGTTTCAAAGAAGGAAGTGGCACACAGTGATACTAAAGACATGAAAACTTCAGGAAATCAAAAATAGGGATGGAAATGAAATCTCAATAGGGTTTGAGATACATAAACAGAGGAGAGGTGCCCAAATCATGGAATCACAGAATCTCAGGATGTTTTGGGTTGGAAGGGACCTGAAACCTGACAGTTCATTAATTTCATCCCCCTCCATCACATTCCACTGTCCCAGGGTGCTCCAAGCCCTGTCCAGCCTGGCCTTGGGCTCTTCCAGAGATCCAGGGGCAGCCACAGCTGCTCTGGGAATTCCATCCCAGCCCCTCCTCACCCTCTCAACCAGGAATTCCTTCCCAAAATCCCATCTAAACCTTCCCTCTTTCAACTTGAAGCCATTCTCCCTTTTCCTGTCCCTCCATCCCTTGTCCCCAGGCGCTCTCCAGCTTTTTTGCAGGCACTGATACTCCCTGGACACAGTTCCCATATGTCCAAAATCCCTACATTTCCAGACAGCCTTATCTCTCCATCTCCTTCCTTCCCTAACACGCACCACACATTAAACCAGAAAAGCTCCAAGACTTGGTCACCAATAATTCCCTCAGAAATCCCACCAGGAGCCAAGAATCCCATGAGGGATAACCCTGGAGATTTATTATTCCCCCAACCTACACTTCTTTCCGGAGAAGCATCTGAAAACCAGGATGCCCTACAGTGTTTCAAATACATTGAGACACCTTCATTTATTTTCCTAAATTACCAGAAATTGAGGAATAGGAAAGGTTTTAAAAGGAACTCTGAAAAAACCTCACCTGAGAGCAAAATTCTTGTGAAGGTTTTGTAGGGAAAAACTCAAGAAAATATTAATGTATCAAGAAATTCCAAGTGACACAATAAATTCTTGGGATGTGAGGAAGCTGGAACTATTTACACCTGTAGGTTGTCCTAAATTCCAGCCCCAAAGGTGGAATTGGATCCCTCTGTCCCTCTTAGGTCTTCAGGTTTCACCTGGTCACCCTTTAACAAGCCCAAGGAGTTTTGTTGGAATACAGAATTTTGTTCCTCAGCAAACAAAACCACTTTTAAAGGGAGGGACAGGAAACTTCAGGCTCTGCACCTATGAGTTAAACAACTCATAGGTGAGTTATTTCATAATTGTGTTAATTAATAGAATTATTTCAGCAGGTAAAATAGGGCTGCTGCATCAGGAGAAGCTGAAATAGCTCTGAAAAAAAGGGGAAATAATTCTGAGACATGGTCCAGAATGTGGTTGTGAGCACCAAGGCTGTGTCTGCTTCCGGGGCTAGGGAATTCTGATGGTTCCTCAAAATGAAGAGATGGAAACCCAAACATCTTCTTCGATCTCACAAAAACATGGAATGGGATGGAAAGGACCTTATAAAATATCTCACTCCCACCTTCCACTATCCCAGGTTGCTCCAAGCCAACCTGGCCTGGGACACTTCCAGGGATGAGGCAGCCACAGCTTCCCTGGGAATTCCATCCCAGCCCCTCCCAGCCAGGAATTCCTTCTCAATATTTCTTCTATCCCTGCCATCCTTCAGTTAAAACCACTCCAGAGGTCTGTGCCATGTTATAACCACACAGTGCAGAACATTTTCTCTGCCTTCTGAAGGAAAAAAAGGAGGAAAATTTTTAATTTATAGAGAAAAGAGGTCAAAATTCAACTTCAAGCTGATGAGGTTCACCAAATGTTGTAAGAAATGGAGTCAGGTTCTGGAATTGGAAGGTGATTCTCATGTCCACGTCCTGTGGGAATGCAGAAAATGACAATCCAGGTCTCCTTCTGACCTCCTCTCTGGTTCCAGCTGCAATTTCTCCACATTCCTGAATCTTTCTCTCCTTTTTCCAAAGTCTGAGCATGTCTTGGATTTTCTGGAGTTAAGTGCTTCCTGCTGTGTCATGTGAGCCATGGGCTTTTCCCAGGATCCTCCCGAAATCCTTTTTAAAATAAATATCATTTAATGACTCGGAATATTAATGATTCTCATTGTTCTCCCCATCATTACGTCTCATTAATTATTCACCAGGGGAGGTTGAGATTGGATATTAGGAAAAAAAATTCCTGAGGGAAAGGGCTGTCAAGTGTTGGAATGGGCTGGGAAGTGGTGGTGTCACCATCCTTGGAAATGTGTAAAAAACAAAATGTGTGGATGTGGCACTTGAGGACATGATGATGGTGCTGGTTTAGGGTTGGACTCGATGATCTTAAATGTAGAAATAAACATGGAATTGAGGAATTGCTAAAGTTGAAAAAGATCTCCAAGATCATCGAGTCCAACCCTCACCCAGCACCTCCATGTTCACTGAACTCTGTCCTCAAGGGCCACGTCCACACAAATTTTAGAAATTCCACAGATGGAGACTCCAATCCTTCCTTGTGCAACCTCTTCTGAGGCTTTTTTCCACCATTTCCAGGAAGAATTTTCTCCTGATATCCAATCTAAGCTTCTCCTGGATGATGCTGTAATTTGAGGCCTACAAGATGCTGAAACTTGAGGCCTACATGAAAACACAGCAATGAATTTAACAAAAATGTGCAAAAATCTTAGATCAGGCCTAAAACCAGACAGCTCCAAGAAGGAATAAAACTCCCATAAATTCCCCCCCAGCTCAATGCAAACAAAATTTGCATAATATTCCACCTAAAGACAATTTCTTCTTCCACCCACTAGATGGGAGCAAACATTAATTTATGGGATTGTGCCAGCTCTGGATATTGGATGCCTGATGCCAATGTGTGTGGTCTTGTGGCTTGGAGTTCCCTTTTTAGTGCTGTTTAACGAGGGAAATGTAGAACTTGGAGCAAATGGATTCTTGGACATCATAAAAAGTGGGGATTGGCTGAGGGCCAAGGGATCACTTCAAAAATTCCGTACAAAAAAAAATTAAAAATTGAGGAGTGGAAACCTGGAGTGTGTTTGCCTCCAGACCAAATCAAATATTCCTGTTTGCTCACGGGGTGGTTTATTTTTAAGCCTTGACTAAGCATCTGCAAGGAAAATATTTGGGATTTGGATCTCTCCATGTTCATTCCCTGCCTTCACCTTCTGACCAGCAGGCTGAGAATAAAATTGTGTGTCATGGAAAGCTGAGCTGTGGAGGTTAAACAATTCCTGGAGTTTTATTTAGTGTAGGGATCAGCTTTCCAAGAATTGTCCATTAAGAGCAAGGAATTTTCTGGAGCAGCAGGGAGAGATATGGATATTCCTATCCGCTGTTTTTAAGGAATTGTTGATAAATAAAAAGTCAACATAGCAACTCCTGAGTATCCAGAAATTGCAAGAAATTCCAGCAGAGCTCCTCGTGGGATTTGTATCTGATGATGTTTGCACAAAGGTTTCTTCCCAAGCCAAATTCCCACTGTGGGGAGGGAATTGAAGGGCAGAGGGAGCTCAAATCCCGGGATATTTTCCTGGAATCTGCCATCCCAGCCAGTCCAGTCCCTTTAGTGGAGGGGATTCCAGGTGAATCCTGAAGGTTTAGCTCTGTGGTGAAGATTTTTAGGTCTGAGTCCCTCAGTTTTTGGGAGTGCACAACAAATTACGACTCTTTTGGCTTTGGATTTTCCTTTGGGAATGCTGGGAAAATCCCTACGGAATGTTTGCATTCTCCTGCCAGTTCTGAGGCAGCCTGAAATGACTAAATTTAGATATAGACATTCAAATATGTAAAATTAGGGGATATCTGGGGCCCAGCTCAGGAAGGAAGGAAGGAAGGAAGGAAGGAAGGAAGGAAGGAAGGAAGGAAGGAAGGAAGGAAGGAAGGTGGGTGAGGTGAGGTGTTTTTCTGGCAGTATTTTCAAACTCTCACTACTGGAGATATGACAGATCTTCATGGACAAAATAATTTCATTATCCATGTTTCCAGGTGGTGGCATCTGGCAGGATGGAAGAACATCAAGGAATGACACTTGAGGCAATTTGATCCCTCTGAAGAAGTTTATAAATGAAACCCCACAGTCCTGGTTTGTGCTCATTGCACAGGAGCTCCTTGTGGATCATCAACACTCAACATTCCCAGCATCCAGCAGGGAATCGTGGAATGGTTTCCTTTGGAGATCCTTAAGGGTCATCCAGGACCAGCCCCCTGACGTGGCAGGGACACCTTCCACTATTCCAGCCTGACCTGAAAAGTTTTTCATCAAATACTGATCCATCCTCATCACCTTCCGCCCTCATTCTCATATCAGCCCCAAATAAACCCTAAAATTCAGGGAGTGGAAAAGGGATATTATTAACATATAAATAACAGGAAGGAATATTATTTTCTGAATATTGTTTCCTGATATATAAATCCTCTGTAAAAATCTCTGTAAAATCTTGTTAGTGACACTGAACTCCAGCTGAGTCATCCTCAAAAATATCCCCAAAGAGAAACCCCAATCCCAGATTTCTTTCTTATTTTAATGAGAAGAGCAAAGCAAAGGGCAGCAAACATAAACCAAGGGAGTAAAAGCACTTTGTTTTAATTAAAGCTGCACAAAGCCAGGAACAGCTTTGCCCAGGACATGGAAGTGACAGCAGAGAGTGATCATTATTCCTAAGGGAAGAGCTGCCAGGAGAACGCTGAGGGAGCTTCAATTTGTCGTGGAAAAAGCCTGTTAATTACAGCTAACGAGCTTTGAGCGGGGTCTGTATAACAGCGGCCCCTGAGTGAAGAAGCCTCCTCCAGAATTAACCTTGTCATGAGCCCTGACAGAGGCCAGAGCAGCTCTGGGCACTCTCAGGAGGTGACGGGGTCTCCGGGCTGCTCCTTTAATTAGCCCTGGGATAGCTCCAGAGAATTTCCTGCTGCAGTTCCTGGGGGACGGGGCAAAGGCCTCTGGAGCAGCCCTGCACCGAGGGAGGGATGTTTGTGCACACAGCTGACCCCCAGAATCGCTGGGCTGGCCTCAGCATGGGGGTCAGGAGCCCGAAACGGCCCCTGGTCATTCCTAACTGGGAGTGGGGGTGGGAAAAGGATGGGGAAGCAATGCCAGGAGTGGGGAAATGGGGTCCAGACTATGAGGGAATTTTTTGAGGTCCCTCCCAACACAAACAATTCTGTGATTCCATGAATGTGCCTTCTGCAGGGTGATGCAGGACCCACATTTTCCCCATCGTCCCTTTCCAGGCATTCTTTTCCCCACCATGGAATATCCAGACATCCTTCAACAACTCCAAAGGGGAACAACCTCTTGGTGGGGTTTGGACCAGGGAGAACCAGACAAAGACTTTGGGTTGTGTCTGTAAAAGCAGAAAAAAACAAATTTAAACCTAAAGGTTTTGATTTCTTTCCCTCTCTGTTAATGTTCTCGCCATAACAAATGTTCAGGGGAATCAGGAGTGGATCTCTCTAAATTGCAGAATCCTTGAATCCCAGAGTGGTTTGGGACAAAGCACGCTCTGATTCCATGAATGTGCCTCCTGCAGGGTGATGCAGGACCCACATTTTCCCCATCATCCCTTTCCAGGCATTCTCTGCTGCACCATGGAATATCCAGACATCCCTCAACACCTCCAAAGGAAAATGACCTGTCAGTGGGGTTTGGATTTGGGAGAACCACACAGAGACTTTGGGTTGTATCTGTAACAGCAAAGAACAAATTTAAACCTAAAGGTTTTGATTTCTTTCCCTCTCTGTTAATGTTCTCGCCATAACAAATGTTCAGGGGAATCATGAGTGAATCTCTCTAAATTCCAGAACCCTTGAATCCCAGAGTGGTTTGGGACAAAGCACGCTCTGATTCCATGAATGTGCCTCCTGCAGGGTGATGCAGGACCCACATTTTCCCCATCATCCCTTTCCAGGCATTCTCTGCTGCACCATGGAATATCCAGACATCCCTCAACAATTCCAAAGGAGAACGACCTGTCAGTGGGGTTTGGATTTGGGAGAACCACACAGAGACTTTGGGTTGAGCCTGTAAAAGCAGAGAAGAACAAATTTAAACCTAAAGGTTTTGATTTCTTTCCCTCTCTGTTGATGTTTACCCACAAAAATGTTCAGTGGATTCAGGAGTGGATTTCCCTTAATTCCAGAATCATTGAATCCCAGAGTGGTTTGGGTTGGAAGGGACATTAAAAGTTCCCCAGATCCAAACCCTGGGGTGTGTTTAGGTTGGATATTGGGAAAATTTTCTTCATCAAAAGGGTTGAGGGCAGTGATGGAGTCCCCATCCCTGGAAGGATTAAAAGCCAGATGGTTGAGGCACTTGGAGACATGGGATAGTGGTGGCCTTGGGAATGGTTGGACTCAGTGACCTTGGAGATCTCTGGCTTTAAAAATTCTGTGATTCTATGAATCTCTCACAGATTTATGAAGGTATTTCTTGATAACTTGGCAAAGCAGAGAGGTATTGGTCAATCGTCAACTTCCTTATCTCCATGGATCCTCTCAAGTGCTCTCCTGCCAGGTCCACAGGATTCCACATCCAAGGAAAAGATCTGACACTTGGTTGAAATGCACATTTTCCAATGAGGAGCCATTGGATAAAGAATGTACACATTCCAAATTGATAAGGAAACTGATAAGGTCCCTTTTTGTGCTGAAAGATCAACATAGGGAGGAAAGACGATTCTTGAGCTCTGCTTTGAGATGTTGCAGTGAATGGCGCAGATGGATGTGTTCCCTGTCCCTGGAAGTGTCCGAGGACAGGTTGGACTCTTGGGAGTTGTCCCAGCCCTTGGCCACAGATGGCCTTCAAGGTCACTCCCAACCCAACCATTCCAGGATTCCTTGGAGATGAACTCCTCATCCCCTGGGAAGTGGCAGCTCCCTGGAAAAAGGATTTATATTGATTTGTTTCACATTCCATCTGCACCATCCTGGGAATTCACCCCTCGTGGCATCCCCTCAGACTTCCAGAGTCTCTCACCTGTTTGTGGATGAATTTCTGTGCTCTCCATGCCCACTGCCCTGCAGAGATTCCGGATTCTCTTTCCTCCAGAAGCTGAGAAAAGGGACAAAGGTCCTTGTCCTCCTCCTGGACAGGATGCTGGTCTGGAGTGACCTTTTCCCTGATCCAGGGCAGCTGTTCCCACGTGCATTACCAGATCCAGAGGTTTATTCCAGTTTATTCCAGCAGCTTCCATCATTCCCAACTGGTTTGAAGCTCCAAGTGCTGGGTTATGCCACCAGTAAGGCACATCAGTCATAAAGAAAAAAAATAATTAGCTTATCCAGAGAATCCTGGAGGATCCAGGGACGATTCCTTCAGTATTCCAGAAGGATTTACAAATTCCAGATGTTTTGTCTCTGTAATAATCACAGCAGGTGTTTTCCTGTGAATCTCAAGTGCTGCTGCAGCCATTCCCAGTTTTAGCTCTGGAGGATTTCAAGAATTCCTTCTGCACCTTGGGATGACGAGGTGCTTGTGATCCCAGCCAGCCTTGGGATGCATTTAAACCCAGTGGCATGGACAAATCCATGACTTTGCAGGAATTATTGCCTCTGCTAAAAATTTAATTGGGTAATGTAAGGTTTGATGCAGATTCCCGCATAGGCAGGGTTGGTTTTGGGGTTTTTTTGGCAGATCTTTACCCAAAACACCCCAGGTCCTGGAGCAATGGGATTATAGCAGATAATCTGTGAAGAAAATTGCATTTTAAAAGTTGTTCCTACAAAGATTTGACGATGTTCCACTGCTGGAGTGTGTATGTGCCTGGTCTGACTCCACTGCCCTCACCCACTAAAAATCTCCCCAAATCTGCTCCCTGGGATATCATTCCCAGCTTTCCTGAGCTGTGCGGTCCAACCTCAGCACAAACCAGGACCTTGAGGGAGCAGTAACGACTCTCCCAGACTCAGAATGCTCACGCTGTGCTGGGATTTTCCCTGGCCACATCCCTGTGATCCCGAGGGGAAAATCCGGGATAACACTTTGAGGGGACACCAAATGTAGGGCTGTGACACATTAAAAGAATCCACTTCATTCACTCGTCTGTTTAAAAGCTCAGCTCCCATTTTCATCTCTTTGGGATTCTGTGGTGATCCTGTTGAATTGGGAATTCCCAAGAGCCCTGTTGAAGGCTTTCCTTGCCTCCATAAGCCCACAGCTGCTTTGGCTGGAAGTCTCCTGCTCTTGGCACGGGATTCAATTCCCACCATGCCACCTATGGAGTCTGAACATGTCCAGCTTTGAGGTTCCTGCTGCTGGAGTGAGGGATTTCTTTTCCCAGCTGTTTTTTCATGGAGCAGCCCAGCATTCCCTAAATTCTTTTTTAATTCCCTCTTCCCACAAAACCATAACCCCCAGTAACATCCCAAATCCCTTCAGGATTGGCTGTGCTGCTCTTGCCGTGTTGACAAATCCAGAATTCCCTCTCCCAGTTTATTCCAGCAGCTTCCATCATTCCCAACTGGTTTGAAGCTCCAAGTGCTGGGTTATGCCACCAGTAACGCACATCAGTCATAAAGAAAAAAAATAATTAGCTTATCCAGAGAATCCTGGAGGATCCAGGGACAATCCCTTCAGTATTCCAGAAGGATTTACAAATTCCAGATGTTTTGTCTCTGTAATAATCACAGCAGGTGTTTTCCTGTGAATCTCAAGTTTTCCGGTTTTTGGGGTGTCCAAGATCAATGAGTGAAGATTGGGGGGCCTTCACTGAAATCCAGGAATGACACCGAGGGACGAAGGGTTGGGAGATCTTCAGAATATCTAAACAAAACCTCTCCACACTTCAAATTTTCAGGAATCATGGAATAATTTCAGTTGGAAAAGGGCTCCAAGATCATCCAGTCCAACCATTCCCTCACCGCAAAACTAAATGCCACATCCACACATTTTGTCCCCAAATGCCACATCCACCCATTTTTTGAATACTTCCAGGTGTGGTGATTCCAACACTTCCCCATTCCAACGCCTGACCACCCTTTCCATGAAAATATTTTCCCTAAATATCCAACCTAAATCTCTCCTGGCACAACCTGAGGCTGTTCCTCTCCCCTTGAATAGGAGCAGAACGCTGAGTGTCTCAGAATTCGCATTCTGAATTCCTCCTGCTGTCATTCCAGGGACAAAATTCCCTGGGCCTGAGAATGTAATTTTCAACACACATCCTTAGTTTTCCCAAATATTTATGTACATGGTTGATTTTATAAACATTTTTAATTTTTTAATTTTTGTGGTGCAGTTTTTTTAACCCATGCTTAAATATTTCTCAATTCCTGGCTGATTATTTCATGTGATGAGTTAGGAAATCAACCATCATTTCTCAGTTCTGCATCTTTATTCCTGAAAAATTTCTCTGGCTCACCTGAATCCTGATTCGAAAATATTTAAGTGGCTGATTCCAGGAGAAATCATTGATGAGGATGTGTCTGTAAACTTTGGAATTTCATTTGTTTGGACGCACATAATTCCATTCAATAAAAAAGGAAGCATTCCTTGATCCACGAATCCCTGGGTTTGGGGTTTTGTTTTGGATGGATATAAAATGTTGCCAATATCCCACAGGGAATTCCAAAGTTCACCTCCAGGTTGTGTGGAGCACTTTGGAAACACTCATTCATTTCCTTGCATTATAGATTTTATTGGAATAAATGCTCATTCCTTGCTCATTTCCTCCTTTAAACTCCTGATTTTATATCCTTTGATCCTATCCAGCATCAAACCTTTCTCTTCCTTGCTGATTTCCTGGTGTGTCCTTCGTTCTTTGGGAAAACTATTCCATATGTTCAATCCTCATAGGAAACTTTTTATCCATTTGCTGCCCCTGATTCTCACTGAAGAGGGAACCACGATTGAAAATAACCCAGGAGCTCTTTGGGAAGAGCATGTCCATCCCTCAGGAACCCAAAAATTCCTCTTCTCCCACTTTTGTCCTTTATTAGGGAATATAAACTCTCTACAAAAAAAAAAAATTTGTGGTGTTTTTTGGTTTTGTGTTGTTATTGTGGTTCAAACTCATGGTTCAGAATGAGGGAATGACAGAGTTTTCCAGCAAAAATGATTTTCCAAAGCAAATCCCTTCTGCCAAATCCCATTGTGCTGGCATGGGGCTGTGCCAGAGGGATTTAGGTTGGATATCAGGGAAAGGTTCTTCCCTCAGAAGGTGGTTGGGCACTGCCCAGGCTGCCCAGGGAATGGGCACATTCCCAAGGCTGCCAGAGCTCCAGGAACATTGGGACAACTCAGGAACAGATTGGGATTGCTGGGATTATCCAGGGCAGGACCAGGAGCTGGACTGGGTGATCCTTGTTGGAATCCTCCAGCTCAGGATTTTCTACGACTTCTACGATTTCCCTATGAATTTCTACGATTTTTCTATGAATTCTACAATTCCCACTGGAGTATTCCCAGTCCCCTGTGTGTTCCTGAATCCACCAATTAACATGGATTTCTCCTCTGATCCTTCTTCCTTCCTCCCCTTGCTGTGTCCTGGGGATCTCCTCCTGGGCAGGAGAGGATTCCTGCAGGACCAGGTGCCTGAGTTCCCAAAGGGTTCAAGGCTGGAGAATGGCAGGTGGAATTCGGGTTGTGGTTTGGAGAGGAGGAGGAATATGGAAGAAATTCCAGGAGGAGAAAAGAGGGATTTATGGTGTTTGGGTGGAAAAAAAGGGATCACAGCGTGGATATCCAGCCTTGAGTGGGCTCAGCATCTTGGGATAACGGCCCTGATTTGGAAAGGGATGTGGAGATATGTGGGAAGGCTCAAAGCTGGAGAATGGCAGGTGGAATTCAGGTTGTGTTTTGGGGAGAAGGAGGAAGATGGAAGAAATTCCAAGAGGGAATAAGAGGGATTTATGGTGTTTGAGTGGAAAAAAAGGGATCACAGCAAGGATATCCAGCCTTGGGTGGGCTCAGCATCTTGGGATAACGGCCCTGATTTGGAAAGGGATGTGGAGATTTGTGGGAAGGTTCAAAGCTGGAGAATGGCAGGTGGAATTCAGGTTGTGGTTTGGGGAGAAGGAGGAAGATGGAAGAAATTCCAGGAGGAGAAAAGAGGGATTTATGGTGTTTGGGTGGAAAAAAAGGGATCACAGCAAGGATATCCAGCCTTGAGTGGGCTCAGCATCTTGGGATAACGGCCCTGATTTGGAAAGGGATGTGGAGATATGTGGGAAGGCTCAAAGCTGGAGAATGGCAGGTGGAATTCAGGTTGTGTTTTGGGGAGAAGGAGGAAGATGGAAGAAATTCCAAGAGGGAATAAGAGGGATTTATGGTGTTTGAGTGGAAAAAAAGGGATCACAGCATGGATATCCAGCCTTGGGTGAGCTCAGCATCTTGGGATAACGGCCCTGATTTGGAAAGGGATGTGGAGATTTGTGGGAAGGTTCAAAGCTGGAGAATGGCAGGTGGAATTCAGGTTGTGTTTTGGGGAGAAGGAGGAAGATGGAAGAAATTCCAGGAGGAGAAAAGAGGGATTTATGGTGTTTGGGTGGAAAAAAAGGGATCACAGCATGGATATCCAGCCTTGAGTGGGCTCAGCACTTTGGGATAACAGCCCTAATTTGGAAAGGGATGTGGAGATTTGTGGGAAAGTTCAAAGCTGGAGAATGGCAGGTGGAATTCAGGTTGTGGTTTGGAGAGGAGGAGAAATATGGAAGAAATTCCAGGAGGGAACAAGAGGGGTTTATGGTGGAAAAAAAGGGATCACAGCAAGGATATCCAGCCTTGGGTGAGCTCAGCATCTCGGGATAATGGCCCTGATTTGGAAAGGGATGTGGAGAGGTGTGGGAAGGTGGATTTGGGAGATGGAATGAGTCCAGCAAGAGTTAACTCAGCCTCCAGGGCCTCCTCTCACCCAGTGCCTCCCACACTTCCCAAATCCCAGGCTGTGCCTTCCTTATCAGCCCCCGGTGCTGACACTTTGCCCAGGGATGTTTTCCGAGGGATATCAGCGCTCCTGCTTCCCTTCCCAAGGGCTCCTATCTCTGCCTATGTCTCAGCAGCTCTTCACTAGGGCAAGGCCCAGGCAGCGAGGCTGTGGCTTGGTTTGGAAAACAAAACCTCCATCACAAGGGAAACAGACCCACCCGTTTTTCTGAGCCTGTTTTTTGCAGGGATTGAAGAAAAAAAAAGAAAAAAAAAAAAAAGAAAAAAAATTAAAAAGAATCCCAGGAATATTTTTGTGCTGTAATTAAAATGGAATCATAGGATAAAATGTGAATGTTTGTACATAAACCAATCAAGACCTGGGCAGGGATGAATGGCACATTGCTAATTTTGCTTTTCTTTGAAATAAATTATGCTAAAACAGGAAAAGAAATGTCTGGGATTGCCAATTCTCCCTGGAATTGGAGTGGTTGGAGGGAACCACCTTGCTCCACCTGCCAAGAGGTGACTTCAGGTCTGGTTGTGACATTTAATGACTTTTGTGCCACCTCCAACGAGTCAAGGCCCCTCCTTGCCCTGCTCAAGGTGTTGGTGACACCACGGAGCTGCAGGGAAGGGACAACTGTGATCCTGAAAAATCCTTGGAAACCAGAATATCCTTCCTAAAAGGATCAACAACAGCAAAAGGAACGTGGAAAAAACAATCCCAGACAATCCCACCTTTGTGCTTTCCTGCTCTTCACAATCCCAGGATTTTGGAAGCCTGAAGGTTTGGATGGTGAATATGGATGAGGGGCGAATGGGAACCTGAGAAATGAGGGATTGTTTCCCACAGTTTTACCCTCTGGAAAAGCTGCATCTCACCTTGGAGGAATTCTCAGGGAGAATCTGAAGCATGGTAGGACACAAGGGAATGGATGGAGCCGTGCTAGGGCAGGTTCCAGTTGGATTTTAGGGAAAGGTTTCAGTTGGATTTCAGGAAAAGGTTCCAGTTGGATTTTAGGGAAAGATTCCGGTTGGATTTTGGGGAAAGCCTTCAGCTGGATTTTAGGAAGAGGTTCCAGTTGGATTTTAGGGAAAGGTTTCATTTGGATTTTAGGGAAAGGTTTCATTTGGATTTCAGGGAAAGGTTCCAGATGGATTTTAGGGAAAGGTTCCAGTTGGATTTTAGGGAAAGATTTCATTTGGATTTTGGGGAAAGGTTTAATTTGGATTTTGGGGAAAGGTCCTAGTTGGGTTTTAGGGAAAGGTTTCATTTGGATTTCAGGGAAAGGTTTCATTTGGATTTCAGGGAAAGGTTCCAGTTGGAATTTAGGGAAAGGTTCCAGTTGGATTTTAGGGAAAGATTTCATTTGGATTTTGGGGAAAGGTTCCAGTTGGATTTTAGGGGAAGGCTTCTGTGGAATTTTAGGAAGAGGTTCTAGTTAGATTTTAGGGAAAGGTTTCATTTGGATTTTAGGGAAAGGTTTCTCATCTAGAGGGAGATTGGGCACTGCCCAGGGTCCCCAGGGAATGGTCACATTCCCAAGGCTGCCAGAGGTCCAGGAGCATTTGGAAAATACTCCCAGGGATGCACAGGGTGGGATTGTTGGGGTGTCCATGCAGGGCCAGGGGTTGGACTGGATGATCCTTGTGGATCTCCTCCAGCTCAGATTATTCTGTGTTTCTCGAATTCCACAGAGTGGGAATGAAATAGGATGTTCAGTTGTGCTTTAATCCTTAGCACTAAAATCTGTCATAGCTCTTGTGTTACTTCAATATAATAATTAATAAAAAAGAAATATTTTAAAATTAAGAAATTAAAAAATAGTTAGTTTCATGACAGAATTTTAGAACGTTTTGGGGATTTAATGGTTTTTTTGTTACTTATAAAATTTTCAGTGAATGGAAGATACTAAACAAAAACTCGTTGCAGCTTTGACGCTTCCAGGATTTACTCTGGAGGTTCTTCCAAAAGCTTTTATCCCTCTTCACTCTGCTTCTCCAACTTCTTGAGGAGTTGGATGTTGGGGGATGAATAAATTTGGGTTTTAGTGCCCCCATTTGTCCCTTGTTGAAATCAGTAACACAAATCCCAATAATTCCAGCAAACCACAGACAGGACTGGAAGCTCTGGTGAAGAATTTTGAAGATTCCTGAAGAATCAAAGCTGAAAACCTTCCAGCAAGTGGTGACAAGGACGAGATGGAAACACAAAGCCACATTTTTGACAAACACAGTAATTTCCAGAGCTCAAAGCCACAACTCCTGCAGAATGAACGATTTAAAAGCAGGAATAACTCAACTGCTGGGTGTGGCAGCGCATAAAGCTGTTGTAAAATACTCACTGAGTGTGGACAGAGTTCACTGACCACAGCACCCGAGACTGAGCCTCTGATTTTAAAATTAGTGCAAGAGTCAATGGAAACGGAA
Organism: Ammospiza caudacuta; assembly: GCF_027887145.1. Lineage (NCBI taxonomy): Eukaryota > Metazoa > Chordata > Aves > Passeriformes > Passerellidae > Ammospiza > Ammospiza caudacuta. The sequence goes on from NC_080593.1 coordinate 1,807,554, forward strand.
CAATTTTCCTTGATAATTCTGATGTCACTGACCCGGTTTTTGTGATAATTTCAGTGTCACTCACCCACTCGTTATCAGAATAAAAATCCAGTTGGTCAAGTCAAGGCCACCAGCACTGGAAATGAAACTGTGAAATTCTGAGGTCAGAAACCTCACCAGGGACAGCACTGACAGCAAAAATATGAGGAATGGTTTGACAGGACCAGGATGGAGTTTGCAGGAGAAATTGGGACTTGACCCTGAAGAATTTGCTCAGCGGAGCTTGGCTGTGGGGTATGGGTGCAATAATGGCCTTGTTTTGCAGCCCCTGTCTCCAAAAATGAGGAAAAAAATAAAGATCCATAGAAAAATAGTTTAATTTTCTATTTCTAACCTGATCAAGTAAAAGATTCCCTGCTCATGGCAGGGGGGGTTGGAATTTCATCTTTAGGGTTCCTTCCAACCCAAACCATCTCATGATTCCATGAGTCTGAATCACTGACAGCAACAGCATCCCTTTGATTTGAAGTTTGATTTTAGGGGCTTTAGGGCATCATGTTTTCAAGTGTTTATTTACTCCTCAAAGGAAAAAATACAATTTTTGAATAAAAACAACGCTCTGAGAGTCAGGTAATACTTGTAGCTGGGAATTCAGCAAATAAAGGACAAAATAAGGCATCATGTAAAAAGAAAATCCACAAGAGGGATCACAACCACTGGACTCTCACCTTCATGTCTGTTGTGACAGCAGAATATTTTACATCTCTTAAACAGAAAAAAATAAATCAAAATAATCAGAAAATTTTGCTGTCTGAGCAGTTCTGGTTCACCAAAAAGCAGCACTTCAGTCACCCTCTTTTATTCAGAAATCACCTTTATTTCCCTCCTTTGCCTATGAAAAATCCTTTTACTCATAACCCGAGGGATAAAATATCATTTGCATGAGGCCTTTGCTGTGCAATTTGCAGCAAAACCCTTGGTTGGCTGCCAGGCTCATAATCCCAGCCCCTGCAGAATGAAATGAAGACATTAATATCAGTTTTTATTAAGCTGGTAATAAGGCAGAGTTTGAAGCAAACGCAGGTGGAGGGGATTTGATGCCAAGGTTTTAAACACATGGCGTGAACGTGGCCAATCCAAGCTCCAGGCAAGACATTTGGGAAGGGCGAGTGGAATTCCTTCTTTTAGGCTGGAGGCTGCAGCCCAGAATCCCAGAATTCCAGAGAATTCCAGAATCCCAGGATGGGTCAGGCTGGAAGGAACCACAGTGGGATCATCTAGAGCAGCTCCCTGCTCCAGCAGGGCACGTGGGAAGTGAAACCATAAAATATCCACGTCTCCCCTACCAGGGGTAATTCAGATATTTTCCAGGGTGTTCCTAAACCCCTCTCTGTCCCCAGGAAAATCCCAAAGCTTTGATTCCCTTTTGAGACCTGTGCTGGTTCCAGGTGTGGGTTTCTCTGGGTCTGGATTGAAGGCACTTGAGATGTTATTTCATGTTCACACTCAGGTGTTTATTGTTTCTTATCAGTAAAACAGTCTCACTGCTGGGAGTTCAGCAGCTTTTCATCAGAAGGCACAAAATGGCCAACAATCTCTTGTTCCAAGGGCTTTTCAGACTAAACTATCCAATTCAGAACTGACACCTGGATTATTTTCCCTTTTAACCCAATAACTGATCCCACAGAGCTGCAATGGGGACTTTTCTGCCCAATTACAAAATGCCACCCAAACCCATGGAGAAGGAGGAAGAAGCAGCATGAAGAAGAAACCCAGGATGACACCCTGTGCCCTCCATCTTGCTGCCATCCACAACACACTAAAAACCCCAAACCCTCAATTTCTCACCCAGTGACACACCCACACTGCTCTCTATAATCTGTTGCACACTTTTGTGGATTTTGGTCTATCTTGAAGTCCGGGAAACTTTCTCCATGGATGAGGGTCAGAGTCAGTGCTGCCCTGGAGGTCAGGGCAGCCCAGAGCAGACACAGAAATATTCCCAGTGCCCTGGGTTTGCACAGAGACCCTCCCTGTGGTTTTGGGAGCACAGGGGGTGAGGATGGCCCCGTTCCCCCAGGAGCTGCCCTGACACGCTGCCCTCTCACTCTGGGTTATCTGCAGGTCATGGGAACCACGAGGGACATTCCAAACCCACCAGGTTTGAATCCCTCAGTCCCTCCAGGGAAGGATTTGGCCGAGGGGAATTGTCACAGCCCCCTAATCTCCACTTATGAGGCAGATTGGAGCTCCCGTTTCCACTGCTCCCGAGGTGCCATTGTCACTGTGGGACCAGGTCATGGGATTTCTGTCACACCCCACACACTTCATGTGTCATGGAAATGGGCTCCACCATCTCCTCCCAACCCCTCCTTCCTTGGCTTTTATTTTTTCCTTCTTTCCTCCCCCTCCTCCTTCTCCTTCTGCTTTCCCTCAGCTCCTTTTAGCTCAGGTTTTAAATAGAAACACACTCAGCACATCCCCAGGACAGGAGAAATTGCTTCAGGGGTTGGGGATGGAGCTTTCCAGGTCAAGGGCCATTTTTGGCAGGGAATTGTCCTTTTTTTCCAGGGAATGGCACCTTTTTTTCCAGGGATTGGCCATTTTATCCCAGGAAATTACCATTTTTCCTAGGGAATGACCATTTTTTCCAGGAAATTCTTCAGGCCCAAGCAGGACTTTTCTTCCTGGCAGCAGAGTGAGCAGTTTAATTTGGGAAATCCATTTGAGGAAACAGCTTTGGGAGGAAAGCAGTTGCAAGCATCAAGAAAAGGATGAAGCTTCTCAGGTTGAGGGTTTATGCACCCAGAGCTACTTCTGTCAGCTCAGTACAGCCCATCTGAGCTGGGTGGACAAGAAAATCATGGAATTCTGGAATCACTGAGGTTGGGAAACGTCTCCAGGATCATTGAGTCCAAGCAGTGCTCGATGCCCACCTTGTCCCCAGCCCAGAGCACTGAGTGCCACCTCCAGGAATTCCTTGGGCATCTCCAGGGATGGGGACCCCAAACCTCCCAAGGAAGAGTGAGAGCGAGCTGGGCACTGGTGTCTCCTCCTGAGATCTGGAAGTAAACGACAAAAGAAGGAGAACATCAATAAAAATGTTCCCTGTTGCGAGTGGGGTTTTTTGACCCCAAATTTACAAAGTTCTGGGTGCAGGTGTAGCACAAAAGCTGCCCCAAACTCTGCAGCACTGGACTTGGACAATTTTGGGGTTGGGTGTTCTGGATAACGTCCAAGAAATCTGGATGGAAATGAAATATTCTTGAGTCCTGATGATGTCCTTAGGGTCCTGGAAGGGTTGGGAAAACCATCCTGGAAAGCAATGCATGCCCGGAGCAGTTTTGTCTTTAATTCCATCCCAGATTCCCAGAATTGGAAGGGACATTGGGGATCATCCAGTTCCAACCCTGTTCCATGGGCAGGGACACCTTCCACCAGCCCAGGCTGCTCAGAGCTCCGTCCTTTATCCATTAAATTTGGGAGCCAAATCCGGAGCAAACCCTCATTTGACATCACCCTGGGCCAGACCAGGGAGCAAACCCGGGGCAACACTAATTTTTGGGGTTCAGTTTCAGTGTCTTCCCTCATTTCACCTCATGGATACATAAATGGGAGCTGGGAATGGCGCTGGCAGTCGGGAATGGGAGCAGCCATTGGAATCAGTTCTCCTGTGGTAAAATCCCAACTTGCAGCAGGTTCTGAAAGCTTCATTCTCCATCCACCAAAGCCAAGCTGGGCTGTCTCTGCAGCCAGGGAATGGTTTATGCACCAAAAAACCAGAAAAAAGTGTGGAGGTTTGTGTGTGTGCTTAAAACCCTTCTCCAAACATCCGGCAGTGGAAAAGTATCCGAGTCCTGCCCACAGCAAAGCAGATTTTCCACAAATCCTTTTGATCCCAAAGATGAGAAACGTATGGGGAGCTGATGCTTCTCTTTTCCTGGGAGGGGGAGAAAACCAGCCCAGAATTCATCTATCAAATAATCAGGATAATTACAAAATAAATACAAAGCTGCCAGTTGGCAAACACGGCCATTCAAGGGATATTTCCCAGTAATAATTCCAGGACCACTGGGATAATGATGTGGATTAACAAGGAACCAAACCACCACAGAGCTCATGTGACCCTCTGTGGCTGTCTCGTTGTAGAGAAAGGCTCCACATTTGCTTTGAATTATTCTGTGCATGGCCTGAAAAATAAAAAAATAAAAAAAAAAAGAGGTTTCTTTTTTCCCTGCCCCCTTTTCTTTTTTTAATGCATTGTTTTCTATGTGTTTCATATTCTTTTATGTTTCTTTCTGGGAATGCTTAATCCGTCTCCATGTTCTCCAGTCCTGTTCCAGCAGGACAGGAACGGGCTGCTGAATTTACCTAAATTCAATTTATAGCCCAGGCAACAAATATTCCTCTCTCCTCTGCTCACGGTAAAGCAGCATTCCTGCAGTAGGGAATTATGGATAAAATCCAGGGTTATTTTATTTGCCTCGCCCTGGCTGCAGAGACTTTTCCTCCTTGACAACTCTCACATCTTCTCATTTAAATTTAATCTTCAAAAATGCAGCAACTTTTGTCATGTATTTTATAGCTACCAATAAAATGTGGGTGTTTTGCAGCCTGAATTTAAATATTCACATAAAGATGCCATTAGTGCTGAATTTCATCTCTTTATATAATTGATTCCTGCACCTCTGGAATGTCCTTGCTGCTCTGCAGGTTTTAAACGTGATGCAGTTTGGAGAATTCATGGATCTGACTTTCTTTGTATCACTCAGGTCAGTTTGAGGCATAAATATAATTTTTTTTTTATTTTTCCATGCCCTTTTGTCTATCCACTGAACTTCCCTTCTGATTTTTTCCCAGTTAGTCCAAGTGTTAAGAACATAAGGATGGGAATAATTATCCTTTAATTATCCTTCTAACCACAATAAATTATTCCAGGAAAAGTGTCTGGAGAATAAGGAAATCAGAAAGCTCATCTTTTCCAGAGATCCACTCAGGACATGATCCCACAGGATACATTCTCCAGTCAATATTCCCTTTGCTATTGGAAACCCTTCTAAAAATTGTGCAAAACCTCAAACCCAAGAAAAGCAAAAATTTGGGATAAAACTCCAAGATTTCCTTCCATCAGTTTGCATGGGTTTATATTTCAGGAATAAAAATGTGGATATTTCTTGTAAATGTGGAAATTGCTTGTATTTGTCCCCTGCCCTGGCTTCTCCCAGGAAACATTTTCCAACCAGGGACAATAATCTGGACTGAAAAGAAGCAAACAAACAACAACAAAAAAAAGGGGGTTCTATTAATTTATTAAACAATTATATTAATTTTATACTTGCTCCAAGGGAGGTTCAGGTCAGATACAATGGAAAAATTCCTGATTGAAGGGTTAAACATTGGAAGAGGCTTCCCAAGGAGGTGGTGGGGTCTCCATGCCTGGAGGTGTTCGGCAAACAGGATTTGTGGCATTTTGTGACCCGTTTTAGTGGCCATCGGAGTGTTGGGTTGAAGGTTGGACTTGATGATCTTGGAGGTCTTTTCCATCCTTAATTATTCCATGATTTTGGATGGCAGCTCCAGAAGGACACAGGGCATCAGGGTCTCGGTCTTATCCAAGCACCCTGTAGAGGATTCCAATGGCACCAGACACCCAATCCAGGGAGGAAATCCTGATTTTAGTGATGTCAGCAAACTCGGGGATCATGGGATCCAGACAATCCATGCTGGGAATTTCGTTGTTCAATCAGGGTGTGATTTCACCTGGGAAAGCTCATCTTAGAAGCAGCTGCTCAGCTGTCCAAGCCAGTGCCAAGGACCTGAGGATAAAAATTTTGACTGAGGGTATTCTGTGTGTTTGAATAAAAGAAACTATTCCTAATTGGATTTTTTTTTATCTCCATCTTTCTTTTGAGACACCACTTAATGCACTTATAGAGGTTTGGGCTCAGCAATTAAAATAATTTGTTATGAATTCAGGGGCACAACCTGGATTCAACCTGGATACAACCTCTAATCTCTCACAGGACTTGTTCCAAAGATTTTCCTCAGCTACAAATTAATGCTCAGCCCTTGGAATGGGGTGGCCAATAATGGTGGCCAGAAACTTCAGAAGCCTTGACGAGCCTTGAGATCACTTCACATCCCTTCTCCTTTCTAATTTGTCCTGGGAACCAGTCATGGCACGTGGGATTTCATCTGTTTCCACACGAGGAAATCCAAATCTCCAGTTCTATGGTGAAAATCAAACCATGGAAAGCTGTGAGATGAGTTGGAGAAAGAAACAAACTCTCCAATTTCTTGCACTGTGTTCCAGATTTCTGCTGACCTTTAGGAAGATTAGAAATGTGGTTTTGGGTAGGGCAATTTCAGAGCTATCTAATATTATCAGAACCAAAAAATCGTGGAAATATTATCAGGAAGAGACAAGCAAAGGGCTCAAAATCCCAGGTGGGAGAGGGATTTTGAGAGCTAATTGTGGATCAGGTCAGCCTTGGTTGTGCCTTGCACACCTGGAAGGATGAGTGTTCCAGAGCTTCTCCTGACTAACAGGGACCCTGCTTGAGCCAGATCTCCAGAGCTCCTGATGCCCCAGGTTTGGCTTTTATATTTTCACATTCTGTGCTGCTTTAGTGTGTGGGTCTGAGCTCCACATCAGGGCATGGTGAGCTCTGTGCACAGAGCAGGGAGACAAAACAATTCCTGCTCCAGCTGGGCACCAAGGACAAATGAGCCAAATCTCAGCCCAGGAGCACAAACCCCGTGGGCTGGAGAGAGAAAAACAAGCAGGGTGGGACTGCCTGGGCTAAAGCTGGAATGGGACAATGAACTGCAAGGTGCAAATGGAGCAGAACTGATCCCAGGGAGAGACCCCGGCAGCGCTCGTGCATTTTGGGGCCATTTTGGTTCATCTTGGGTGCAGCCCTGGCTGGGCTCTGGTGCTGCCCAAGGTGCATCCATGGAGGAGATCCTTTGAATAAATCCCTGCTTTATTCTTTAGCTCTGTCCAGTCTCTGCTCTAGGTCAGCCTGCACAAGGCATGAATCCCTTCCAACTTTATCCATGGGATGTGTGATTCCCTGGAATTTGCCACTTTTTGGTGTGGTTTGCCTGACTTACAATAGGTGGCCCTCAGGTTTATTCCCATCCTGGGTTCCCCTTGGCACTCACTGTTTTCCCCAATTCCTGCTCCACGTTTTGCCTTTCCAATCTACACCCAAACCCCAAAATGTTTATAATTGAACACAAAGTTAAAAGACTGCATTTATTCCTCTCTCTGTCTTACAAAACAATGGAGTTCAGGTGTCTTTTGTCCCACCCCCAAGGATTTCAGTATGGAAATAAAAGTCTTCTTCCTTCCCAAATGCCTCAGTCTTTTATGACCAAAGCCTCGCTTAAATACTTCAGAAAATTTGATCTCAGCTTCACATAAACCTGAGATCAACCCTGATATAAAAATCCGAGGCTGAGGGAATGAGGAAATAACAGGACTTTGCTGTTTGGAGGGAGAAGGGGGATGGGAGAAGAGGACAATTAAATGGGAATTATTTGGCTCTGTGTTGATCCCAAGGGACTGCTCCGATTCCATAATCTAACTTAAATGTTGACCTTTACGTTGTCAGTGTAAAACCCAAACATATTAAACATGGCCTGGGGTTCCTGTACTAGATACTACAAATTGAGGAAGAGAGGGACAGGGGTGGAATATCCTGGAGCCAAAGGAAAGACCTGATTGATAGATGAGGCCCTGGGGAGGGCAGTGTTAAGACTTCCTGTCTTTTCTGAAAACCTTAAAAAAAAAAAAAAGAAATAAGGAGATTTCTCATTTATGTGTGGTTGATGCATTCAGGTTTCTCTTTTCCTGATTTTTTTGTTTGGAAAGAGTGGGGGGGGTGGGGGTGGAAAATCCCATTCTAATTTTGATTGGGAATCTTGCCAGGCTTCTGTCATCGCCAGGAAAATGGTTCCTTCGGCAGACACATCTGGGCAACTTCACGCCCGTTCCTGATGGGAGCTGTCAAATCCTGTCCCGGAGAGCAAAGGGAATGGCTCCCCATTCCCAGAGGGGAAAAAAAGAGGAAAATTTGCTTTTGTTGAACTGGAAAGTGGGTGGACTGGGAGGAGAACAGATAATTTCTTAGAGACAACACCTTCACTGCTCATCTCTTTGCAGCACTGGGGTGTTTTCCTCATTTTCCCATCTTCTACCACAACTCCCTTTTCCTGTTTGTTCTAAACCTGTAATCACATAAAAAAATTTAAAAAATTAATAATTTCTTGACCTCTTAATGTAATTATAGTTTCTGTGTCTAAAATGAGGCACAAGGAGACACAAGGTAAATAAATACAAACTGTGAAATATGAATGGATGTGGATGCAAACATGCAAATACATCGTGGTGCATAACTTCATCATTTGTGCGTAAATTGTGTGACCAATTCAGAGAGCAGCCCTTGTGGTGCATAATTTCATCATTTGTGCGTAAATTGTGTGACCAATTCAGAGAGCAGCCCTTGTGGTGCATAATTTCATCATTTGTGCGTAAATTGTGTGACCAATTCAGAGAGCAGCCCTTGGAAGTTGGAAGGACCTGTGGAGATCAGCTGAGGTTGCTCCAGGCAGGAATGGGAAAAGTTTTCCCAATCCTTCTGAAGCAGATGGAAAAGGCCACGGGGAGTTGGTGCCATCTCTTTATGGATACAAATATGGAAGCAGAGATGAACCAAACTTTCCCAAATTTTCTGCAGGTTTGGAGAAATAACTTTGTTTCCTGGCTGCAAACAAGGGACAGTGGTGCCAGATCCTTGTTCCCTCCTCTTCCCTATCCTGAAAAATCTCTACACGAAGCCTAAGGAAAGAGATGAGCCTGGCTTTCATGAGTTGCAAATTTAAATTCTTATCTGCCTTTCATTGATCCCTCAAATCCAGAGCAAGAGGAGAAACCTTGGAAAGAGCACGAGTGAGGACCAGGATTATCCACTTCTCCCGAGCCCCAGGGATTCATGGAGCCCTGGATAATTTTGAAGAAGCTTCTGGCAAAATCCGCAGGGAAACTTCCACCTCCCGTCATTTTTATCGCTGCTGCCTCCTTAAATATTCAATTAAATATTAAATTGAGATGAGTTATTGGGGAAAGTTTGAAAGCCCAGGGAAGTCTGTGGGGATCCTTGCCTGGGATTTTTTTGGGATTGAACCATAATCCTTTCCAGGACAGAGCTTTTCCATGAAGCACCAGCATGGGAATTAAGCTGCATTTTTGAAGTGTTTCAGAATATCCCCAATAAAAAGGACAAATTCCAGCAGCATTGCAGATAAACTAAACTTCATCCCAGGCTGCTGGAGCTCCTAAAATTCCTTCTTGGATATTCCATAGCAGCCATAACTGGGATTATTGCCCTTGTAAGTTATTTTTCCCATCATTTATTATGGTGCACTTGGGGTCCATAAAGCCATATTGCAATAAACTATGGAAAAATAAAATCATAAAAATACCTCCCAAAAAATCCTAGGACATAAAATGCACAGGAAGAAGAAAGAGTTCTGCCGTTGGAAAAAAAATGAAATAAGAGATGAATTTTAAAAAGCACTTTATTAGAAAATAGTTCCTTAAACTGGAATATTAATTATTACATTATTCATTAATATTGATGGAAAAATGGTATCGAAAGTTATCAAAATTGGACAGAAAATAATTGTTGCAGTAATAGTAGTAGTATTAGTAGTAATAATAATAAAATAGAATTATATATACTATGAATAAAATAATAATAATAATAATAATAATAATAATAATAATAATAATCTTCATAGGTACAAGAACATTGTAAAAAGTAGAATATTTCAAAAAATAATGTAAAATAATTTTGTTAATATTTAATAATTCTGCCCTGTATTTTCCAGCTATTGAGGGGCCTACTAGGAAGTTTTAATTCACTGAATTTCTGTGTCAATTTCTATTTAATTTTATTTTTTCCAAAATTTATTTTGGAGTATCTCAGTGTTGGAGGCAGGTGAGAAAATTTCCAAAGTAAATCCCAATTATCTCCATGTCTGATGTAGAATATAAACCAAGTATTTATTTTTGTTATTCTATAATTAGTAGAACAGATAAGGAATTAATTCCTGGAAAATAGTGGATTGTCACCCCACACAGGCAGACACCCTCAATCAACCAACCCCACAAAAGACAAATCCCTATTTTTGGTATTATTCCAATTTTTCCATCAAAATGAGGAGATCCTGGGAACAGTGACAACTTTGGAGAAGCCAGTCTCTCTCAAAGTTCAGGAAAATAATCAACTTTTGTTGTTCTCTCTCAAATTTCCTGGGAAGAAATCAAGAAACCTCTGGCAGACTTCAAGCGTTGTCTCCATATAAAAAAATGAAAGCATTTTTAATATTTTCATAAAGAGCATTTCTGTATTCTCACAAATTTCTCTGGGAATGAGAAAAATGTTCCTAACATGAGTGTGCACAAATTGATTCTGGAATCAGTCAAAGGAAAATTCTTCCCTGAATGGGAAGAACTGGGATTTTCTACTCTGCATAAAGATTTAGAGTGGTCAGGGCAGGAGAGAAGATGATTTTATTATTTCATTATTTATTTACCAATACAGACATGGATTTAATCATCAAAAGCTTGGTGATTATTTAGTTTCTATTGCAATGATTTCCTCCAAATAGGAATTACCTTTAGGGGGAATCCCTGCACGCCTCGCTGTAGGATTTGTTATTCCACCACCAATCCTTCGTGACCCAGAAGAATTTGTGGAGAAGACAATCACAAATTTTAACTGGAATAAATCCATTTTGTAAAGCCAAGGCTAGTAGGAAAACTGTGAAATTTCAGAAAACTGAAAATTCCTCTGTGTGTGCTGCAGAAATCTCTTTACATTTGTCTAAAATATTTGGGAGCTGAAACTGAAATCAAACTCCTTTTGTTTTTTGGGATGGACCAGAAGCTTTTTAGGAGCTCATATCTGGTTTTTTATGAACTCCAGGCTGATCATCTGAAATTTTTGGGAGTTCTGAGGTGGTTTAATCTTAAAGTGGTGAAACCTCACATGGAATTTTCTACTCTTAGGAGCCAATATTAAAAATATTTCAATCTTGTTGAATTTAAACTCAGATAAAATCCTTGCTTTAGCCTCCAATGGCAAAAGAAGATTATTTTATCATAATTCAGATTAAAAGTTGTGAATTTATTTGAATTTGTTGTTTCATTCAGTTGTTGTTATAAAGCCTGGTTCTGACTTACATTGAGACATTTTTCTGCAAAGAAAGGGAATCTTTGAGCAGCACAATTATGGAATTAAGCCTGGAAATCCCTAAATTTAAAAACTGAAGGGTCATGGTTGCCTTCAGCTCTCCTTTGGGTTCATCAGTGTCGCTGTGTCACGGATAATTTTCCCCTTTTTCAACACCGTACAAAATTCCTTTAAGAAAATGCATTTTTGGAGAATGTCCAAATTTAAATACTTACCTGCCTGAGCAATTAAATTCATTTTTCTTCCCCAGGCGTGGAGCTGTCTGGGCTGAGCTTTGAAGCCCCTGGGCAAAGCAGGAGCCTCCAGCTCATCCCAGCACCTGCAAATTCCAAACCCAGGGAATTGGAAGCCACGGAACTTTTCCATCATCTCCAAACTAACTCCAACCCCGCCAATGGAACACTTCGGATTGAGCCAGTGGATTTTCGACCAAAAAAATGAGCTCTCCTCAGCTGAGAGCCTCTCTGACCCCCAGGTGAACTTCATGCCCCGGTTGAAACCTCTCCACTCGCCACGAGCGTCTGCCCATCCCGGCTTTGCTCAGCCGCCGGCGCGGAATTCCTGCTTCCAAAGGGTCAGGAAGAGAATTTATGTGGTTTTCCAGCTGCTGCCCAGTGCTGGGTCCAACGTCTGAGGGCCCCGTGCTGGAAATTCATCGCCGCTGAATCACACCCATGAGCTCAGCCCCTGCGAGACTTAACAGCTGTGGAATTTCTCAAGGAAATCCTGGAGTCTCCATCATTTTTTGTCATTTTTCACAGGAGAGGGCATTAGGGCTGTCATTCCACTGTTGGACAATCCCAGGATCTTCTCCCAAATTCCCTGTGCCACATTTAGGGGCAACTTGGTATTTGCTGCTCTTAAAAATCTATAAAAATATGAATTAAATAAATAAATTCATACTTTCATATTCATTAACCCTTGTTTGCATACATGATTATAATAATTTCCTGAACAATCACTGGCCAATCCAACTAATTAGTCATAAATATCAACAATAATTGCTACAAACAAATCAAAATATCAACAATAATTGCTAGAAACAATTAGGCATTACTTGCCTAATTTGGCAATTTTATTTCCAATGGACATCGAATCTCTAATGGAGACACGGAGATTAAACCCTGCAATTTGTCAATATTTTTTTGCTTCGCTTTTTCTTCTCTTTTCAGCTGTTTCTCCTGTCAAGCCGCATTCCTGCTCAGCCCCTGCAAGACTTAAAAGCTGTGGAATTTCTCAAGGAAATCCTGGAGTCTCCATCATTTCTTGTCATTTTTAACTGGGCTAGGGATGTCATTCCACTGTTGGACAATCCCAGGATCTTCCATGTGCTGCATTTAGGGGCAACTTGGCATTTGCTGCTCTCAAAAATCTATAAAAATATTAATTGATTAAATAAATTTATACTTCCATATTCATTAACCCTTGTTTCCATACTTGATAATAATAATTCCCTAAACAATCACTGGCCAATCCAACTAATTAGTCAAAAATATCAACAATAATTGCTAGAAACAAGAATTTTCTTTCCAATGGACATCGAATCTCTAATGGTGACATGGAGGTTAAACCCTGCAATTTGTCAATATTTTTTTGCTTCACTTTTTCTTCTCTTTTTGGCCATTTCTCCTGTCAAGTTGCATTCCTGGTGCCCGCTGACATTCCTGCAAAACCTAAAATGGAGCTGATCTTAAACACTCTTTATCCAGGGGAATGGCACTGGGAAGAAATCAAAAGGAAGATTCTCTGGAATGGTTCAGGTGAGGGAAAACTCTCAGGGTCCCTTTCTTAAAATTTTCTCCTGAGAATCCTTGCAGGTTTGTCCTTCAGTCAGGAGATAAACTCCTCTTCCACTTCTCCTCCTGTGGTCCCACACCTGGTGATCCAAACTGAGCCCCGCATCCCTCTGTGGCCAATTATCATCTAATTGTCTCCTTTACTCCCAGTCCTTGGAATGCTGAGGAGCTTTGAATGCAAAGCTTTGAATATTGAAATATTTTGGTGAAGCTCCGCTTCAGAAAGGCGCGGGTTTTCCAGAGGTCTTGTGCCATGGGTGGGATCCCTGTGCTGATGTCTCCATTCATCTGGAGTTCCATAAGTTTATTTGGAGAACCACAACTCGCCTGAAGTGAGTTCAGTTTCTGCACAGGCCAAAATTCAGGTCACCAGCTGACGGATAAATATTTTGGGCTCACCTGTGTTGTTCCTCAGGGTCCACCTGGCTACACTGAGTAGTTTCCTAAGTTTTATTATGGGAATTTCTGTGTCCAGCTCAGAGGAACTCACCAGCACTGAAAACTGGTCTTAGGGCTCTGAACAAGCCCCTAAATTCCACCCCAAACATTCCAAATTCATTTCTCTCTCTCTCCGTGCTGCTTCCCACTTGAATCCACATCTCACCCATAAATCCTGAACCTGATCACATCATCCTCTGGATGGACCTGTCTGACTTTACTGGCTCTCAAAAAACCCAGAAAACTGCCTCAAAATTTGACTTTTAGTGGGCTGAGATGACGGAAATTCAATTCCACCTTAAACACGCAGGGATGTTGTGAGCATTAGTTCATATTTTATCAATAACCATCTGCAGCTGAACTCCGGGGGAAATTTCCGTGGAAGAGCTTGGAGATTTATGGATATGTGGGTGAAGGGTCATAAAACGCACGTGGGTGTGCGTATTTTAAAAATCTCCCTCTGTGCACATATTTATCTGTACCTGTATATTTATCCAGGCCAAGAGGGATGAATACTTTCCCTATGGTGCATTCCCTGGAATGAGAACGTTTCAGAGCCAGTGGGATTTGTCTGGCCTGGTGTTAAATGCAAGATCAGATGGAGATGCAGGGCGACACCAGCAAAAATATTTTATTTTATATAATATTTTATTTTATTTCACCACTTCTGTCTGCTTGGAGCAGCCGGGGCGATGACGCCTGTGCAGACAGCGGGAGGGGAGGGACGTGATAAATGAGGGATTGAGAGGTGGAGGAGTTTGGCTCCTCACGCTCCCAGTGACTCACCCGGCGTGGAAGAGCCACCCCAGCGGCCAGGCAGGAAGCCTTCCATGTGGGAATCCATAAAATGTTGGGAAAGCTGCAAAAGGCAGCTCAGAGACAGCAGAACTGTGAGCAGAGCTAAGCAGTAGCCATGAGATTGGTCAGCAGAAAAATTACATAAGCAGAAAAGTGAGGAAAAATAGAACAACGGTCTGTGTGTTAATGCTCATCCAAAATAACTCCCTAATCTGCAGAAAAATTTATCTAGTGAGATATTAGGAAGTTTGAAGCTTAATCATGGAGCAAAATCCATAAAATCAGAGGGTTTTGGGAAAGCTGCAAAAGGCAGCTCAGAGACAGCAGAACTGTGACTAGAGCTAAGCAGGAGCCATGAGATTGGTCAGCAGAAAAATTATGCAAGAAGTAGAAAAGTAAAAACAAATAGAACAATGGTGTGTGCATTAACACTTGTCTAGAATAACTCCCTAAGCTGCAGAAAAGTTTATCTAGTGAGGTATTAGGGAATGTTAAACTTAATAATGGAGCTCTGTGCATTGTGTTTTAAGGCTTACCAGCAGGTATTGTATTTGAAATAAGCAAGCATTATTTAACCAAAGGTGTGTGTGCTTTTAGTGGTTGGATGGAACTACTGTCAACGTGCTTTTGCTTTGTGTGATTGGTCAAAAAACTTTGAAAGTAAGGTGTAACATTAAGTTCTTGGTCTGCTGCCTGGGATGTGAGCTGGTGGCATCTCCCCATTGTCATAACCATGGAATGGGACTGGTGCTGGAAAATAAAACAGCTCAAGGCCCGTTCCACAGCAGTCCTGTCCCGTTTGTGATTTGCACACAGCCCCTGACCAGTGATACTTCCATAAAAACCTGAGCAGCAGCAGAGGCTGGGATCAGCCCAGCACTTGGGGCTGCTGTTCTTTTGGTGCTTCCCGTGCGCCGTCGTTGCTGGACGGTTGGGAATTGGTGCCAGATGTGCCGCATCTGCTCCTTGCAGCAAGGGGAACCTTTTCCAGCGGGTGTTTCTCATTCTCCCAACATTAATTTCCCCTGTCCTATCCACAAACAGTCACACAACTTCATTGAAGCCTGCGGAAGGTCAGTCCAGTGTGGAAAACATCTCAAAAGGTCAACCAAGTTCTGTGGCACTGATTTTGTTTAGGAATCCAGAGGTTCAAAGGGAAGGATTAGGAAAAGCAAGGACGTGGACTTCATTCATCCAGAGTGTGGAGACATTCCCCAAACTCAGCCCTTAATCCTGGGCTCATCCCAGCTGTGAGATGCTTCCCAAACTCAGCCCTAAATCCCTGATCCTGGGCTCATCCCATCTGTAAAATAGGATAAAACAAACACCACCTTTCCCTGGTTAAAATGAAAGATTATCAAAGCAGGAGCTCTCTCTTAAATGTCTGTGTGGAGTCACATGTGAGCAGGTGTGTCTGTGAAGTGCTATATTTATAAATATTTATATTTATATTTACATTTATATTTATACTTATTTTCAAATTTATATCCATATTTATTTTTATTTCTATTTATACTTATATTTATTTTAATTTTAATTTTATTTTATTTTCTATTTATTTTTATTTTTATTTTTTCATACTTTTATTTTTTTATTTTTACGTATTTCTACTTTTTTTTTTATTTTTACATACACATATTTTTGGTTTACATTTTTACATATTTTTATGTATTTTTATGTATTTTTACATACATATAAAGCAATCTGTGTGGAGCCTCTTAGGAAGCAACCTCCCTTCCAAACAAGCATGACTTAGTGACTTCTTACACCACACTGTCTTCACTGGGACATCTTCCAACACCTTCAAAAATTAAAAAAAATTGGGTTTTTTATGATTTCTAGACAGAAGAAGCTGTGTTATACACACAAAAGTTCCTGAACAGCAGGACAGATAATCTGGGAGCTGTGCCTTCTGTCCCAGGGGGGCTGTTTCTCCTCAGGATATTTGGGATGAGGAGTGACAAGCTGAGGACGCCCCAGGTCACCGTTATCTCCTGACCGTTATCTCCGCGCCGCACCCGTGGGGTCGCGGGTCCGGGGGAAGCGGATGGGCAGCCTGATCCCGCTGTCAGGAGCAGGGAGTGAAATCCTGGCCAGCAAAAGAGGCTTTAAGTAAGTAATGAGCAGATATGTTACAGCGAAGCTAGGAAACGCAAAGCGGTTAATAAACTATGGGTAGTTTATTATGGATAACGAACGGTTATGAAGGTTTCTTTTTAGGTGAACTTTTTAGGGAGAGGGACGGGGAAGGGGCAGGGAGCCACCAAGCAGGTACAGGAGGGGAGGTCTCAAGGGACAAAGGACACCTGGATGGCCCAATGCCCCCCCAGGGGTGGAGGGCATCCTTTGGAGCTGCCCAATCACTTCTGGAATTCCAGGACGGACAGACAGTGCTGGGAGGGGAAAGGAGAGGTGGCTGACACACCTCGGAGGGATCATCAGGGGACGGACTCGAGGTTCTGAGGTAAACCCTGAAATCACAATGCAACAATAACCATGTGATGAGGCTGGTGCCGGAAAATAAAACAACTTGTGAGAATCCACAAAATCAGAGGGTTTTGGGAAAGTTGCAAAAGGCAGCTCAGAGACAGCAGAACTGTGATTAGAGCTAAGCAGTAGCCATGGGATTGGTCAGCAGAAAAATTATGTAAAAAGTAGAAAATAAATAGAACAATGGTCTGTGTATTAATGCTTGTCTAGAATAACTCCCTAAGCTGCAGAAAAGTTTATCTAGTGAGATATTAGGAAGTTTGAAGCTTAATAATGGAGCTGTGTGCATTGTGTTTTAAGGCTCACAAGCAGATATTGTATTTGAAATGAGCAAGCATTGTTTAACCAAAGGTACCTGTGCTTATAGTGGTTGGATGGAACTACTGTCAACGTGCTTTTGCTTTGTGTGATTGGTCAAAAAACTTTTAAAGTGAGTTGTAACATTAAGTTCTTGGTCTGCTGCCAGGGATGTGAGCTGGTGCCATCTCCCCATTGTCATAACCATGGAATGGGACTGATGCTGGAAAATAAAGCAGCTCAAGGCCCGTTCCACAGCAGTCCTGTCCCGTTTGTGATTTGCACACAGCCCCAGCCAGTGACACAGCTCAAGGCACATTCCCAGCACTCCCATCCCGTTTGTGATTTGCACACAGCCCCCAGCCAGGGACATTTCCCACCCTCCTGGCATCTCCGGAGCCTCCATGCCAGCACACCCCTGCCCGCTGACAGCCCCCTCCAGGCTTGGCTGGCACCCTCCTGCCCGGAGGCTGCGCTGCTGCGGGCACTGCCAGGGGACGGGGTGGGAGCCTTGGGGCCTCTGCAAAAACACTCAGCCCGGGAAAGTGCTTGGGACGGGGAGTTCCAGCTGTCAGGAGCTCCTGGGCACATTGGGAATCCTCTCAAGGTGCTGAAGATGAAGCAATTTCGACTCGAAACAAGATTTTCAATCTGAACTGAAACTTCCATCTGAATCTCAGAGCACAACCCTTTAAAACTTAAATTTTTAATGAAAAGACTAGAATTAAATAGCTACAATTTCCTGGTCATGTCCTAGCTACAATTTCCTGGTCATGTCCTCCTTTCTTTTTTTTTTTTTTTTTCATTTTCCTTGCAAAATAATATTCCAATTTCACTCTGCAAAATTGGAAGGAAAAAGGGAAATCTTAGCAAGTGGCAAAAAGGGAAAACTGCTTACTGCTATTATATTGCTATAGGAAAAAAATGTATTTTGCTCTAGGAAAAAATTGTGCAATAAACCACTTTTTTTTCTTAAATCAGTAGGAAAATGTCACAATGAACAGAGGGTGTTTCAGCCATCAGGAGCTCCTGGGCACATTGGGAATCCTCTCTGAGTGCAACCAAGGTGCTGAAGATTAAGTAATTTTGGCTTGAAGCTTGATTTTCAACCTGAATTGAAACTTCCATCCAAATCTCAGAGCCTAATGCTTTAAAACTTAAATTTTAAATGAAATAATTAGAATTAAATAGCTATCATTTCCTGGTCACGTTCTTTTATCTTTTTTATTTTTTTTCTTTTTCCTTGCAAAATAATGTTCCAGTTTCATTCTAAAAAATAAGAAGGAAAAAAGGAAATCTTAGCAAGTGGTAAAAAGGGAAAATGGCACACTGCTATTATTTTGCTATAGGGGAGAAATTGCATTTTTCTATATAAAAAATTGTGTAACAAACCACTTTTTTTTTTTTGTTAAATCAGTAGGAAAATGTCACAATGAACACAAGGAGTTCCAGCCCTCAGGAGCTCCTGGGCAGATTGGGAATCCTCTCTGAGTGTGCCAAAGGTTTAAAACTTAAATTATGAATCAAAAGTTTAGAATTAAAAAGCTACAATTTCCCGGTCATGTTCCTTTTATTCCCCTGTTTTTCTCTGCAAAATAATGTTCCTGTTTCATTCTGAAATATAAGAGAAGAAAAGGGAAATCTAGGCAAGTGG
Source organism: Ammospiza caudacuta (assembly GCF_027887145.1). NCBI lineage: Eukaryota > Metazoa > Chordata > Aves > Passeriformes > Passerellidae > Ammospiza > Ammospiza caudacuta. The sequence continues at coordinate 1,826,270 of NC_080593.1, forward strand.
TATAAAGGGAAAACTGCACACTGCTGTTATTTTGCTATTGGAAAAAAATTGTATTTTGCTATAGGAAAAAATTGTGCTATTATTTTGCTATAATAAAAAACATGCATATTGCTATAAGAAAAAATTGTGCAATAGACCACTTTCTTTTGTTGTTGCTGTTAAATCAGTAGGAAAATGTCGCAATAAATGCCAAGGAATAGCAGAGATGGAGGAGAGGGGGAGGAAGGTGCCAGCAAGGACAGCGTGACAAGTGGGGACGTGATGGCTCAGTGAAGGAGTTGTTTTGGATCTTCGTGGAACTGCAGGTCAGAGGTGGCGATTCCGTGCTCAAGTGGCTCTCCTTGGATAAAATCACCTCTCACATTTCATCAAATTCCCTGTCCTAACCCTAAAATATTCCAGTTATCAGGGCTGGGATTCCTGGGCCTTGGCTGTCCCCGCACAAACAATGCGGCAGCAGCAGGAGCAGCCCCTGGAGGTGTTTCCTTTTCCCTCCTGGATGCTGGAAAAGCTGCAGGTGGCTGGAATCCTTATTTGAACGATTCCAACGAATCCCAGAATCCCAGGCTGGCATGGGTTGGAGGGGACCTTAAAGACCATCCAGTTCCATGGGCAGGGGATGCTTTGTGGGACAAGAAAATTTAATTGTGGATGTGGCTAAGGAAGAGAAAAATGAAGGAAATAAGGTGGGAGTGGCCCCTTATTTTCCCCTGTCAGAGGGATTTGGCTTTCAGCTCCAGGAAAGGCAGCACCTCACCCATCCCAGAATGAAATTCCCTTTTCCATCCAGGATTATCTCCTACCCATGGACCAGCTTTGTCTGGAAAAGCTCTGCTGATCCAAAATCCAGGACATGCAAAGCTGATGGATGGTTTGTGTTGGAAGGGGACCTTGAAGATCATCCAAGGCCACCCCCTGCCATGGGCAGGGACACCTCCCACTATCCCAGGCTGCTCCAAGCCCTGTCCAGCCTGGTCTTGGGCACTTCCAGGGATCCAGGGGCAGCCACAGCTCTGGGAATTCCATCCCACCCCTCCATCACCCTCAAAGCCAGGAATTCCTTCCCAAATCCCATCCAAATTCATCATCCTTTACCTTAGTCCTCATTTTTTCCCTCAGGAAACAAAAGAAAACGGCAATATTTACAGTTCCGGTTCAATCCAGATCAGAGTTCGTGTGCTCAATGATTTTAATAAAATTCAGCATTTCAGCAATGGTTTTATTCCTGCTGGTTGGTGATGGGTGATGGATGCTGCTGGTAATCCATCCTCATCCAAACCTAAAGGATTTGAGGCTGGAAAAAGGAGAAAATAACAAAGTTAATCAGAAAAGAGAGACAAATTGAGAAGGGAAAGGCAACTTGGAGCAAAGTGTGGTTAAACAGAACTCAATTCTCTGTCAGGCTGAGAAACTCAATGTTAATGAGCCCTGGGCTTTGCTGGGTTCTAGGGCACACGCTCCTGTCCATGAGCATTCCAAATAAAGTCACAATCCTTGGCTCATTTGCATGGAAAAAAACGTTCCTGACCCTCCAGCTGTTCTCGCCCCGGTGTTTGCAGTTTTATAACTCAAATATCAGCTTTTGTTCGCTGGCCAAGCCCAATGAAAACATAATATTTAAATATAAGCCCCATTTACCTTTCAAGGATTTTTCCTGTCCAAAAAATTCCTGGTAATTTGTGTCGAATCCAGGCCCTGCAGTCATTATTCATCCCTTCCCTGCGCCCGTTCCTGCTCATAGGCGCTAATTCCACCCCTGTGACATCATCACTGTTGCCATGGCGATGGCCTGTGATGTCACAAACACAGGACAATAGCCCCTGGTCAGGAATGAAAAATGGGAAAAATGAGTCAGGAATGAAGGGGAGGTGACTGGAGAAAAATTATCCCTGGGTCCAAAGTCCCCAGCGGTGTTTTCAGATGCGTTGCCACCTCAATTTTCCTGGGATTAGGGGCTGGCTGGGAGCACTGGGTGTGTGTGAGCTGGATTCCTGAGGGATAATGTTGTGTTAGGTGAGGGGGATTGAGTCATGCTGGGATCTGAGGGATGGCTTCTCCCAAAAATTTGGTGCGTTGGATCTTAAAACTGCAAGAAAAAATTTCCCTGAGGTGAAGATTTCAGCCTGGACCTGTTAAAATAGGGGGAAAAAAAAAAAAAAAGAAAGGAAAAAGGCAGGAATGTCTAACTGGTTGTTTAATCTGCTGTCTTTGGTAATGTAAATAATGTATTGCTATTTATATAAATTAAATATTTAGATAGATTAATTAAGTTGAATATTTAGATAGATTTAGATAGATTTTTGGAAGGAATTCATGCCTGTCATGGGGGGCAGGCCCTGGCACAGGTTTCCCAGAGCAGCCGTGGCTGCCCCTGGATCCCTGGCAGTGCCCAAGGCCAGGCTGGAGCAGCCTGGGACAGTGGGAGGTGTCCCTGCCCAGGGGATGAGATGATCCTTAAGGTCCCTCCAACCCCAACATCCTCTTATTCTGTGAATCCATAAATGTATTTCCTTTGACAGAAAATTCCATCAGGAAGCAGTTAATAGGGAAGATGTTTTCTTCTCCCTGCCTTCCATGTAGATCGTTACCTGAATTTTCCTTCTTCCTTTCTTTTCCTTAACATTAATCATCCCCATCCCCTGATCATTTCCCCAGAACCTTTGTTTATTTTTTTCCTAAACACTGCTCAGTAAACCCACAAATTTCTTCAGGAGCTTGGCTGAAATTTTGGGATTGGAAGTTTAAAATGTAAATTTTAAGCGTGGGATCCTTCTGATGCCTCAGGTTTTGGGTTTTATATTTTCAGGTTCTGTGCTGCTTTAGTGTGTGGGTCTGAGCTCCACATCAGGGCATGGTGAGCTCTGTGCACAGAGCAGGGAGACAAAACAATTCCTGCTCCAGCTGGGCACCGAGGACAAATGACCCAAATCTCAGCCCCAGAGCACAAACCCCGTGGGCTGGAGAGAGAAAAACAAGCAGGGTGGGACTGCCTGGGCTAAAGCTGCAATGGGACAATGAACTGCAAGGTGCAAATGGAGCAGAACTGATCCCAGGGAGAGACCCCGGCAGCGCTCGTGCATTTTGGGGCCATTTTGGTTCATCTTGGGTGCAGCCCTGGCTGGGCTCTGGTGCTGCCCAAGGTGCATCCATGGAGGAGATCCTTTGAATAAATCCCTGCTTTATTCTTTAGCTCTGTCCAGCCTCTGCTCTAGATTTGCCTGCACAAGGCATCATTTCCTCCTTAGCTTTTATTCCTTCACTCACGTCTTCTCCACTGCATCCATTTCCAGGTCTCCATCTGTAGATTTTAGGTGGAAGGGCTCCCAGTCCCTATTTTCAAGTGAGATCTTCGCCATCTGAAACCAATCCTGAAGAATTGCAGAGCAAAAATGTCCCAATCTCCAGGGATTCTTTGCTTTGCATCCCTGAAAAACTGGCTGTGAAATCTACCCCTGGATTATCCCTCCCTCTCCTGTTTCCCACAGAAGAATTTTCACCTCACTGAGGACTTCACGAGGTCTGGAAATAAACAGAGGAACCCTGGGGAGGCCGGGAAATATCAGCTTGTGGTTCCTGTGGACATCCCAGAAAAAAAAAAATCCCAGAATTTCCCATGGCTGCCAACAAAAGGAGTTTTACAACACTCAGACGTGCCAGGAAAAGGGTCAAAGATCATCCTGGCTCCAGGTGGCCGACAGGGCAGGTGAGGACTTCTGTGCCAGTTGCAGCAGCTCAGGAGGGAGGATTTGGCCAGAATTCCGGACACCTGCCCAGAGCTCCGGAGCCCGAATGACCGGATACCCTCGGCAGCTGAGTCAACAGCACAAGAGCAGGCAAAGCTCAGCTTCACAAGGCTGGGCCTGCACCAAGAGGGTTCAAAAGTGGTCCAAAATCAAGGACGTGCAAAGCTGGATTTGGGCTGGGAAGTCACGGGTGGGTGGGCCAGATGTTGGTGAGATCCCTGGAGTGCTCCAGAGCTGGTTGATATTCCCAGTGTGTCTCCCTTCCACCCGACTGGGAATGGGTTTTGGTGTTGATATTTGCATTCACGATCCAATACAAAAAAATTTAAAAAGGGGAAAAACCACAAATCCCAAAGCAAAATTCAAGATGGGGAAAAGTGGGAACGAGCCCAAACCTGAAAAGGAATTTTAGGATGTTCCACTGATTTAAGGCAAGTTGTTATTTTTGTGGAATGTTCATGCTTTACTTCAATTTGGTTTGATTTTATTTGGCTATTCTGGAAGATCTTTCCATGTAATTCATCCTAATTTTTAGTAAAATATGGGATACAATTGGATTGGGAGGGATCTAAATGAAGACAGGGATACAAAGTGGAGTTTTATCCATGTGGAACAACTAATCCTCTTTTCCTCCACGGTTCCTTAAGACCATGGGATCATTTAGTGAAGTCCAGAGCTCATTAATTATTCTAAAATCAAATTTTTCTGCTTTTATGTTTGAAGATTATGAATTGACCAATTTCTCCAGGGACATTTATGCTCCTGAAGCTTAGAATTAGGAAAAAAATAAACAAACCTTCATCTAAAAAAACGTTATCACACTTTTGGAAAGTAACTCCTAGAAAGGTGAGATAGATTGCTCAGAAATACTGTGGTTATTCATCACATTCTTTTTAAATCTGGCCAAAATTATCTTAAATCAATTTATTCCAATAAAAAGGAATAGGGAGACGCAACAGCTCAGACCTAAAAGCTTTTTAGGAAGAAACCCTTGGGAGATACCTAAAAATAAACACAAAAATGGGCATTTTTCCCCCCCCCATATTCCCTTTGATCTTCCATGGGAATTTCACAAAAACCAGGGCTGCTGGTTTTGGCCATCTTTAATTTCCAATGGCCAAATATTTGTCCAAAACCCCTTTTTTCATGTTTTAAGAACTCATTTTCCATTCTTGAAATCAGAAGTAACAGTGGAGAGGGGCTTTTTAGGGATATCTGCCTTTTGGGAGGAAAAAACATTTGGATGCAGTTTCTGGGTCAGTTCTAGGAATTACTGGGGGAAAAAATCTATTTAAGGATGCAGCAAAACTTTTCAGGTTTTTAAATGATATGGGGATGGTTTTAACAGATTTTAAATTTTGGATTAATAACAGGAGTGGCTGCCACTAAATTCCAGGAATTAATTCTGCTTGACAAATTATTTTCAGGATTCATCATGCCAAGTTTTGGGGTTATTTTTCACCAAAATTTGATAAAACTGGGATCAACTCAGGAAGTTATGCGATGTTTAGAATTTGGGCGAACAACAGAATCCCAGAATTCTGGGATGAGTCCAGCCCCTCTCTGGTCTCTGCCCAGGGCAGAAGTTCTGCCTCATGTCCAGGTGGAACATCCTGGGCTCGGTTCCTGCCCGTTCCTTGTCCCATGGCTGGGGCCCATGGAGCAGAACCTGGTCCATGCTCAGCAGATGTTTCCAAACTTTGATAAGAACCTCAGTTTTCTCCCCTTGAGCCCAAACACCCCCAGGTCCCACGTTCTGGTGATGTTCCTGTCCCCTCGTCATTTGTGTCACCCTTCACTTGACTCCACCCAGGAGCTCCACGTCTTTCTTTAGAGAAATTAAATTTTCAGATAATTTCCAACTAAGAAATTATTGAGTAAAAGTCTCATCAAGCACATTTGGAAATTAAGATTGCAATGGGCTCCTTGGCCGATGGACAGCCCAGGAATAGGCATGGGGCAGATGAGACTTTGGGATGGAATTCCTTCTCCTGGGACATTCTGGGAGTGGTGCCACAAACCAGGACATTGCTGTTTTTAAATGTTATTTTAGGTGAAATTTCTACTCCAGAAGAAATTAATTCCTGAAGAGTTGAAAGGGAATTGAGCTCATAACTTGGATTATAAAATGAATCAAGCAAAGCTGGCAGGGCTCTTCCAGGCTCTTCCTTGGTTTTGTCCCTCAGAGGAAAAATGGAAATAAGAATTTATTTTTATAGAGTTAATAATTTGCTATGAGGAGATGGATCCTTGCTGGAGTCACTTGGATTTTCCATCGTAATTCCAGAATATATTAGAGATAGGACATGATGAATTCCTCATTATAATAATTAATTACACTGAGATGGTGGAAGCTGTCCCTGCCCACGGCAGAGGACTGGGATGAGATGATCCTCAGGGACCCTTCCAACCCAAACCATTCTGGAATCCCATGATAATTTCTGCTGGGATCCAAAGGCTGAAGGGAATCACAGCACTTTTATCAGTTTTCTCATGTGAGGTCTGCACAGAAAACAGATTAATCAGGGCTCTTCTGGGGAAAATTGGTTTTTCAGTGTTTTTGTGGTTTTTCCTCCAAGCTTTGAGCCTGGAGGGAGCAATCCCTGGCTCTATTTAAATTATCAGCTTGTATATTTTATTCCACGAATGCTGATTTGATTTTTCGGAATTCCGTGCTTACATTGCCTCAAAATCCCATTAAAAAGGAGGAGTTTGATGATTTTTTTTTTCTGTTTTTCTTTTCTTTTCTTTTCTTTTCTTTTCTTTTCTTTTCTTTTCTTTTCTTTTCTTTTCTTTTCTTTTCTTTTCTTTTCTTTTCTTTTCTTTTCTTTTCTTTTCTTTTCTTTTCTTTTCTTTTCTTTTCTTTTCTTTTCTTTTCTTTTCTTTTCTTTTCTTTTCTTTTCTTTTCTTTTCTTTTCTTTTCTTTTCTTTTCTTTTCTTTTCTTTTCTTTTCTTTTCTTTTCTTTTTCTTTTCTTCAATGTAAGACTGTGGTGGGTCTTTGAGGTTCAGATTTGGCTCCAAGAGTTCAACCCCAGTCAGCCTCTGATGGACCTGGTTCCTTTGGCCAATGGTTTCTCTTCTGTTGATTCACTTCTGGAAAGGAAAAAAAAATGGGGGAAAATGAGAAAAAAAAATAGAAAAAAAAAAAGGAAAAATATTGTATGGAGGTTCTAAAGCCCTCCCATGCTTTGGATTCCTCACACACAAACACACTGGGAATGGAATCTGTCCATCCCTCAGTGTCATGAGTTTGGTTTAAAATGTTGCCTGGATGGGAAAGTTTTATAATCACATTCCCTGGCCTGAAGTTCTGTGGGAAATATCAGGTTAACCTGGCTGGAAGTGGCTGCCAGAAAACACAGAAAATTCCTTGGGAAGCCAAACTTTCTACTCCAAAGTGCTTCCAAACATGGAATGTGTGTGAGGGTGTCTATTTATGCACTAAGAGACACACACATGAATACACCTCTTTTAAAAGGAGACACACCTCCCCTCCCAAAATCCATTCCCACTGGGAATTTCATTGGCATCAAGGTGCTGATATTTGGGACAAATTCAGATTTTTGTCTTAATCAACAGATAAAATATCTCACGCTGCAGTTGAAATTAAAAAATTGGGGTTTTCTTGCACAAGCATTTTATGTCGGATAAAACACGGACCAAAATTTGGAAGAAGCGGATCCTCATCCCAACAAAACTTTGGTTCCTCTCTCAGCTGACTCAGCTGCTGGGATTTCCTGTCGTCAGCAAATGAGTTGGGATGATTCAGAGCAGGAGCCTGGTGGGGTGCTGGGAATGTCGCTCCTCCCCTTCCTTTCCATGGATTGAGGTGGAAGCCCAGGCAGTGAAAAGCTCCTTGGGGAGCATCCAAGGCATGGAAGGTGTCTGATCCCATCCCAAACGGGCAACCAGAGCCAGTGAAAAATGGCCAAGTTGATGTCGTGAACAATTTCAGTATTGGCACCTAATTACCACCTCTGAGTGCTGAAAGTCAATTCCCTTTTTCCAATAAACTATTTCCTAATATCTTTCCTATTAAAATTCTCATTCCCATGTTTTCTTTTTCTTAAAACTGGTGTAATTTTTTTTCCTCTTTGCTACTGAAAGCCATTTTTGTACTCCTTAGTGTGTAGATTTTAAATAAACCAAAAATTTTGATAACTTCCAAAATTATTTTGAACAGAAAATACTTTATGAGTTGTTTTTTCATTAAAAACCATAATATTTTTATGCGAGTGTAAGAACACAAAGCTCCACAGTGATTACATTTTTTGGCATTTTTTGAGTTAATATTTTATTGAAAAAATAAAAATATCGACTCAAAATAACATTAAAAAATATTAAATATATTATAAAGCAGTAACTCTCCACATTAAAGAGCACAGACCACCAATAATTCATCCAGACCATTGTGGTGGTCCACAAAATAAACATTTGGGAAAGAAAGCAGCAGGAGATCCTAAGAGTTTTATGGAAAATGGTCCAAAAAAAGTTTTTTCTGCTATTCAATTCTTCATCAAAAGGAAAAATGCAATGAACCACGGCTTTGGGGGAAATGTTCCAGAGTGTTGGGAAATTTTTGCTTCTGAAAGGATCCCAAAATCTCTGCAGCTGCCTCAGAGCAACAGGACGACTCTCAGGGAATTTTCTGAGGTTTCCATGGGGGTTTTTCAGTCTCTTCTAAGCTGGAAATTTCAACAATTGCCTCAGAATTAATTAATTTTCGATGGGACCATGAAGTGGTCCATTTCAAGAACTTGAAATGAAATTAGATTTTGGCCTTAAAGTCTTGGCATGTTCTGAGTTCACCAAACATTCCCAGTTCAGTTCTGGGCTCTGTTTAATGGCTTTAAGCTGCCAGAGGGCAGCAATGGGTGGGATATTGGGAAGGAATTCCTGGCTGGGAGGGTGAGGAGGTCCTGGAATGGAATTCCCAAGGGAGCTGAGGCTGCCACTGGTTCCCTGGAAGTGTCCAAGGCCAGGTTGGACAGGGCTTGGAGACACCTAAAATAGTGGAAGGTGTCCCTGCCCATGGCAGGAGGTGGAATGAGATGAACTTGAAGGTTCCTGGCCACTTAAACATCCTGGAATTCCATGATTCTATAAAGACAGAATGTGTTCTACACACTCATCAATATATTGATCAGAATTAATTGATAATTGACTGTCAGATTATTCAAGAACACCAAAAAACCTAAAAGATGTAACACAGACTGGCAGCAAATAAATGGAGAGAAATAAATCTGAAATTTCCAGAAGAATGTGGAGCATGGAAGAGGGTGAACAATTATTTAATGTTATTGTAGGGGGATAATTCCAGTGGATGGGAAGAGACATGGAAAATTTGGAAAATCGGGAATCTTAGGAGAAGTTTCCAACAAGAGCAATGGATCTCCTGGATCCCAAAAGGAGCCTGGATGTTACAGCTGCATTCTTACTGGTGAACTGGGAAATCTCCTGGGATCCCAAAAGAAGACTGAATGTTATAGCTGGATCCTTGGTGGTGAACCGGGAAATCTGGAATCCCAAAAGAATGCTACAGCTTAATTCTTACTGGTGAACTGGGAAATCTCCTGGGATCCTGGAAAGAGCCTGAATGTTAGAGCTGGATCTCGCTGATGAATTGGAAAATCTGAGATCCTGGAAGGAGCCTGGATATTACAGCTGAATTCTTACTGGTGAACTGGGAAATCTGGAATCCTGGAAGGAGCCCGGATGTTACAGCTGGATCCTTGCTGGTGAACTGTGCAATCTCCTGGAATCCCAAAAGGAGCCTGGATGTTACAGCTGGATCCTTGGTAGCGAACTGTGCAATCTCCTGGAATTCCAAAAGTATGTTACAGCTGCATTCTTACTGGCGAACTGGGCAATCTCTTCCGATCCCAAAAGGAGCCTGGGTGTTACAGCTGGATCCTTGTGGTGAACTGGGAAATCTTCTGGAATCCCAAAAGGAGCCTGGATGTTACAGCTGGATCCTTGGTGGTGAATTAGGAAATCTCCTGGGATCCCAAAAGGAGACTGGATTTTACAGATGGATCTCTACTCGTGAACTGGGAAATCTCCTGGAATCCCAAAAGGAGCCTGGATGTTACATCTGGATCCTTGGTGGTGAATTAGGAAATCTCCTGGGATCCCAAAAGAAGACTGAATGTTATAGCTGGATCCTTGGTGGTGAACCGGGAAATCTGGAATCCCAAAAGAATGCTACAGCTGCATTCTTACTGGTGAACTGGGAAATCTCCTGGGATCCCAAAAGGAGCCTGGATGTTACAGCTGGATCCTTGTGGTGAACTGGGAAATCTCCTGGGATCCCAAAAGGAGCCTGGATGTTACAGCTGGATCCTTGGTGGTGAATTAGGAAATCTCCTGGGATCCCAAAAGGAGCCTGGATGTTACAGCTGGATCCTCGGTGGGGAACTGGGAAACCTCCTGGAATCCCAAGAGGATGTTACTGATGGATCTTTGGTGGTGAACTGGACAAGATCAGGGGCTAAGACAAGAGTCAGAGTTCACATCCACAGGGCGGGATTGTCTTCCTGCCTGGATCATCCTGCCCTAACACACCCTGGTGGCTGAGAAACAAGAGCCTGGGAGCCCAAACTGACTCCTGCATGCCACGGGAGGCGATGCCAAAGCCAGGGCTCGAAGCCAGGGGTGGATTAACCCTTTTTGTTGGGAAGCTCTTTCAGCTGTGCTCAAAAATAGCTGCTGGAGGCCACCTCAATCCCTGTCCTGGCTGGTGGGGCTGTATTCCAGCTCCTGGATCAGGGAGCTCCCTTGGATTTAAGCCGGGGCGTTATCAACGAGGCCGTTTATCTCGGCGCTGTCACTCAGGGCAGAGCTCCTTATCTGGGGACGGGGCTGATAACGCCTCTTCGCACCCCGAGGGGGAGGTGATAGCGGGGCTATCTCGGAGCTTTGCACCCAGCTCTGGCCTCGGGTGACATCCTTGCCTTGACAGAGGAGACAGGGAAGGGCCAGGCTGGAGCAAAGCCTCTGGAGCTGGGTTTAGGTGGGCAAGGATGAAGGGGAAGATCCAAGGTGGCGATGTCGGGGTGGTTCTCGTGGAAAGGGCTGTCTGTGGGAAAAATTGTGGAAGAATGGGAAGAAATGGGGGAAAATGGGGAAGAAATGAGAAAAATGAGGGTAAAATAGAAAAAAAGGAAATGGGAAAAATGGGGAAAAAACATTGAAAAAAATGGGGAAATGGAGGAAATTGGGAAAATGAGGGAAAAGGGGAATAATATTGATTCTATGAAGTGTCTCACTCCCAGAGAAAGATATCCACAACCAGGTTGCTCCAAGCCCCATCCAACCTGGCCTTGGACAATTCCAGGGATCCAGGGGCAGCCACAGCTGCTCTGGGCACCCTGTGCCAGGGCCTCCCCCCTCCTCAGCCAGGAATTCCTTCCCAATATCCCGATATCCCTGCCCTCTGGCAGTGGGGAACCATTAAGCAGAGCCCAGAAGTGACCTGGGAATGTTAATCTGCTCCTGGAAAAGCACAAGGGAGTGGGAGAGGAAATCAGGTGCAAGGGACAAAGGATAATGTTAAGGAAGGACAAAGTGTGGACTACCCGATACTGATAAATCTGATAAATCTCATAAATTTCATAAATCTGACACCTTTTATGGCCCAGCTGTGCTGCTCACATCTGGATTGCACCTGCAGACCCCAGACCGGGCTATTGGTTGGTGTGTGACTGATTTAAGCCATGCCAGGATTCCCAGGAAAAGTTTGGAAAACATCATCTCCTTCAGTGCGATCCAAACCCATCCCATCTCCTCAGCTCTCCCAGTGAGAATTGGGCTCTTTCTTTCTGGCTGGATCCCAAATGCTTCCAATGCAGATATTTGCAGATATTCCAAATGTTGGGAATGCTGGAGCACAATCCACTGGCTCCACATCTGCCTCCCTTCCCCTCCCCTTGATTCCTGCATTAAATCCAGAGGGGAGGGAAGATTTCAGTTGTAGGATCCTCCTAGTGCTCAGTGGAAACCAGAATTTTCTCCCAAACCACATTTATCATGTGAAGAACAGTTGGAAAATACAAATTTTAATTTTTTCCCAAGACTCAGTTTTGGAGATGAGAAGAACAATTATTTCCCCGATCTTCTGAAAATTCAACAACTTAAAAATGTCTGAAGCTTGTTGAAATTACTATTTAATTTTTTTAAAGTATTTTCATGTTAGTGTTTTTCAAGGAAATTTCCAAAATGTTTATGAGGAAGCAGGATATGAGACAGAAGAAAAAGGAATTTTAAAAAGTAAGGAAATTTTATTATCCTTAGTTGAAATGGTTTCAGAAATGAAATAGAAAATAAAAGAATGAGATTTTTTAAAAGAATGTATTGGGATTTTCTTCAGGGTGAGTAGAGGTTCTGAAGCAAAAATGAGAAGCAAAAATGAGGAGAATAAAGACAGAAAGAGTGAGAACCCAAAAAGAAGAGGCGATTCTGTGTCTGTGTGTGCGTGCAAAACTTTTCCACTAGAGGAGAGCTGGAATTCCAGCCCCAAGGAACACTCCCATAAATTAACTCGGTTTTGTTTTCTCAACCATCCCTCAGCCCCACCACAAGGTCTCGGGGCTGTGCCATTTCCAAACCACTTTGGGACTGTCAGCCATAAATCCTGGGCTGTGGAAGCCGTGGAGCAGAGAGTTATGCGCCGGGCACAAGGTGCAAATTGCTCGGGGTTAGCGCCAGAATCCTCTCTTTCCCCTCCTTTTTTCATCCCCCTCTCTTTTTACCACAAGGATCTTTTTTTGTTATTCCCTGTTATTTTGATTACTTTGTTTCTTGCAGTCTCTTCCCTACTGTCTCTTTTTTTTTTTTTTTAATTAATATTTTTCTTTATTTTTAAATTTTTAAAAAAATATTCTTCTTTTTTCCTCTCCCTTTATAATTATTAACTGGAAGAATAAACAAGAAGAAATTAGGGAATAATTTACTGTAAAAAACCCTCTATTGGGATGCTGCTCCCAGGGCATTCACAGAAAACTTCCCCTTGCAAAGGGAGATTTCTTTCTTTCTTTCTTTCTTTCTTTCTTTCTTTCTTCTTTCTTTCTTTCTTTCTTTCTTTCTTTCTTTCTTTCTTTCTTTCTTTCTTTCTTTCTTTCTTTCTTTCTTTCTTTCTTTCTTTCTTTCTTTCTTTCTTTCTTTCTTTCTTTCTTTCTTTCTTTCTTTCTTTCTTTCTTTCTTTCTTTCTTCTTTCTTTCTTCTTTCTTTCTTTCTTTCTTTCTTTCTTTCTTTCTTTCTTTCTTTCTTTCTTTCTTTCTTTCTTTCTTTCTTTCTTTCTTTCTCTCTCTCTTTCTCTCTTTCTTTCTCTCCTTTCTCTCTCTCTTTCTCTCTCTCTTTCTCTCTTTCTTCTTCTTTCTTTCTTTCTTTCTTTCTTCTTTCTTTCTTTCTTTCTTTCTTTCTCTCTCTTTCTCTCTCTCTTTCTCTCTCTCTTTCTCTCTCTCTTTCTCTCTTCTTCTTTCTTTCTTTCTTTCTCTTCTTTCTTTCTTTCTTTCTTTCTTTCTTTCTTTCTTTCTTTCTTTCTTTCTTCTTTCTTTCTTTCTTTCTTTCTTTCTTTCTTTCTTTCTTTCTTTCTTTCTTTCTTTCTTTCTTTCTTTCTTTCTTTCTTTCTTTCTTTCTTTCTTTCTTTCTTTCTTTCTTTCTTTCTTTTCTTTCTTTCTTTCTTTCTTTCTTTCTTTCTTTCTTTCTTTCTTTCTTTCTTCTTTCCTTTCTTTTCTTTTCCTTCTTTCTTTCTTTCTTTCCTTCTTTCTTCCCTCCTTTCCCAGCCTTCGATGTTCTCTAACAATGAAGGTGGTCTCAGTCACACAAAACTCACAGCAATTTCAAGAATAATTGAAATTTCCATTTTAATAACAATTATTCCTTCCTGGAACATAGAACTCCAAGAATCCGTGTCACATTGATGCTCCCAGTGGATATTTTTGGTGAAGAAAGAACTGGATTATCAGAAGAGTTCTCTGTATGAGCAGAAATTTGGGCATTGGACAGCTCAAACCAAAGGCAACAAAACAAGAGAAGCAATGGGTGAAAATAAAACCCATGACTGAATTTGTGTTTTTTTTGTCTCTCCAGGGATGATGCTGGATAATTATGAGGAGTTTTAAGCAGATATTTTTGGAGGTAAAGATATATAGTGCAAATTAAAGCTCACAAAGCTTCCAGCAATAATCAATTCCTGACCTCATCTCCGCTGGGTCTCTCTTCCTGTGGAAAATGGGAGAATGTGGGAAAGAGAAATGAAGATCCTGCTTCTCCTCTATCTGCCGTCACCTTCACTCACTGGCAGCACCCACTGCTGTAATCCAGTCAGGAGATTTTGGATGCCTGAGAAACCAACCCTGAGGTTGTTATTCCAGAGGGGTTGGAATTGGCCATGCTGTGGGCAGCCAACACTTTGTGTGAGAACCTTCACTGGATCCTGTGAGGGTCTTCACTGGGTCTGTGTGAGAACCTTCACTGGAGTTGTGTGAGAACCTTGACTGGGTTTGTGTGAGAACCTTCCCTGGATCCGTGTGAGAACCTTCACTGGAGTTGTGTGAGAACCTTCCCTGGATCCGTGTGAGAACCTTCCCTGGATCCACATGAGAACATTCCCTGGATCTGTGTGAGAACCTTAAATGGATCCAGGTGAGATCCTTCACTGGGTCTGTGTGAGAACCTTCCCTGGATCCATGTGAGAACATTCCCTGGATGTGTGTGAGAACCTTCCCTGGATCTGTGTGAGAACCTTCCCTGGATCTGTGTGAGAACCTTCACTGGATCCACATGAGAACCTTCACTAGATCTGTGTGAGAACCTTCACTGAATCCATGTGAGAATCTTCACTGGATCCATGTGAGAATCTTCACTGGATGTGTGTGAGAACCTTCCCTGGATCTGTATGAGAATCTTCACTGGGTCTGTGTGAGAACCTTCACTGGCTCTGTATGAGAACCTTGACTGGGTTTGTGTGAGAACCTTCACTGGATCCACATGAGAACCTTCACTAGATCTGTGCGAGAACCTTCA